>NC_139038.1:16661615-17065537 GCF_964662115.1 Mustela nivalis
CCCCGCACCCAATCAGAAAGGCGCCTCGTGCTCCCCGGCGAGCCGCTGGTGTAGGGAGGAGGCGGGACGACGAGAGGACGAGCTCCCCGGCCAATCGCTGTGCGGACTGGGAGGTAGGGGCGGTGCCTCCGGAAACCGGAGGCGGAGCTGTTTCCTTGGCAACGATCCCAGCCCTCGCAGAGCGGGCGGGGGGAGACTAGGAGGCGCGGAGAGGGAGGGGCCGGGGGAGCGGGGGGTGGGCGCGCGGGGGAGGGGCGGTGGGGTTCGGGGTGGGGGCGGCGCAGGCCCCGACTAGGAGCTCCAGGCTGCGGGGTACGGCCGGGTTCCCGAGGCGCGGCCGGAGCGCGCCCCCAGGCCCGGGAGGGGAGGGGAGCTAGACGCCGCCCCCGCTGGCGCCGGGAAGCGTCGCTCCTTCTCGCTGACCTTGGTCTCGCTTGTCGCCTCGCCCTTGGCCATAGGCGCGGACGGACGCAGGGCCCGGGACGGACAGACAGGCTCCCGGGCGGACGGAGACCCGGGGCACAGCACGCCAACCACCCCAGCTTTTCCCGCCGGCTCCAGGGCTCCGCGTCATTCCCCACCTCCCAGCCGGGGCCGTCCAGCCCAGGGTTAATGCCAACGAGTTTCCGCCTCCAGCCGCTCCTAGAGAGGCCGCGGCGCGAGCCGGCGGGGGGAACTGGCCTCGGACGGACACTTCCTGTGCGGGGGAAGGGGGGAGGGGGTCGGACAGCCGCAGCCCAGCCGGGGCCGGGGGGCCAGACGGCGGGGTCGCGGGCGGGGAGCGGCGTTCGGGGGCGGCAGGGCGAGTCGTGAAGACCCTCGCCACCGAGGCCGCGACGCGCGGGGGCCTTGGACGGCCCCGGGGCAAGGCGAGACCTTGGGGTGGGGGCGGGGCCGCGGGTAGGGGAGGGGCCCGGCCGGCCAGAGAGGCCCAGGGTCAAGACGTCCGGCCTCGGGGGCCCGGGCTGGGCAGCGGGGTCCCCTGGGCGGCGCTGAGCGGGCGAGCGGCGAGGGCCCGGGTCTCAGGGGACTCCGGCCCGCTCGCAGGATCGTCCGCCATCGCCGCCGCCGCCGCACTGGGAGCCGGCGGGGATGGAACGGGAAGCGTCGCCGTGGGGCCTCGAGCCCGGGGCTGTGCAAAGCCCCGACGAAGTGGGGAGCCGCGAAGGGTCCCTCAAAGGTGAGGGAGGGAGCGCCTTCCGAGAGCGTGCCTGGGAGCGGGAGCGGAGCGGGGGCTGTGGGCCGTCGGGGCGGGCGAGAGGGGGGCTTGGGCACCTGGGGCCGGGAGGAAGCGAGGGCGGGGACTGCACGTCCCGGGTCCGCGGAGGGGGAGGTGGGAGTTTCAGCACCTGCTCTGGGGCCAGCGACCCTGCTGCGGGAGGAGGGAGTCGTTCGTGGCAACCAGTGGTGGGACCGAGTGACCTTCCAGGCCCCACACTACCTGGATTTTCTGTAATTCTCTGATCCTGCAGGCAACGTGAGTGAGAATGAGGAAGAAGAAGTGTCTCAACAGGAAGGCAGTGGGGACTATGAGGTCGAAGAGATACCCTTTGGGCTTGAACCCCAGAGCCCTGGGTTTGAGCCACAAAGCCCTGAGTTTGAACCCCAGAGCCCCAGGTTTGAGCCTGAAAGCCCAGGTTTTGAGTCCCGAAGCCCTGGGTTTGTGCCCCCAAGCCCTGAATTTGCACCCAGAAGCCCTGAATCGGGGTCTCAGAGCCCTGAGTTTGAAACCCAAAGTCCTAGGTATGAGCCTCAAAGCCCTGGGTATGACCCCAAAAGTCCTGGATATGAACCCCGGAGCCCTGGGTATGAACCCAAGAGCCCTGGGTATGAACCCCAGAGCCCCGGGTATGAATCCCAGAGCCCAGGATTTGAGCCCCAGAATCCCGAGTTCAAAACCCAAAGCCCTGAATTTGAAGCTCAAAGTTCCAAATTCCAGGAAGGTGCAGAGGTGCTTCTGAATCCTGAGGAAAAGAACCCCTTGAGCATCCCCTTGGGAGTCCACCCCTTGGACTCCTTCACCCAGGGGTTTGGGGAGCAGCCCACAGGGGGCCTACCCCTAGGGCCACCTTTTGAGATGCCCACAGGGACCCTGCTGGCCACGCCACAGTTTGAGATGCTCCAGAATCCCCTGGGCCTGACGGGGTCCCTTCGGGGTCCAGGCCGGCGGGGTGGCCGGGCCAGGGGTGGGCAGGGCCCTCGGCCTAATATCTGTGGCATCTGCGGGAAGAGTTTCGGGCGGGGCTCCACCCTGATCCAACACCAGCGCATCCATACGGGTGAGAAGCCCTACAAATGTGAGGTCTGTAGCAAGGCCTTCTCCCAGAGCTCTGACCTCATCAAACACCAGCGCACCCACACGGGCGAGCGGCCCTACAAGTGTCCCCGTTGTGGCAAGGCCTTCGCCGACAGCTCTTACCTGCTTCGCCACCAGCGCACCCACTCTGGTCAGAAGCCCTACAAGTGCCCGCACTGTGGCAAGGCCTTCGGCGACAGCTCCTACCTCCTGCGGCACCAGCGCACCCACAGCCACGAGCGGCCCTACAGCTGCCCCGAGTGCGGCAAGTGCTACAGCCAGAACTCTTCCCTGCGTAGTCACCAGAGGGTGCACACAGGGCAAAGGCCCTTCAGCTGTGGCATCTGCGGCAAGAGCTTCTCCCAGCGCTCGGCTCTCATCCCCCACGCCCGCAGCCACGCCCGTGAGAAGCCCTTCAAGTGCCCGGAGTGCGGCAAGCGCTTTGGCCAGAGCTCGGTGCTGGCCATCCACGCCCGCACCCACCTGCCGGGCCGCACCTACAGCTGCCCCGACTGCGGCAAGACCTTCAACCGCTCGTCCACGCTGATTCAGCACCAGCGCTCCCACACGGGCGAGCGGCCCTACAGGTGCGCCGTGTGCGGCAAGGGCTTTTGCCGCTCCTCCACGCTGCTCCAGCACCACCGGGTCCACAGCGGGGAGCGGCCCTACAAGTGCGATGACTGTGGAAAGGCCTTCTCGCAGAGCTCCGACCTCATCCGCCACCAGCGCACCCACGCGGCCGGCCGCCGCTGACCTGGGGCCCTGCCGGGGGTGGGGTGGGGAGGCCGTGGGCGGCGGAGACGGGGCCGGGGAGCTGGAGAAATTAAGAGGGAAGAGTGGGAAGGCCGGGGGAGGATGGAGGAGCGAGGCCGGGCGGAGGAAGGTGCGTGCCCTGAAGACTTCTGGCAAATGGGCTCTGAAGAGGGGTTGGAGAGGGGCCAAGCAGGCAGTGGGAGGTTCTGCGAGAGATCCAGAAAAGAGGTCCGCGGAGATCTGGCCTTTGGCAGCAGCATGGCCCTTGGTAGGTGCCTGGCTTGGCAAAGTGCTAGGCGGGGGTGGGGGGGGGTACCTAATTAGAGTGGGGTAGCTTAGATGGGTAGTACCGAGACCCTCATTGAGTCAGGAAGGGGTGAGGGTAGGTGGGGTGGGGAGTGGGGCCCTGGGTGGGGGCTCCTGCCTCAGCGCAAACCCCAGCTCCCTTGTCTTCCTCAGGCTTTGGAGCCCCTGAATTTGAGTTCAATAAAAACCTTTATGTGATAAAAGAGACTTGTCTTTAAAGTGTGTACATGGGCAGGGCCCTGGGTAGCGGGAGACACACAGAGCCCGTGAAGCCATAGGGACCTGTCTGGGAAGGGCTCTTATGCTCCAGGTGTCCCTTGAATCTTAAAATCTGATGCTCAGGAGACACGGCCTGCCCGTACATCCCCAACTTTTGTCTCCTGCTTTGAAGCCAGCACAGACACAGAGGGAGGTCAGTGTAGGAGGTGTGAGAAAGCTTTGGACTTTGTGGGATATCCCTTCCACCAAACACAAAGGGTGTGTCCTGGTCCAGAGGACAGAGCCTGTCTCAGCCAGGCATCGAGCCTGGGCTCCATCTCTCGGGCTCTCTCTCCGTCACTCGCGCTCCCGGCACCTAGCCAGAACCTCGAGTCCTCCCGGCATGCAGACCCTGAATGACCAGAACCACAGAGAGTGCCTGGAGTCCCGGCCCCACCTGTAGGGGGCACACAGGGGACCCAGTGAGAGGATCCGAGGACTCGAGGCTTTAAGACCCACCCACCAAGCTGGGCCTGATTTGCCACACCTTTGCCTCGTTTTTTAGGACCCCTGGGCCTACTGGTATCTCCCTGTCCCACCCCACCTTTATCCTGATTTTCTTTCCTATATGAGTCTCATCCTCCTGATACGTGGCCCTCAGGAAGGAACGGAGAGTTGGAACCTGCAGTGAATCTGTGGGATCCTGGGGTGTGGCCTGCCTTGACCTTGGTTGAGTAGGACAGGCCACACCTTGGGGAATCACCCAGCTGCCGGGAGCATCCTCAGATGAAGGCCTACAAGGGCCCAACGGCCCTGCAAAGATTGTTTCATGCCTTTTCAGGGATAACTGACCTGCTTAAAGTCACTCCGTGGACAGAAGGCAGGTGAGGCGTTCCGACCGCATCTGCCTGGCTCCATCAGTCCCAGCGACTCGGCCACACAGGCAGATGCGAATCAGGGCTCTACAAGGGCTCTCGGGCCTCAAATCCTCGAGTCACCCCAGGCCCACACCATCCACGGGGCCTTATAACTGGCCAAGAGCAAATAACTTCTCTAAGGATGTTTCTTTCTTTCTTTCTTTCTTTCTTTCTTTCTTTCTTTCTTTCTTTCTTTCTTTCTTTCTTTCTTTCTTTCAAGATTTTATTTATTTGACAGAGATCACAAGTAGACAGAGAGGCAGGTAGAGAGAGAGGGGGAAGCAGGCTCCCTGCTGAGCAGAGAGCCCTAGCTTGATCCTGGGACCCTGGGATCATGACCTGAGCCGAAGGCAGAGGCTTTAACCCACTGAGCCACGCAGGTGCCCCTCTAAGGATGTTTCTGTCCAGCCTCTTATGTTCTGCAAGCTCTGAAAGGGGCCTTAGAAATCACATAGTTTAGGGCGCCTGGGTGGCTCTGTCAGTTAAGGGTCTGCCTTCTGCTTAGGTCATGATCTCGGGGTCCTGGGATCAAGTCCTCATCGGGCTCTCTGCTCATCTGGGAGTCTGCTTGTGTGCACTCTCTCTGACAAATAAATACAATCTTGAAAAAAAAAAAAAGAAATCACGCAGTTCAACACAGTTTGGTTGTGTTTGGTAGTGCTTTTTTTTTTTTTTTTAAGATTTTATTTATTTGACAGAGAGATCACAAGCAGAAGAGAGGCAGGCAGAGAGAGAGGGAAGCAGGCTCCCCTCTGAGCGGAGAGCCCGATGCGGGGCTGGATCCCAGGACCCTGAGATCATGACCTGAGCCGAAGGCAGAGGCTTAAACCACTGAACCACCCGGGCGCCCTGTGTTTGGTGGTTTTTTTTTTTTTTTTTAAGTTTTAATTATTTTTGGAAGTAGAACATTATTTTTCAAGTAAAATTTCTTGGTCTTTTAAAGATCCGTGTAAACTTTATGCACATTCTCGTATAGGTACCCTACTGCATGTAATTTCAAATATTAAAATACTCCACATTTAATATAATTCATGTATGGAACTACAAATGTTAAATAGAAATGCATTTGACTACCAACATATTACATTTACTTTAACATTTATTTCAATTATACAATTTAATTTTCATAGTTTGGAGGTGATTTTTTTTTCCCAGCTCCCAAACTTTTTTGAGGGCCACTGAAAGCCGGAAGGCCCCCGGGGCACAGCCTAGAGTGCTTCATTGATGAAGTTGCCTGTTTGCTACTTAGGAACCTTGGTTTTAAAGCAGGTTGCAGGGGGGCAGGGTGAGGGGCGGTGCTCGGCTGCTCAACTGACACTCCCCTCTTCCACATAACAGCTCCTGAGGTCCTCCAGATCCCAGGTGGAGCTAGCCCAAGAAGGGCATGCATCTTTCTCAAGGTCACGGTGAAAAACCAGTGCCAGGTCTTTTGACTTGCAGTCTGATGTGCCGCTTTGTCAACACTGTCCTGCCCAACTAAACTATTTTTTCAAAAAATTAATAAATAAAATAAAAATATAAATGATAATAAAATAAATAAATAAAATAGAAATAAATAAATAATAAATACTTTTGTTTATTTGTCAGAGAGAGATAGAGATATCACAAGCAGAGGGAGAAGCAGGCACCCCACTGAGCAAGGAGCCTGATGCCGGGGCTCAATCCCAGGACCCTGAACCGAAGGCGATGCTCAACCGAGCCACCTAGACATCCCCACAATAAACCACTGCTATTCCTCACTTTTTTTTTTTTTTTTTCCTATTCCTCATCTTTATCAAGCACAAGTGTGCTTCCAAAAATTCTAGACCTTTCGCAAGTGTTACATCATGTTCAGGACAGCTGTGAGCGATATACAATTATTATTCCCATTTTACAGATAAAGAAAAGAATCTCAGAGAGGGTAAGTGACAGCCCCATAGGGCACAGCTTCGAAGCAGCAGAGCCTGGACTCCAGCCGGTGGACTAGTTTTGACTATTTCCCAGCGATCTGAAGGTGTTCCTTTTTCACTTTGTGCCGCGGGGACGGTGTTTTCTAGAGGCTGTGTGGCCTGTGAGAATAGACATCATCTTTCTGACTGCTTGTGCATCATGTGGGTTTGGGTGTTCATATGTTTTACATTTTTCTCCATTTTAATTTCGAATTGGATAAACACCAGGAGGTATAACCCATATAAACAAAAACTCTGGAGATCTTTAATCTTTCAGAGTATAAAGGGGTCCTAAACCCAAAACGTGTGAAGGCCACCGAATCAAACACTTATTTGGACATCTTCTCTGTTGCCAGCCCTGATGAGGGGCCAGTGTTGGTAACACAAGTGAGCAAAGACTGAATCCTGCCTTCTAGAACCTCCCAGTCTCGAGAGAAGAGCCCACACAGTCAGTGTCCCGTATTCTGATGGGGTATTCAGTGAAGGCGAAATGGGTCATTTTGTCTAGGAGCTGAAGGGATGAGAAAAGCTTGGAAGTGCTTTGAAGTAGGAAGGTTTTTAAGGACAGAAGCGGGTGGTGGAACTGGACAGGTGGAAAGGGGTAGAGCGTTTGCGAAGACACAGGCGGGGAAGGATACATAGGTATTTTGGTCGGGGGCTGTTAAGCGAGTCGGGATATAGACTCCTGGGCAGGATCAGGGCAGGTTCCTGAAACGAACCTCCCAGATTCTCTGTGCTGTTTTGCTCCCATCCGTGATGAAAATATTCCCACTTTGTGTGTGCGTCACAGAGCATCACAGATGTGAGAGGCCCCTCCCCACCCCTCTCCAACCTGCTATCTTGCTTTACCCTCTTCACAGCCTCCTCGACACCCGGAATCCCAGTTCTACCTTTTCACTCTGCTTTCCCACTGGGGTGATGCTTTCTGGGGCAGGGACTTGTCTGTCATGTTCATTACCATGCCCTTGGGACACTGAACAGGCCCTGACACAGATCTTTCAGGAAATACTGCATGAATCCACAGGAGCCAACAGAATTCGGAAACCTACAGCTAACTGCGTACGTTTAGCATTTCTGTGATATTCCTGCCCTTTAGAACATTCTTTCCCCTTCTCTCTGGGAAAACGGGCCTCACTTCTTCGTTCCTGAGGTCTTCCTTAAGAGCCAGCCCCATGGTTCCCTGGCTGCTGGACCAGAAGGGGGTTGATGAGGTTGAGGAGGCCAGCAGGCTTTGAAATACGGTTCTGGGCCTTGTGCGCCAGGCTTGAGAACGTTCGTTTACTCCCCTGTAGGCAGAAGGCAGCCATCAAAGGTCACTGCGTGGGAGACCATAGGTTGCTTCTCAGCGTCCAGTGCTGGACCCAGAGAGCCTGGCTGAGAATTACCCCATTTCTACCCCTAAAACCACCCCCTTCCTGGGGGTTCTACTGACCACAAGAGGGCAGCATCGAGGAGCGGGACCCACCCCCTCTTAAAGGTCCCCGGGGGCCTCAGGATCAAGCCCCACCAATTGTTATTATTTTTTAAAAAGACCAGGAAGGGTGTGCTCTCGCACCTTGAGGAGTTGTCAGTGCCTCTGCAGCTCAGTCTCTGAGCGTTGTCATAACAACAAAAGAAAAAAAAAAGAGGAAAAAAGAGCTGTTTGGGTCCCACTTAGAGAAAGGGTTGAGAAGGAAATATTCATTTCCTTGATCCAGGCTGAAATGGGCACCAGCACAAAAACATCACAGAATTGGATGGATTTTCACATTTATTGGGTAAACAGAGGCAGGCACTGTGCTTGGTGCCGGGAGCCGGGTGGACAGACTCCGCCTGCGCCTTGAGCTCATAGCCTCCCAGTGGGGGCCGAGAGGGGTCACGAGGCATCCGGGGTGGGGGTGGGGGGGTCGGAGCAAGGGGGAAGCCCGGAAGCCCGGGGAAGACCGAGCCTGGACGTGGGGGGAGGGGTTCCGAGCGCCCCCAAACGTTTTCTCAGGCCTCTCACAGGCACCCTCACTGGTCGCTGAAACTGCGGCAGCCGCCTGCTGGGTCTGGCTCTGTGGCCTCTCCAAGGTGAACGTGACCGGTGTGGCCCTGACCCCCACGGAGTCCGCGGTTGGGTTTGAGGGAAGAACATTAAGTAGCAAACAGGCGCTGCGCGATGAGGCCCGGAGGCCATTCTCCCTGAGCTGAGAGCCAGGGACAGGGCCCGGGAGGAATGTTCCAGGCAGAAGGAGCAGTCTGGGTGAGGGCAAGGAGCTTGGCTCCTGAGAAGGCCGGTGTAACTGGAGCTCAGGAGGGGAGGCGGGGAGTCTCGGAGGAGGCCGGGAAGGCAACCCTGGCACGTTAGGGATATTCTGCGGGTTCTGGAAGGCGTGGGAAGGACGCCGGTGTCCAGCCCCAGAGCCAGGGGTCTGCAGAAGCACGGCGGTGACTCGGATCAGGTCTGCTCTCTGGCAGCAGGCGGAAAGCTGACTGGAGTCCGGGCAGGAAACTGCAGGTTCTGGGAGTCTGAGGCCTCCGGGGACATCCAAGAGCAGGGGGTGCGAGGGCCGGTCGCTAGGTCCTGAGATGACGGTTCTTCCAGATGTAGATCGGGTATCCTCTTCCGGGGAGGGTGCTAAGAAGGGCCGGGGGAAGCCAGAGCCAGCTGCCCGGGACAAGGCCTGCCCTCTGTGGCCTGCCCGGCCGTCGCTCATGAACCCTGACAGGAGCCCGCCGAGCAGGCAGCCAGGAGGGAGCTCTGTGTTCAGGACAGCGACACCGAGGCCTGGGTGGGGGCAGTGACTTGCCCGGAGGCACACAGCGAGACACAGGTCGAGGCAGAGGGACCCCAGTCTTCCGAGGCCAGTGCTGGGCGCTCTGCGTCGGGCCTGGGCCTCAGTCTTTGCCGCCTCCGTCCTGGGCTTCCTCCTCGTGGAGGGGCTCCAGGCAGCCCGGGTCCCCGGCCTCGTCCATGGACTCTGGCTGGTCAGAGGCTTCTCCAGGGATTCCGCTGGAAGCTTCCGCGGTGGCCTCCATCTTCTCCTTCAGACTGCGTTTGAAGAAGCCAAACTGCAGGAAAACAAACCCGGAGTGAGCACAAGGGCCATGGAACACTCTGGACCCCTCGGCCTCGCAAAACATGAAAGGGCGCCCAGGGTTGTGAGTCACGCGTGGTACCCGCTCCAGGGCTGGGGCGAGGCGTCTGCCACACCGGCTTCCTGGCAACACGCCGAAAAGCTGAACGCTCAACAGTTCATTCTTCAGGCTCGTCAAAGTGTCCTGGACCAATATTTGGGGCGGGCGGGCTGACAATATCCAGTGACACTAACAGAAGGGCCTGCGCTGCCGTAGCGCTTAGCGCGGGCCCCGTACTCTCTGTTGAAAGCTCAGAACATACACATTCTTCTTTTTTCCCCAAAACCTGTATGTTCTTTGGCTCAGCCATTCCAGCCCCAGCAACTAATTCTAAAGAGCTTTTGGACAAGTGCGCAAAGATGTGGGAGCCAAACAGTCACTGTTTAAAACAGGTAGATATTGGGGCGCCTGCCTGGCTCAGTCCATGAAGCGTCTGACTCGGGGCATGATCCCGGGGTCGTGGGATGGAGCCCCGAGTCAGGGTTGGGGGTGTCCCCGCTCAGCGGGTGTCTGCTTCTCCGTCGCCCTCTGCCCCTTGCCCCCTGCTTGTGCTCTCCCTCGTCCGGCTCGCTCTCAAGTAAATAAATGAATGATCTTTAAAGAAATAGGTAGAAATTACAAATAATCGACATGTTGATCAGTGGGGATCTCATCAAAGAACAGGCGGGGCATCTGGACAGCGGCAAAGCAGCGCAGGTTAGAGAGCAAGAGGTGGATGTGAGCGTGCTCGCGCGGAGGGACAGCAGCAGCACAATACTCCGCGGGAAACCCAAGCTCCCGAGCAGTTTATATGGGATTCTTCCGTTTATGTTTTCTTTTCTTTTCCTTAGATTTTATTTAGTTATTTGAGACGGAGAGAGCGCGCACAAGCAGGGGGAGCAACAGCAGAGGGAGAGGGAGAAGCAGCTCGATCCCAGGACCTCGGGATCATGACTTGAGCCAGAGGCAGAGGCTTAACTGACTGGGCCACCCAGGCGCCCCTCTTTTATGTTTTCTACCTATATACACAGACGCTGACTTTTTCCCTCTGCCTCTCTCATGCTCACACGTACACGCACATTTAAACAACAAAATTAGAACCTGGAAGAACAGAAACCACATGGTTGTTAATGACGACCCTGGGGGAATGCAACAAGAAGAAACTGATTTCTGTGCTTTTCTGGAGGATTTGAGGGTTTCTACGGAACATCTGTCCTCCGGCGTTCTTCACCTGGCGACTCCTTCAGATCCCAACTCCAACGCCCCCTGTCCTGGGAGGCCTTCCCGGACTCCCCAGCCTAAGTGAAGTTCCAGCATACAGGCCTTTGAGTGGAGCCCTTATCACGTGTGCGCCCGTCTCCACCATTAGACTGTGAGACCCCCCAAAGGCAGGGACCATATCTGTGGTATGTCTCTCTGTGTCCCAGGGCCCGGCCCTTGAGTCGTGGGCGCCCCCTCCTTCCCTGGGTACCGAGTCCTGGTGGAGGGATTGGGGGGAGTCTTGTTTGCTCGTGGGGCCTCAGGAGCCTTATCTGTGGAAGGAGGGAGTGGGCCGAGGCCTCCTTGATCTTTAGCGGTCCTGGACCGTGACAGTCTCTGCCCTGACTCCTGCGAACCCCCTTCCCCCAGGCTGGCTGTCTAAGGCAGGCCCGCGGCTCCCAGAAGCTCCCACCTTATAGAGGACGGCGAAAATCACCAGCAGCACCAAGAGCCCTCCGATGCCGCTCAGCACGTAGACGTAGAGCATTTCCTTCTCATAGACGATGTCCACCTTCATGAGGACCTGCAGGCGGAGAGCTGGGGGCATGGGAAGGCTCTCCCACCTCTGACATGCTTGTGAATGGCTAGGTCTTCGCGGCTCCGGTCGGGGCTGCCCCACACTGCCAGGCTGGCCTGGATGCCTCCCTCCAGGGAACCCCCACCCCCACACCACCCCATGCAGCCCCCGGAGCCAGCGGGCAGACATGCGCATGACCCAGCGCATGACCCAGCGGAAGCCCTGATGTGGCTGTCTTGAGGCCAGAATGAAATGTCAGAATCTCGGCCCAGTATGCCAAACCTTCCAGAACCTGGCTGAGGCTTACCTAATGAGGGGCAGCTTCCCTTCCCCTGCTCCGAGCTTCCCGCTCTGCAAACCGCCTTGCCACCCTCTCGCCTGGGCGACCTGAGCCCCCATGCTCGCTGCTTGTTCTGCTTCGAGGGCTTTCCTGCCACGCTCCGAGTGGGCACGGGGTGGGTACCCTCTGCTGAGCTGCCGTCACACAGATCTCTGCCTGACGCATCTCCTCAGACGGGTGACCTCAGCCTGACTGCGTGCCCACCGGTGGTGGCAGGGAGCCCTCCACGGCCCTCGCCAAGACCAACTGCTCTGACTGCCTGGAAGCTCTTCCTTCTGGGCCCAGCCGGGGACCTCTGGCTTCTGCTCTAGCTCCTCCAGCTCCGCCCCCCGGGGCTCTGCAGAGCCCTCCACCCACCTCTGCTCCTGGGCTTCTGAGAAGCTAGAGCCCTACCTGGGCCAGGGAGGCGTTGCTGCCGTAGAGGTGGAAATGCTTGCTGCTGTTGAAGGAGACGGAGAGGGAGCTGCAGAGGCTGAACATGGAGGAGGCCTGTGGAGGGCCGTGGGAGACGTCAGGCCGGGAAAAACAAGGACCAGAACCTGCTGCCTTCTGCACCCCACCTGACTCAGGGGGAGAAGCGGAGGACAACGGGCCCTGGTGGGGAGGGCCACGGGGGCTGAGTTCTCCACTGGAGCCTCCGAAGGGGCCACGCCCCGCTGCTGGAAGGAAATTTTCCCTACAAAGAACCCAGAAGAACCACCCATAGGCCCAGGAAAGCCGCCTGGCAAATTTCTAGCAAATCACGGATGTCTTTCACCGGCCGCTGTGAAAGGATCAGGGCTTCGCATCCGGTCGTAAAGAAAAATGTCGGAAGCCCATCTGGTGGGGAGCCCGCTGCTTCTCCCTCGAGCCCCCCGACCCGCGGCATCTGTTGCAGCAGCTGCTAACCTCGATCTCCCCCGCCAGCTCCACAGTCCCGGTCACTCGGACGAGGATCCCCTCCTTGAAGTCAAGTGGACAGTGGAACTTGGCTCTGGGCAAACAAGGCTGCCGAGAAGGAAGGCAGCGGGGGTCAGAGAGGCCCGTCTTCCCACCGGCACTCGGCCGGCCCCCACCCCAACTTCTGAGCCCCCAGGCCCGGACCTCAGCCTCGCTGGGCAGCCTCTCCAGATCCTCACGATAGCAGGTCACAGGAGGGTCCTAGGAGTGATGAGATGGGGTCCTCGCTTAGTCCAGAGCACAGAGGGGGGACGCTGGCCCCTTAAGGCCAGAACGTGGCCTCCCTCAACGTTCCTCAGTTCCGGGGCATCCCGGTTCACCCACTGGCTCTTGGCAGGTTCCGAAATCACTGAGCCCAACAGGACGCGTCCCTCCTCGCTCCCTTCCCACACGTCTGCACCCGCCTTCGGAGCTCACTCCCACCATCCCGAGGGTCCCTCCTTCCCCTGGGCCCCGGCTACTTACCATCTGCACAGTCCACTCATGTGTGATGGGCCCCTCGCCGTGAGGCCCCGGCACCCCAACCACGGCCTCCAGGGCGGGCACGTTGTGGTCGTAGACAGAGGGCTGAATCCTCACCTAGGACAGAGGACATGGGACAGCGGAGCCCTGAATGCCGGCCACCCCTCCAGAGGCAAGCTCACTGGCTGAGGCCTGAGGGCCTGCTCTTCGCCAGGCGGCGGGCAAGGACAGCTCGTCCTCGAAGCTTGCCCCTGCGGGCTGCATGTGCCTCTCTGCCTTCTCCGAGGGCAAACCTTCGAGGCGATCAGCGGACTCCCCAAGGAGAGGGCAGCGCCCCCCCATCCCCACTGCTTGTTCCCACAGAGCTCTGCGTCCCCAGCAGGACGGGGTCTGTCTGTCCAGGGGCTACATGCTCCAATAGGGCAGCAGCTGGGGCTCCTTTTGCCGACGACTCCCTGCTGCCTGACGCACTATCTAGCACACAGCGGGTTTCCAGAAAAGTCAGTGTTCGAATGCGTGCCAGAGGAGGGGCATGTACCCAGCCCAGATGTGACAGTTGTTTGCACAATGCAGGTTGGGAAGGACTTGCTCTGGGCGTTGGACTGATGGAAGAAACAAGGCCTGGGTGCCCTTTAGATGAGGGGCCAGCTTGGGCGAGGGCTGGGAGACCCAGAAGCCGGGAAGGAGTGACCCGGGAGCAGCGCCACGGAGCGGCTCAGGGAGGCCGAGCAGGGAGTCTCAGAGCCAGTGTGAAAGGCTCGACCACGGGTCACTTGGCAAACATTTGCGGACGCTTGAAAAAGATCAGGTCCATTAAGTTAAAAAGGCCTGCGTCAGAGTGGCCTTTGAACTTCACCGTAGAAGACGGAGGGGAGGGACAGAGGAAGGTGGGGGAGGCCTCCCCCGGGAGCAAAAATGCGGGGAGTCAGGACAGCACCAGGCGGGTGAGACCCGGAGGGAGGTTGGGGGCCTGGGGCAGAGAGGTCGGACACACGTCTGGAAAGGAAGCTTGAGGCGAGACTGTGTGCCCTGAAGGCCTAAGGCCAGAAATCAGGGGACCCTCAAGTAGGCAATGGTGAGTCACGGAAGTTAGCTGAGGAGGGCAGGCTCCGGGGGGCTCCCTCACAGCAGGCCCAGAACAGAACCCAGTGGGGACAGCAGGCCGAGGTCCAAGCCGGCAGCCTGTGCCAACAGCCGCAAGAAGATGAGGGGCCAGAGTCGGAGCAGTCGTGGGGGCCAAGGAGACAAGAGAACACGGACTGGAAGTTGAGGCCGGGGCCACGCATAGAGGAAGGACAAACTCACCCAGACTCGGAAGTTTTACTTGAGGGAAAGGGTGGTTTTGAGCACCCCTGAGGTGGTGTTGGCTTAGGGGAAAGTGACACACTTGGTTTAGAACACACTGAGACAAAGCCTCAGGAGGAAGAATTGCACTCTTAGGTATATACCCAAGAGAAAGAAGACCTGTCAACACTGAAGTCTGGGCAGGAACATTCAAGCAACACGGTCTATAAGAGCCAGAAAGTGGAAACCACCGAGGTGTCCACCAACAGACGAGCAGACAAATCTAGCGCGGCCTACTTCACAGTGGAATATTATCTGGCAAGAAAAAAGAGCATAGCACGGGCCTGGGCTACAGCGCGGATGACCCCGAAACCACCCTGGGAACCCACAGAAGCTTGTCACAAAAGACCCGGTACTGTAGGATTCCTCCCCTACGTGAAGGTTCTTTCTGGAATAAAGAAAATCTTCTAAAATTAGATTGTGGTGATGGTCATACAACTTTGCAAATATGAGTCACTGAAATGCACACTATTTTTTTTAAGATTTTACCTACTTATTTGAAAGAGGGACAAAGAGAGCACAAGCCTGGAGACGGGCAGCGGGAGAGGGAGGGACAGGCAGACTCCCCACTGAGCAGGGGACCCCAAAACTGAACCCAGACGCCGATATCAGTACCTGAACTGAAGTCAGACCCTTAAGGGACTGAGCCACCCAGGTGCCCCGGATCCGCACGCTTTAAAGGCGGGTAAATCAGGGGCGCCTGGGTGGCTCAGTCAATGGAGCCCTTGCCTTCCTGCTCAGGTCGTGATCTCAGGGTCCTAGGATCGAGCCCTGCATCGGGTTCCCTGCTCAGCGGGGCATCTGCCCCTCCCCCTCATTCGTGTGGTCTCTCTCTCTGAAATAAATAAATAAAATCTTTTTTAAGAAGCAGGTAAATCATACAGACTGTGACTTGTATCTCATTCTATCATGACAAAAAAAAAAAAAAAAAAAAGATGTTTGAAGTAATCCTGGTGGAGAGCAGTGACAGGCTGCGGGGGACAGAGGAGCCGGAGGGTCACAGTGTGGACTTGGGAGCCGCAGGGGGACTCAGACTGCGGGGTGGGCAGTGGTGCGAGCGTGCGGGCCCCCGCGGTGGTCGCTGAATGCTGGATCTAGGCCCGGGCAGCGCTGTCATCCCTGCGTCACCGAGGGGATGGCTGAGGTTCAGGGAGACTGGTTTGTCTGAAGTGATCGGGGAGCAGAGCTGGCATCTGAGCCCCAGCTGGGCCTCTCGAGACCGGGACGATGGTGTTCCATCACCTTCCTTGGACGAGGGTGAGAACACGCCTCAAAGCAGCCACCGCTTTGCTGGCTGACGTGTTGAGTGCGATGCAGAACACTTCACGTGCAACGTCCTGGTTTTTCCTCTTAACAACCCCATAAAGTAGGTGCGATTATTAGCCCCATTTTACTGACTGAGAAACTGATGCCCAGAGAGGCTAAGCAAACCGCCCAAGGCCACACAGCTTGAAATGGCAGAGCTTCAAAAAGCTTTCGGCTCTGGCTGAAGCTTATGTGTCCGACCTGGCCAGGGGAAGAGCAGAGGGAGGAAAGTGAGGAAGCAGACCCTGCTCGCGCGGGACTGCCCAGCGGGTCGAGCTTACAGGAGACCCCAGGTGACCTCCCTGTGGCAAAAAAAAAAAAAAAAAGAGAGCCTAACAGGAGAGCTTCTGGCAAGACAGAAAGATCACCAGTGTCCCACGCTGAGCGGGGTTTAGCTAAAACAGAGATCATTAGGGTCTTTAGCAAGAGTGGCCAAGCAGTGGGCCAGGCAGCCAAAGGCAGAGCTCCAGATGCTGGAGGGTGCCGAGGTGGCCGGAGGGGCTGGAGGCATCTGGCCAGGCTGACTTGAGAGAGAGAGAGAGAGAGAGAGAGAAATGGGGTGTGGGGGGAGGGAGCGCAGAGGGTTTGGTCGGTTCCCAGAGGAGCAGGGCAAGGAGGAAAGCAGGCTTCCACAGTCGCTGCGGAATCTGCAGCCGCACAACACCTGCCCAGCCATTAACCACCCCCACTTCCCAGGCACTGGGCCAAGCACCCCATGTGGAGTAAGTGAGTCACTTCACCCTCACGACCGACCCCTGCAAGTTCTTCCAAACGCCATGCGTCACAGCAGGGAACCGAGGCATGGACAGTGAAGCCCTTGGCCCAAGATCACACAGAGATCGAAGGGTAGAGTTGGGGCTTGCATCCACGCCTGCCCAAATCTTCCCCACTGCTCTGCTGGTAAAAGGACTAGTCTGCCAACCTCCTTGGGGAACCCGGAGGCATCCCCGTGACCAGCACTAGAAACCAAGCCTAGTGGCCATTCTCTGTGCAAATGGACACCTGACCTCCCCAGGGGGGAGGTCATCGTATCCCAGTGAGATGGCTCCGGCCTCTGCTCTTGTTCTACCCGGCTGGGGTCCCTGGCTTGGGGGGCCCTGCCCCAGTCTGCCCTGATGCCAGTGTGGCCTTGGGCAAAGAGAGTGTCTCTGTGGGGACTCAGTTTCTTCCATCGGAAAACAAGAATGTCCTTGGGGGAGTCGGTACCTACTTCCGTCTCAGAGGTTACCTCGAAAGAAGCCTTAGACCCCCCCGAGCTTTAGACCCAGGGGGCGGCCTCTGTCTTCTTCCCTCCCATAATGAAGACTGCTGTTATAGCCCCGAGCATACGGCATTGAGAAGCGACAGACACATCGTTAACTCAGAGGTTAAACTCGTGAATTCTGGTATTTCAGTAAGTGCTGGAATCTGACCTTTCCCCTTTAGTAGCTGTGTGACCTGGCAGGTCGCCGGGCCCCTCTGTGCTGTGCGCGTCTCATCTGTACACGGGAAATGGCTACGCCTCTGCCTTCTGCGGCTCTCACGGGTTGGGGGAGAATCCTAAGTGGGGGTGGGGGTCACACAGATAAAGCTCCAGCACAGAACTTGGGTCGGGTGAGGGGTCAGGGTCCCTGACTTACATAACTGCTGCCCCAGCCACTAGCCAAGTACCCAGACTAGAGCAGTGGCTCATTAAATGTGTGCGTGAAAATCCAGGTTCTCTCTCACCCACAGACAAAGTATCCGGTGCTGGAGAAAGGGGCCGGGGAAAGTCCGCCGAGGCTGTGAGGTGCTCTAGGAAGGATGGCGGGGTGAGGTGGAGGCCACTGGATTCGCCGAGGACAGGGCTGGGTCTCCGCAGCCTCGGTCCTCAGGATGGGGCTGAAAATTGCGTGACCCCCAAGGGCCTTGTCACACAGAGGCTCATACCTGGTAGAAGTGGTTGACAGCGCGGCTCCTGGGACCCTTGGGGGTGAAGCTGACATACAGTGTGGAGTTTTCCTTGCTGTGGAGAGAGGGAAGAGCAGAGGTAGGACGGGGAGACGAGGGCCGCATCTCCAGCAGAGCAGGGACCAGGGGCCGGGGCAGCCTCCGAGGGCCTCCCCAGGGATCACGCAGGCAAGCTTTCCTGTTACCCAGCGCTTTGCTGTTTCCCTCTGGGAAGTGAGGCTCGTGGAAGGGGTCCGTCTGCTGCCCGGCATCCTGCCGCGGGGGGCCTGGGCTGGAACCCAGGTGGGTGTGCTTTGGAGCTGTGTGCTCCCCACCACTCAAGGTCCCCCTCGCCCCATGAGGGTCTCCGCTGTCCTCTGGGTCCTTTAGCTCCTGCACAACGGCACCAGCCTCTAGTTTCCTCGCCATCTCATCCTTCCAGTGACCTTCCTAATGTCGCCGTCTGATCCTGCCGTCTACCTACTCGGGATCCGCTGACGGCCCCGCTGCCCGCCAGGGTCAGGCCTACAGCATCCCCCATGCCCAGACCGCCCGCTGCACACCCCACACGCATTGTCCCCGTGCCCGCACACTCCCTGTTCCCCAAACCCACCCCACTGTCTGCTGCTTCCGTTCACCTACGCTCGTCTCCACTGCGACAACGTGCTTCCTCTTCCCTGGCCCTTACCTGAGCCCCTTCATTCTCCCGACCCCAGCTCAAGCCCCTACATCTCCATGAAGCCATCTCTCTTCCAACTCTCCTGGCTCTAATGTCATACCACACTTCAGACTACATCATTGTGCGTGGCATTCGCGTCCAAAAGTACCGGAGACCTTGGCTCGGTCCCTGTCCCCGGCCTCCTCCCCCTGAGCCCACTGGAGAGAGCTACTCTGCTTTTTGGGCTTCATCCCCCTTTCTGTAAATGAGAAAATCCCACTGGTGATCCCCACGGGTCCGTCCTGCCTTAATCTTGTGAGGCTCTCTTATTCTGTGCCCACGTGACCTTGGCTTCTCCTACCTGAGTAGGAGCTCTCTGTTGACAAGAGCCGTTGTGAAGAGTTTCTCCTCCCTTCCGGGTCCCTCCAGGAGGGGGCTGCTTCTAGCATGCGGTTTGGGGGTCATTTAGACCCAAATTCGGACACCAGCAGCCGTGCTGCTTAGCTGTACGCCTCTGGGGGAGATTCCCCCTTCTCTGAGCCTGCCTGTTCTCTGGTCCCGGTCCCGGGGAGGGAGCACAGCTGCCCCACAAGGGGTGGATAAGCTCAAGCCTCCATCAGCAAACCGCTGATCTCAGAACTCTTAAAGGGCCTCCGCCCTTCTGGGTGTTGAAAACTCTTGGGCTTGTGGTTGGCAGCAGCTCTGATTACCCCGCGGGGCCGAGGAAAGGGGAGGCTCTGAAGGAGAGCCCCGGGTGGGGAGGCCGAGCCCCGGGTGGGGAGGCCGAGCCCCGGGTGGGGAGGCCGAGGTGGAAGAGAAGGGCGGTGGGGCCTCAACTTACTCCTCGGTCAGGATGTTGATGGGGTACAGGACGGGGATGCTGGTGGTGGCCAAGTTGTTCTCCAAGACTTGCGAGTCCTCATTGTCACTGCGCGGGGGCAAGGCAGAGGGCAGTGTTGGGAGAAGCGCGTGGCCAGGCCCCTGGGGCCGTCTGCGAGCGGGTCAGCGGGGCCCGTGGGGGCTGCCTGGGGACCTGCTCACCAGCTCACATTGGCGTGCAGCGTGACCAAGTCCCCCCAGGAGCTGTTCAGCAGCGTATGAAACATCACGTGGAGGGCGACCTGGCAGAGCGGAAGACGGGAGTGAGGAAGGAGGCATCTGGGGGTGCCCGAGCCGAGCCCGAGCCGAGCCCTGACTCCAAAGTTCGAGCTGTCATTCCCTTTGGGGTGGTGGGGGGGGCTTCCTTACCCATTACCGGTCCCTCCGGCCCCACCTCAGCCTGGCCCCTCGGAGACACTCACCACACTGTCTGCTTTAAAGATGGGGGAGCTCACATTGCAGGAAAGGGTCCTGGTCAGAAGCTTGGACACCTCAGGGAGCTCCTCACAGCTCACAGGTATGTGGCTGTGGGGCTGGGGGCGAGAAGAGAAGAGGAGGAACACACTTCTTAGCGGGCAAGGCCAAGGTTCCCGGAGGCCACCAACCCTCAGGGCCCACACCCCCCTGCTCTGTCCCTGTGGGGGCACATTCTCGGGGGTGGGGGTGGGGCAGAGAATCAGGGGCACAGACAGAGGCTTCATTCAAAGATGTTCACTGCAGTGCTGTGTATCACTGTGAAAATCCAGAAGTGATCCCGCAGTTCAAGGAGCTAGGCATGGTTCGGCGCCAGGCGCGGACGCCGTGAGATCTACCCAGTCCGCAACTGTTCTAAAAATGAGCTCGAGGGGCGCCTGGGCGGCTCAGTCATGAAGCGTCTGCCTTCCGCTCAGGTCGTGATCCCAGGGTGCTGGGACCGAGTCCCGCATCGGGCTCCCTGCCTGGCAGGAGCCTGCTGCTCCCTCTCCTGCTCCCCCTCCTTGTGTTCCCTTTCTGGCTGTTTCTGTCAAATAAGTAAATAAAACCTTAAAAAAAAATGAGCTTGAGCCTTGATCCTGGGCTAAGCAGCACAGAACCTTTCATCTTCTTCATCATCTGTGAGGACAGATCTCCGTCTCCAATGGGGGAGGGAACCGGATAAGGAGACAGAGGCACCCAAGCCCTGAAGTCGAGTGACTTCTCCAGGTCCCACCTCTGGGTCACCCGGCAGGGATCTGGTAGGAACGGGAACAGGGGTCTGTCTGACTCCAGATCTCCAGTTTTTCATCACTCTACTGGACGCCCCGTGAGGAAGCGTTTAATGCTGCGGGACAAGAATAATTCAAATGTCCGCAGACAGATGACTGGATAAACCAAATGGAGCCTATCCGTACAATGGAAATATTATTTAGCCTTAAAAAAGGAAGCAAATTCGCCCAAGCCACCTCACAAGCCCCACACTAATTGGAGAAGACAGACACAAGAGGACAGTATCATATGATTCCACTTCTGTGAAAAATCGAAAGCAGCAAATTCATAGAGAGAGAAAGTCCATGAGAGATGGCGGGGGCTGAGGGAGTGGTCGCTTTTAAAGGATGGGAAGTTTGTGTTTGAGACGACGGGAACATTCCGTAGACCGACGCTGGTGGCACAGCACTGGACATGTTCTCAATGCCACCGAAGTGTGTGCTTGAAAAGGATTGAAATGGTAAATTTTCTATTATGTATATTTTACCACAATAACCATTTGTTTTTAAAATAAGGAGGAAAAATAACCAAATGAGAACAAAATGCCAGTCAGTTAGAACAGGTAGAGAATGAACGAAGACGCCATGTAATTAGTATGCACCTGCGTAGACACACAGCAGGATAAACACCAAAACGTTAAAAGCAGTAACTGCTGGTTTTAAGAATACGGGGCGGTAGTCTTCTCTCAGCTTCTCTGCGATTTCCAACTTTCTGGGGGTGATCATGCATTACTTCTGCGCTAATAATTAACAGAGTAAACGTTGTATCTAAAACAACCTAGGCCACTCCGCAAAAACACGTTGGAAAACACGTTGGTCGCCTTTCAGAGGGAGGGAGCCGGAGCTCACGAAGTCTGTGTCACAGTCTCCACTCCAGGGGACCCTCTCACGAGCCCTGCAGGTGCCCCCAGCCTCCAGGGTGGTGGGATCCGCGACCCACAGAGGGAGGGGGTGGCCGTTGGCGTGAGAACCCCGTTGTGGACCTAAGGCTTCAGCACGCCAGCTGCTGCCCACAGCTTCAGGCTGTCCTGTCTGCCCGAGGTTCTGCCAGGGGAGCAGAAGCTGTGGGGACAAGGGTGGCCTCAGGCAGGCCAGGCCTTGGTGCTCACCTTGCGCATTTCCACCTTGCGGAAGGAGAGTCCCTGGGGGAAGCTCAGGTTGAGGCGGACCCAGTAAGCGTCTTCTTGTAAGTTACTCAGCGTCAGCGACACGGAGAGGCTGGCAGACGGGGTCAGACGCAGGACTCCTGATCTGCGGGCAAGACCCGGCAAAAGTCACAAGGGCCCAGGTGCGGGAAGCAGGCTCAGAACTGAGGGATCGGCCGGGTTAGAAGAAACAGATCCACCGAAATCAGCTCCTGAGCTCAGGCTTTGAGAGACTCGACCTCATCGGATCCTGACAGGGGGGCCCAAGGGCCTGGAATTTCTCAGAGGGGGAAACTAAGGCCCACAGGACACATGTAGTGAGTGCAGAGGCGGGTGTTCTGTCTCGAAGCCCCCTGTTCTCTCCCACACCCGGGAGCTACCTCAGGGAAACACCAAGTGGGACAAAAGAGCCCACGGGATTCCAGGCCTTACCCTGGAGCGAACGACACCCCCAGGTCCGCCTCACACTTCTTGTCCTCTCCGCAGTTCTTCTCGAAAGGGATCTGAAAGGCCAAGGAGAAAGCCTAGGAGGCCCAGGCCCCAGAAGCACGAGTGACGGGCCCTGACCTCTCCAGCTGTCCCCTGCCCCCTTACCTCCTTGGTCTCTGCGTGGAGTGAGGGCCTCAGGATGGGCTGTACGTTCTTGCCCTGCAGAGCACAGAATGTGTGTGGGGGGGGGCAGGAAACAAGATGGTTAAGTTGAGGCAGCGGAACTGTCGAAAGAGGGCTGAGGAGCTCAGAGCTTGGGGCTCGGCTGGGCCGGCTTGGGGGGCCCCTCAGGAGCTCCAGGCAGCACCTCATCCTCCTGACTCCGCCCCAAGGCCACCTGCGCAGCTCCTTAAGGGACGCTGAAGCTCAGGGTGTCCACTGGACAGGAGAACCTGGCCTTTTTGACAAAGGAGCTCCAAAGCTCCGCGCAGCCCATCTTCCTTGGGCTCACCCGCCCGAGACTGGTTTCGCTGTGGTCCCCGCTGTGGTCCCCGCTGTGGTCCCGGCAGACCCCGCCCGGAGCAGCTCTCCTGCTCTCCTCGGCTCAAGGCCAGTTTTCCCAACATCTCCGGGGTTTCTGCTCCAGGTCAAGCCCTGTGCTGAGCGCCGGTTGCACACCAGAGAAACACACAGCCCGTGCCCCAGTCTGGGGGGAGAAATGACCAGCATCTTCGAGAGTTTGATGGGACAGTACGGGGTACATCCAGAGCCTGCAGAAGGGAATCCTGTCCCCCACCTGGGGGGGTCAGGGAGGCTTCCTGAAGGAATGGATCTCAACTGAATTCTAAACCACGAGCAGGAGAGAGCCCGGCGAAGAGAATGGAGCGGGAGGAAGAAAGGACAGGAGGCAAGAGAGACGGCGTCTGTGGGAGCATCAGGAAGATGCTTGGACCCCTGCAGAGCTTATGTGGGGGAGGGGCGTGGGGGGGCGGGAGCCCGCAGCAGGGTCCGGGTTCCCCTGGGCCCTGAAGCCACATTAGGCAGCTGGGATTTTATCCTGAGGGTAATGGCGTCATAGAAGTGTCCTGTGAGTTATTAGCTGAATGTTCTAGAAAGGCTCCAACCTCCTCCACTTCCAGGCCACCTGCCAAAGAACCTCCAGACCCTTCCCCCCAGGGCAGGGTTTCTGGGGGCCTCTGCTGACTGCTCCCACTCACTAGATGGGATTCCTGCCACTCGCTAGACCACATGGATTTGGTGGTTTCCTGCCACTCACTAGACCACAGCCAGCCCCCAAGTGGACATCAGGGTCCCTGTCTTGCTCAGGTGTCCTCCTTCCAGAAGCTAAGCCCACCTCTTCATTTCCCTTGAAGGTACCACCAGAGCTTTCCTTTTGCCTCAATCTACCTACCCAACGTCGACTCGTTTTGCAAGACCCAGAACCAGAGCCACGTCCCCCAGGAAGACTTTCTGGACAACTGGGAGCCTAAGTCTCTTTTTACCCTGAGTTTCTACTCCACACTGCCTGGCTTAAAAAAAAGAAAAAAGAAAAAAAAATAGTGCCGATGGCAGAGGCTGCTGATTATTTCCACATATCGTCTCTCGCCACCTGCTTTTAAAACAGACCCTCCCCTTTTTATCGGGTTATGGGGTTGGTGGAAAGGGGGTGCTGGACAGGAGGCTGCGCCTCTCAGGCTCTCAGGCGTGGCCATGTGACCAAGTTCTGACCAATGAGATGTAAGGGTGTGCATCAGTCTCAAAGGGAAGGGGGTGCCCGTCCAACCCTCTCCCCCGCCGGCTGCGTGGGGTTCTGCCGTCTTCGTTGTCTGCGTTCACACTCTGCCTCCTTTCTGAATGTCCACCTTCTCTGCTCTACTTGGGGACTGTAAGGGTCGCATCTTCCCACACCTGTCCTAACTGCCTGTTGACTCCTCTGACTCCCAGAGCAGGCTGGGAGCCCCTTCCGGGCAGGGACCATGTTTTATGTGCTTCCGTGGAGCCAGTGCCCAGAACAGGACTTTGCACAGGCAGGGGCTCCATCAACTTCCCTTAAGCCCTCAATGAGCTTTTGGTGGGCAGGGGCTTTCATGTCTGGGGAGCGAGCCACTGTTCCCTGCAGACCCCAGGAGAGTGAGCATGCACCGGGGAGCCTCAGTGGGTGCTGCCAGAAGCCACGAGAAAGAGTGCGCTTAGCAGTCCCCAGCTCCAGCTCTGCGAGAGGCCTCACGATGTCGTGATGCAGTTGATGGACGGGGACTCCGTCCGAGAGATGGATGGAACCTGCTCAGATGTTCATGCCAGGAAAAAGGAAATCCACATCTTTGGGCGGGAAGGCTCGGGCTCTTTCCACCAGATTCTGCTGCCTTGAAGCCAAACCGCTAGCTGAGCATCAAGGACTTGAGGAGAGGAAATCTGGCCTTGGCCCCAGGTGGGGAGTGTGTGGTCCAGCAGATGAGGAAAGGTACACTTTCCTCTCGTTTTACCATCATGATGGTCCCCCAATTCGGCTTTGAGGAAACTACCTGTTCACAACTAAATACACTTCGGTGAGAAGGCTGACCAGGGTGCCCTGGCCTCCCTGGAACTTGCAGCCTGAGCAGTGTTGGCTCCTGCGGAGGTCTGAGGCTGGTGCTAGGCAGGGACATTCACTGAGGGGGCTGCGGCCTGCAGGGTCCATCCGTTATCCCCTCCCCTCAAGGGCCCCCAGCGCCTCCACTGATTCTCCTTCCCACTCCTGCTTTGCCAAATACAAGCTCCCATGCGTTCCTTTCCTGCTGCATTTGGTTTCTATTGCTTAAAACCAAAGACTCCTCGATAATACAGTCCTGCTAAACTGAAATTCTACTCTCCCGTTTCCTATCAATTCCCCAGGTGAACGCTTCTTACCGCCTGTTGGTGCCTCGGCGTCCCTTCTTCCTCCGGGAGAGAGAAATTTAAGGAGATGTTGATGGGAGAGATGAGGTCTTGAATGCACACCTGGAGGTGATGGGAATGGCACGGGTGTTGTGAGTTTAATCTTCCAGTTAAATGCTCACCTGGCTTATACTTTACAAATGGTGAGACTCTAGCATCAGGCGATTACTATGCCCGGGGTCCCTTCTCAGCACAAGTCAGCTCCCTCAGCCCCAACTCCCATGGCAGACATTGCTGATCAACCACCCCACCTTTCCCACTGAGTCCTGACCAAAACCCCTGAATCTCTGTCAAACCACTCTAGGCAGCCATTACCGAGGTTTGCACAAGAAAAGAATATTCTAGAATAACTAGAATATCCTAGTTCCTTGAGAACAGGGATGGGTCTAGGCCTTTTATGTTATTCCCAGTCCCTGGGACTACAAAACTGGCACTTTGTGGGCACCCAAATCATCTTCCCCTGAACTCCTTCACCAACCCTAAGAGGCAGGCATTATTATCCCCACGTTAGAGAGGAGGAACAGAAGGTAACCCAAGTTTCCTAAGGCTTAGAGCCAGGAGGTGAGCCCAAATCCATCCAATCCCCAAGTCCAAGGTCTTCCCATCATGACACACTACCTTTTCTCTGGCAAATTTATGTCGAAAATCTCCAAATCTTATGGGGGGTAGGGGTGAGTGCAGGCAAGCAGAGGGGCACGGAGGGCAGGTATGAATGACTAGGAGAGTGAGCTCAGAACTGTTAACACTGTGATGGCTATTTGGGGGCTCACTGAGCTATTTTTTCTGCTTTTATATGTTTGGAATTTCTCCATAACAAAAAATTTAAAATGAACCTCAGGATCTTTTTGTTTTTGTCAGGAGGATGAGGGACAGAGGGAGAGAGAGAGAGAATCTCAAGCAGACTCCATGCTGAGTGTGGAGCCCGACCCGGGGCTTGATCTCACAACCCCAAGATCATGATCTGGGCTGAAATCAAGAGTTGGACGCTTAACCAACTGAGCCATCCAGGTGCCCCCAAACTTGAAGTTCTTATACACCAGTCCCACACCCAATCTCTTGTTAAATATTTAAGGGATCAGAATAATTTACCATCAACCCTATTTTACACAGGACTGTTAGAAGCAAACTGAATTTGGGTGTCTCAGCAGTTGCCCAAATTGATATTAAGAAAATGTTTTTTGGGACGCCTGGGTGGCTCAGTTGGTTAAGCGGCTGCCTTCGGCTCAGGTCATGATCCCAGCGTCCTGGGATCGAGTCCCACATCGGGCTCCTTGCTAAGCAGGGAGCCTGCTTCTCCCTCTGCTTCTGCCTGCCATTCTGTCTGCCTGTGCTCGCTCTCTCTCCCTCTCTCTGACAAATAAATAAAAATCTTAAAAAAAAAAAAAGAAAATCTTTTTCTGCAATGGATGTTAATAATAAATGACTATGGGTACCTGGCAAACCAGGATGTGCACCATAACTGTATATTCTGTAGCTATTCAAATACTTATGAAAAACTGGGTAGCAGCGTAAATATATGATGTGTGGAAAAATTAGGGGAAAAAATGGGAAGTACTTTCTAATGGTAACGATGTTAAAACGCCTACGTCCATAGATTAAGAACTAGAGGAAATATGCTAATGGTATTATTACCACTATTACATGAGGAAATGGTGGTGTCAAGAGACCCAAGGGCCTTGTGACCCAGCCAGATGGTGACCGAGCTGAGCCTTGCACCGCTGCTGCCCGGCACCGTGGTCACCACACCCGCACTTCCTAGGGCAGCCCCCACGGCTCCTTACTGGGAAGTGGAACCAGAACTTGGTGCAGGATGGGTGTCCAGTGACCACTGTGTGGCCGCTGAGTTGATGTCTCCCTCCCAGGAACAGTCCCCGGCTCCTGCTCCGATGGCCGTCCAGCTGCAGAGTGTAAGTGAGGTTGGCAACCAGGAGTCCTGGGCGGGCAGAAAAGTCAGAAGTTGAAGGGGCAGGGTTGGGGGGTGCCCTGGGGCCATAAGCAGCTGCTCTGGGAAACGACACTGACCTTGAAATTGGAGGGTGAGAGGCTTGACCTGGAAGCAGACTGTGATGTTAACTCCTTCTTTCTTCCTGTTACTGGGTGAATAGGAGCATTCCACTTCGTGTACCGGGATCTCCGCCGGGGAGAAGGTGATCTGAGTGAGGATGTCCACCACGGGCCGGGAGCTGCGGAGTGGGAAGCAACGCTCTCCCTGGGCCTCGGCTGTACTCCCAGTCCGACCTGGGGCTCCTTCTACAAGCTTCCAGAGGGCTCTAATCCCCGAAAGCAGACCTCAACAGCCCTGTCTCCTCGAAACAGTAATAATAATGGTAATTCATCAGGGCTTCCCGTTTCCTTCTCGACGCCCTCTGACCCATTTTCCATATGGAAGAATGCGCTTTGGGGAAGTGAGGGGGGGCAAGGAGAAAGGGACAGAGAACCCCAAGAAGGCTCCACGCCCAGGGCGGAGCCCACCACAGGGCTCCATCGCCCGACTCTGAGCTCAGGACGCGAACGCAAACCAAGAGTCAGACGCTCAATGGTCTGAGCCCCCAGCTAAGTGACTGGGGTAAGGCCACCCAAGGAGTAAGTGGCAGAGCTCTGACCCACATCTGGGTGACCAGGTTCTAGAGCCGTCCCCGGCTGCTGCTTCTCTAGCAGGTTGTAACGTCAGCCTGGCCTGGGTTCAACCCCCAGTGTGGCACTGAATTGCAGCCGTTTAAAGCAGAGTAAGGCGTGAAGGCTGTGCGGGAGGAGGCCCTCCCTGCCGGGGCTGGGCAAAGACCGGAGGAGCCGCGCTACACCGGGAGCTGCTCGACGGACGAGAGCCGCGGTCATCCTCAGTCCTGTCTTACCTGAGCACAACCACCAGCCCCTCGGCGCCCACAGCCACATCCGTCAGGCCGTCTCCTCCGAGGTCTTTCACCCCATGGATGGAGCGTCCAAACCATCGAAGTCCCGGGGACACCTGGGTCCCTTTGATCCGCTGAGACCAAGAGAAAAATTCCTGTTAAGCTAGGGAGAGGACGGCCGGAGGGTGGGATGAGTCGGGCCGGCGAGCGGGGTCTGGGTTTGGGGGCTTCTGGGTGCCTGCGAATGGGTTTGGGGGGCCAGGCAGGGCTCTTCTCACCTGGCTTGGCTGGGGGCTCAGCGCCCCGTGCTGCCCGTTGAAGATGTACACAGCCCCCTGCTCCTCCAGGGGGGCCCCTACGGCCACGTCCACCAGCCCATCCCCGTTGATGTCCGTCAGGGCGGCGATGGCTGCTCCAAACCGCCCAAGCGGGTAGCCAGGGTCCCCCTGCAGCTCTGAGACCACTTCAAACCCCAGCTAGGAAGGAGCAGAGTGACGGGCCCCATGTCAGTCACTTGGCCAGCCTTTGCAGGGGGCGGCCCTGAAGGAGGGGTCGGGTGCGGTCTCTCACAGAACCGGCCCAGAGCGGCGGACTGACCTGGGCTCAGGTCCCAGCTCCACCCCTGGTTGTCTGGGTGACCTTGGGGCTTTGGAAGGTGACCCAGGAAAAGCTCAGGGTTTCCCAGACGGTGACTCTGTGAGGACCACCCAAGGTGTCCTGTAGATAAAAGGTTTGGCCCTGGGCCTGGCCCACAGCCTACCCTCCCTGGGCACGGAGGCTCAGCTCCCGTGGTTCTAAAGGTCCGATCCACCGTGACCCAACAAGGAAAGCTTTCAGGATACTTGGGACCTGGGTGGGCTGGGAATCTGTTTCTCCTCCCAACGCCTGGCGCTCCGGGTCCCCACCTGTTTTTTCTGGTAGATAAACACCCGGCCTCCTCTCTGCTCCCCATAGAACAAGGGGGCTCCGATCAGCAGCAGCTCTGTCTCCCCATCTTGGTCCATGTCAACGCCACACAGCTCACCACCGAAGTAAGAGCCGATCTGTAGGGAGAGGAAGAGGACCGAGGAAGCCCCGTGGGTGGGTACGTGCTTGCAGACAGCAGGGAGCGCGACTGGCGCCCTACCAGTCCCTGACCTGCGGAAGACCCCAGGGCCGCGCTCACCTGGCTGCCGTCTATTTCCTGGATTTGGTTCCAGTGTGCTCTGTCCTCTGACTCCTGGAACAGCAGCACCCGCCCCACGTGCTGGTAGCGGGGGGCTCCAGTGGCCAGCAGCAAAGTGAGCCTTTGGGAGGGCAGCAAGGTCACTGTGTAACCTGAGAGGGGTGAGGGGAAGAGAGAGAGAAAGAATGGGCAAGAGGGCTTGGAATCAGGAGCACAGCGGCGGCTGGAAGAAGGTAAAACCCGGGACAAAAAAGAGCAGAAACTCTGGGAAACTGGGTTAGAAGCAAAGATGCTGTGAAACAGTCAGAGGACCTTCCCCAGAGAAAAGCAGCCATGAGCTCCGAGGGGCACACATCCTGCCATCTTGGTCCGACACTGCATTTCTCAAACTCTGGTCAACACACAGGCCCAGGAAAAAGCAGCCAGGAAACCTGGAGCATCTTCCTGAGCCTCAGCTGACCAGAAGGTTGGAAAAGGAGACTACACTATTTTAAAATGATCACATAAGGGGGCCCCTGGGTGGCTCAGTCAGCTGGGCATCTGCCTTCAGCTCGGGTCATGACCCCCGGTTGGGCTTCCGACTCAGTGGGGAGTCTGCTTCTCCTTCTCCCTCTGCCCCTTCGCCCTGTGTGTGCTCTCTCTCTCAAATACATAAAATCTTTTAAAAAATAAAGTGAGATATAGTCATAAGATGAATGAAAAATCTGCATGAATATTCAAAATAAGGCAGGAGACTTGAGCACATTTTGTTTGGCGGTGTAGAGACACCCAACTAGGTGTAGACACACCCAACTCGTCCACACTTGTATGGGCAACGAGGTTTCTCCCTGTGAGCACGTTGCTGGGGCGGCTGAGGAACGGCTGCCTGAAACCGGACCAGGGACCGAGCCAGCACCCATCCATTAGGGACGCTCTGATTCAGGAAGACTAACTGACCCAATTTCGTCTTCTCTGCTTAGAGTAGTGCAAAGGAGCGACACCAACAGAACCATCCGAGACGCCACCGCGCAGGAGAGGAAGGTCAAGAGAGGCTGAGCCCCTTCCCCTCCGTTTGTGCACGTTCTTGGAGTGCAGGTGTTGGGATGCTGGCGTTGGGAACTTGCCGGTGGAAATCAGGGGGAGGTTGTATTCTCAGTGCCTACGCCTCCCAGCTGTGAGATCTTGCATAATTACGCTGTGCCCTGAGGCTCAGTTTTCTCAACCGAAACACAGGGTAGGCCCACCCTCAACAGGGTGGTTTTGAGGATTCAAGACGACCACGAATAGAAAACGCTTAGTGCTATGCTAGCGACATCTAAACCAAGATCTGGAGGAGGGTAGCACCAGGGCGCCCAAGATCATATTTTTATTTATTTATTTATTTATGTGAGCAGGAATTGAAATTTTTTTTTCTTTTTTCTCTTTTTCTTTAATCATGTCCATATATACACAATATATGCAGTGTGTGTGTGTGTGTGTGTGTCTAGTGGGACCGGTGCCTAACTAGAGGGTAAAATAGGGATTATTTTTTCTTGAACGAGCAACGTTGCTGGCTGGCTCGCAGAACACTGTAGGACACAAAGCCCCCCGAAGGTGATAGTGTAGGAGCTAAGGGTAATAGGGCCGCCTGGGGCAGGGGTCGGTCAGTTGAACAACCAACTTTTGATTTCAGCTCAGATCATGATCTTGGGGTCCTGGAATCAAGCCCCGCGTCAGGCTCCTGCTCAATGGGGAGTGACCTCCGGGATCCTCTCGCTCCCTCTGCCCCTCCCCCCGGCTTGTCGGCTCTGGAATGCACGTGCTCTCTGTCTCTAACAAAAAAATAGAAAATTTTTTTATATTTTATTATATTAATTTTATTATATTTTAATTATATTAAAAAAATAAATAGTGTACATAATAAAGATACCAACTAGCAGGGTTATAGTAAGAATAAAATGACATAAAATTTGTCAATACATGTCATGTGCTTAGACCAGGGCCTGACACATAATATTCAGTAAGGAACGTCGAAAGGGAGAGAGAGAGAAAGTCCGAGAGGGCAGCTTTGCTTAGAAGAGTAGACGCAACATGAAGGGCACTAATTTTCCCAAGGAAATTGTGTAATAAAGTCTTTGTTTCTGGGAGTTTATTTTTAAAATTTTTTATAAAGCATAGATATATTTTTAAGATTTTATGTATTTATTTGTCATTTGTCATTTTATTTATTATTTGCAGAGAGAGAGAGTGAGCACAAGAGGGTTTGTGGCAGGCAGAGGAAGAAGTGGGCTCCCTGGCCGGCAGGGAGTCTGATGCGGGGCTCCATCCCAGGACCCCAAGATCATGATCTGAGCTGAAGGCAGATGCCCAACCGACTGAACCACCCAGGTATCCCTGTTCTGCGAGTTTAATAAAGACGTGGCCTGCCCCTATACACTCATGGATGAAGCGGGGTGAGAGGGTTTCTAGGTAGAGCCTGGAAGCAGTCCTATCCCAGGGCTCTTGAAGCCAGTCTGTGCCTTGACACAGGATGACTACATGAGCATGAACCAGAAGAGCTATAACCTCTGTTCACAAGAGTAGGGCCTCTGTGTCTGAGACGGGTACCCCTTGGGTTGACCAGCAGCCCCAGAACTGTGCAGGACAAGCTCCCGACAGGGGTACCATGAGGCAGAGAGAAGCAGCTGCAACTGTGGGCTGACCAGGTGCCTTTGTTCCGCCCTTGGCATCGGAAGAACTCTTGAGGTGAATCAACCTTGGAGTTCGTGGGCAATTCTAGAGGAGGAAGCCGCAAGAAGGACCTTCTGGTCCCCTTACTAATGAGGCAGGCTGCTGTAAAATGGACCCAGAATTTAATTTATGGGTAAGACCCAGAGAGGTGGCTAAGTAGGCAAGCTTGAGCAAGCTTTGGATGGGACAGTTTCAACAACACTGGCTGGCACTGGTCTACCAAGGGTGGTCCTTAGCTAACTAGAGAGTCAGGTCGGGGGGGATACTGGCTTGGTGTGTGGAAGTTGGGTAAAGAAGGTGGCTGGGGATACGGGCTCAGGGTTGGCTGGCAAACTGCTCACAGGCCCCTTGTACACGATCTGTAGGAGTTAGCTAGCCCTGGGAGGGGCAGTGTCTCTGCGACTCACAAGGCCTCAAGATGTCCAAGCATCATAAAATGCAGAAAACAAAAACATGACTACGACACAGCGGAGGAGATATTACGGGGAAAATTAAGAACATTAAAGCCCTGGGGCACCTGGGTGGCTCAGTGGGTTAAGTCTCTGCCTTTGGCTCAGGTCATGATCTCAGGGTCCTGGGATCGAGCCCCACATCGGGCTCTCTGCTCAGCAGAGCCTACTTCCCTCTCTCTCTCTCTGCCTGCCTCTCTGCCTACTTGTGATAAATAAAATCTTAAAAAAAAATAATGAACATTACAGCCCTATTTAAACTCTGAGTTTGTTCATGCTGGTTGCTTAACTGCCTTCATTACGGTTTTAAAAGTTGTTCTGAGTGACCCTGGCCCCTCAGACCAAAAGAAAGCACCAGAAAAGTACTCACCCAAATAGCCTGATCTCGCTTCCGGTGTCAGTGGCTCATTCCCAACAAAACTGTCATCCTGCAGGTCTGCCGTCAGGTCTAGGAAGCCCCCAGCCCAGTCCTTGGCTCCAACCGCGCCCACGACGCCATGGCCCTGCGCAGGAGGAGACGAGCAGGCTTAGCCTGGTGCCCACAGCGTCCTTCAGCCCGCCCACCCCCGCTTCGGGCGCTCACGTGGCCGAGGTCAGCGCTGATCCCGCTGGAGGACAGCTCCATGTTGAAGGATGTCAGGTCCTGTTTGCTGGTGCCTAGGGACGAGGTGAAGAGAAAGGGTGGACACTCGAGGAAGGACCGAGAAAGCAGCGCGGCCCCGGCCTTTGGGCAAGGTAGAAGCCGCCGGCACGACCGTCGGACTGGGCAGCGACGTGGGCTGAGCTCAGCGTGAAGCCGGGCAAACGAGAAGCTCTGAGCTCCTGCTCCCACTCGGGCTTCCCCACCACGTCATCAGGTCGGGATGGTTCTACGTTCACAAAGCGTCTGCGGCCTTCTCTGAGGAGCGTGCCGGCCCCACGCAGGGCCCAGCCACCCTCGCCTTTGGCCTGACAACTGTCGCCCCTTACCCAGTCAGTCCCTGACTTCGTTCTTCCTCTTGTCCTGTCTTTCTTCTGCAGAGCAAGCCGGAGTGATCTTTTGCAAAAATGTCTATCAGAGCACATGTTTCCGTTTCTCAAAAACCCTTTATCCGTGGCCATCGCCGTTGGGATCAGCCCAGCTGCTTACAAGGACCTGGAAGGCCCGGCCTCTCCCGACCACGTTGTCTCCCCGGCTCGTCGGCGCCTGCTCCTCCGGCCCGCCTGCCCTCCCCACCTCTGGGCCCCACGCTGGCTCTTCTCCGACTCCAACGCCCTTTGCCCGCATTCCTCACGTGGCTGTTCGAGTCTCATCTTCCGTGTCTCGGTTCGAATGTCACCTCAGAGGCAATTCTACCTCCTTTGAAAAATAAAGCATCTAGAAAGGCCTTTTGGAAAGCCCATCTCGCGTGGCTTCCCCGTGAAATCTTTCTGTCCAGTTTATCAATTTCCTTTACAGCCTCGACCGTCATCTCTAACCGCCCGGTCCTTTTGTGTTCTGCCTTTCCTTATCCAACCTGAACATGAGCCCACGCTGACAATATCCCTGAGTGTGTTTTTTTTCTTTTTTGGATCTTATTTATTTATTTGACGGAGAGAGAGCACAAGTAAGCAGAGCATCAGACAGAGGGAGAGGGAGAAGCGGGCTCTCCACCGAGCAGGGAGCCCGACGTGGGGCTCCATCCCAAGGATCATGACCTGAGCGGAAGGCCGCCGCCCACCTGACTGAGCCACCCGGGTGCCCCTGAATGTCTTATTCCCAGTACCTGGTTAGTGCAAGCTTGAATTAATAAAATGAAAATCATCCCACCAGCCTTACAAAGCTTCTGAGAGGAAGGAATTAAATGATATAGAAAAAGTGCCTGTTACCTTGCAAAGCTTTCAAGAAACACAGCAATGACCATGATTTTGTTCGTTGTTCGTTCACTGCATAATAATACTGCACATAATGGGGAGGCTCTGAGAGGGAGCATACAGCCCTTAACAGTGGCACCCGGAAAGAAGCCCTCAGCCTAGACTCGGGCTCTGGGAAAACGTATCAGAGGAAGTGACATCTAAGATACCATCTGAAGCATGTGTCAGGGCAGGTCAGGATAGGCGATCAGAGCCAGAGATAACCAGCTCTGCGATTTACAGAGGGCCTGAGAGGTACCAAGCACTCTGCTAAGCTGGGGTTGGGGCTTGAATTGTGTTGTCTAAAAAAAAAAAAAAAAAAAGTTATTTTCACGACCTAAGCCCTAGTACGTGAGAATATGACCTTGTTTGGAAATAGGGTCTTTACAGTGCAATCGAGTTAAAATAAGGTCACCGGGATAGGCCTCGATCCGACAGGATCCAATATTTTACAGTGTCGCTATGAAAGAGTGAAGTGTGGACGCAGAGAGACAGACACGCACAGACAGGAGGACGTGAGGACAGACATGCAGTGGCTTGTAGACACTCAGATGACAGAAGTGATGCAGCCACAAGCCAAGGGATGCCAGGGGCTGCTGCGGATGCCAGAAGTTAGAGGAGGCAAGAAGTGTTCTCTCCGAGACCTGTCAGAAAGAGCCCGCCCCCGCCCGCCCCTTGACCTCCGACTTCCGGCCTCCTGAAGTACAAGACAATAAATTCCTGTTGGTTTAAGCCTCTCGGTTTTGGGTACTTTGTTACAACAGCCTTAGGAAACTAGTACAACAGTCAAACCTCCCAAAGCTGTGAGATTGGTATTATTAGCCCCAGTTCGCGGAGAACTCAGCAAGCCTCAGAGAGAGAAAGTAACCTGGCTGAGGTCACACAGCACAGGCAGAGCGCCTTCCTGAGCGGTCCGCCCAGTCCCATTATATACACCACTTGCTTCTTCAACCGAACCAAACCCAAAGCCCGTGTCCTAGCACAGGGGCCTTCCCAGAGGGAATCCCGTAGCTTTCAGCAGACCAGGACTCCTGGGAAAATACCCTCACCCAGAGCAAGTCCTCCATCCCGAGACTGCAGTCCAACCTTCTCTTACTGCAGACCAAGAGGGCCTGAGGGCTCCCTGCACTTGGTCCCCAGCCCACTGGTCCCCCTTCAGTAAGTGGAGACAAGAGAAAATGAGGGAGCTGAGCGGGGGTGGGGAGAGTGGGAGATTCTACTTCTTCCACAGGCCTCGGTTAACAACAGCAAGCTAGAGGTCAGTCCGGGGCCTCACCCTGGCCCCAGCTGACTTTTAGGAGCAAGATGGAATTTCAGGGGGAGGCAGAGGCTGCTCCTCAAGGGGCCGGCCCCCCAAACTCCCCTCTGAGGCCCTTTTCCAGGAGAGCCCGTCGCACAGCCTCAGACGCTCCGAGCTCCCGCCACCATCACCAGCACGTGGCTAGTCTGGTCGCCCCTGATGAGCTTCCGTAAGCGACTTCCCCTCTCTGCCCCCCACCCCGGGTTCGCCACTCACCCTCAATGACATAGATCTTCTTCTGCAGCTCAGTGAACAGATCTTTAAGCTTCTCAAATGTGTCCAGGATCTTTACAAAATCCTTCGCAGGTTTTGAGGCAAATTCATGGAGCCTTTCCTGACTTTCCTTGGTCTCAAAATGCTTCCCGATCTGTGAGAGAGGGAAGACTGGAGAGTTGGCGTCCCCAGATTCGCAGATAAGGCCCTGGCCCCTGAGGAGAAAGGGGGGGTGGGGATCGGGAACAGGAGAGGCAGGATAGGACTTGGGAAGTGGCCAGCACCCGGCCATACCCCGATGATGTAGCGGGTGATGTCTTTGGCTGAGTCAATGTTGGCGTGGTCAGTGGCTTCCCCATCAGTGATGATGATAAGCACTTTGGTGGCATCTGGCCGGGCCCCCAGGTCTTGCCGGAACACCTCTGTCCTGTGTCCCAGAAGAGGCGCATGTGAGCGACTCCCCCACATCATGAGGGCTCTCCCGACTCACTCAGCTCATTAAGTCACTGTCCTGTTGCTTATGCAAAAGCCCTTCTCCCATCCCCCAGGCAGGCAGGTGTTCCCAGACTTCCAAGTTCTCTTCTGAACTTCCTACCTCACCTCGGCTGCCACCCCACTCCTTCCAGACTGGCAGTCTTCGATGGAACTCTGGGTTGCCAGAGGTTGTCCTGGAGCCCATGGACAGTGACGGGGAGGCTTTGTGAGGAGAGACCCTGGGCTTCCTACTCTCCAGTTCAACCACACAACAACTACCCTTTTATTGGGTAGACATGTTGGGGATCCAGGTGCAATTTCAATGCAGAAAACGGGCTCCACGGCTAGAGAAAACTGGGGAGTCATGCTTCCAGAACGAGCTCATCTGGCAGCGCCCCACCATTGATGGCCAGGCTGCCTGTAGGTGTCTCTGCTACAGCATGTCTCCAGGGAATGGAAGTCACCTATTGCCTTTCAGTTTTCCCCAGATCATGAGCTCCCCCGGGGTAGGAACGCGTCTGATTTCCTCCTGTGTCTCTGGCTCCTGACACAGGGCAGGTGCTCAGCGCATATGACATGGAAGGGAGAAGGGAGTCCTGAACACTGGACAGGCCCGTGCTCCAAAGTCGCACCTGCCCATGGTCTCCTTCTGGAGCAAGACAGGGTGCCCCGTTTCTGTTAGGACAGCAGTGCTCCCTGTGCCATCTGATCCTGCCTCCCCACCCCACAGCTCACTAGAGACGGACAATTAATCCAAGAGCAGCCAGTCTACACAGAGTATAGCCCTTGACTTATGACGGGACCTAGCTTGGGAGCAGAAGCTGAGAGTCACACAGCAGGGTTGGGGGTGGGTGGGAAGTGACAGGTGGAGAAGCTCTGATGGGGCAGGGCCAAGGCCTCTGTTCCATCTTGGGTGCAAACTGTTTCCCCAGCCTCTGTCCACATAGACATGGCCTCTCATGGCTCCTGTTCATGGCTTTCTACCCTGGTTTAAGCCGCCGTCACCGCTCATCTCTATTTTTAGCCTTCGACCTGGCCTTCCTGCCCCACCCCGTCCCCTCCACAGCTTAACAGCCCTGCAACCGGAGGGATAAATATGTATTTATCCCTCTGGGATAAATTTAAATATATATTTAATATAAATATATATATAAAATATAATATATAAATATAAATTTAAATATATATTTAAATTTAAATATATTTAATTTATTTATTTGAGAGAGAGCATGAACGGGGGGAGGCAGAGGGAGAAGCAGGCTCCCACTGAGCCGCGAGCCCGAAATAGGGCTCAATCCTAGGATCCCGGGATCATGACCTGAGCGGAAGGCAGACGCTTAACCAACTGAGCCACCCAGGCGCCCCAGAGGGATCCTTTTAAAAACATAAATCAGATTATCACCCCTCTGCTCAAAACCTCCAGTGACTTCTCGTCTCACTCTGAGGAAAAGCCAAAGTCCTCCCTATGGCCTCAAAGGCCCTAAGTGCTCTGGCCTCCCATGGTCTCGCCGACCTCATCTCCTACTACTTTCCACCTTCACTTACTTCTCTCCAGTCACACTGGTGTCCTGGTTCTCCTTGGAACATCCCAAGCATTTACTATTCCCTCTGCCTGGAATGGTCTTCCCAGGTATTGGCATAGCTTCTTCCTCACCTCCAACCAGTCTTTGTGCAAATGTAACCTTCGCTCATCTTCCTACTGCCTACTGCTTTCTCTCTCTTTATAAAACTTCCATCTTCGGGCGCCTGGGGGGCTCCGTGGGTGAAGCCTCTGCCTTCGGCTCAGGTCGTGATCCCAGGGTCCTGGGATCGAGCCCCACATCGGGCTCTCTGCTCAGCGGGGAGCCTGCTTCCTCCTTTCTCTCTCTGCCTGCCTCTCTGCCTCCCTGTGATCTCTCTCTCTCTGTCAAATAAATAAATAAAAATATAAAATATATATATTAAAAAAAACAAAAACTTCCATCTTCTACTACATTATCTAATTTACACACTGATCCTGTCTATTGCGTTTCTCTCCCCTAATATAATGTTAAACCGTCAAGACAGTAGAGATTTTTGTTTCATTCGCTGCTGTATTCCCAGAACACAGAACATGGCAAACAACCCACAGGCCAAAGCCAGCCCACAGCTTGCTTCTGTGTATGGTCCATGAGCTAAAAAGGGTATTTACATTTCTGGGACCCCAGAATCCATGTCTGTGCCATGTGCCTTGATGCCTAAGGCAGAGCTGAGTGGACCTGTAGACACCCAGCCTCGGCCAATCAGATTTTCTCTCCTGGAAGCTGGAATTCAGATTGTTTTCCTGGACTGAGGAGCCAAGGCTGTCATTCTTTTTTCCCCCAGTGGACATGGCTTGCCATGTACGCACCAAAGCTGTCTACAAAGAGAAGAATAAAGTGGACATGACAGGTCAAGTGAGCCTCAGAAGAAAAGGGCTGGGAACACTTGTGCAGAGCCTTGAGAAGATTCAAGCCATGCATATTTAACTTATGCAAATCCAGCTGTACATGCTTGGGGAAGAAATCAGAATCAGAAAAATAAGTGTCATGGCCCAGGAATTCCTTCCTGCTCTTTGACTCAAGTTTTGTGTATGCCCAGGGGCAGCATGAGAAGGAAAGATACAATTCTCTTGTTTCCCAAATCATTTTCAGGTTCTCTGGCCACTTTAATGTGTAAAGACAGGTATTTCTATTTTTAAAATTGTTGTTACTATTATTACTATTATTATTATTTTAAGTAGGCTCCTTGCCCAGCATGGAGCCCAGAGTGGGGCTTGGAGACCTGAGCTGAGATTAAGAGTTAGACACTTAACCTACAGAGCCACCCAGGTGCCCCATAGGTATTTTTTAAAAATATATAATATGGGCTCCTGGGAGTTGTAGTTTAGTCCACTGGCACTGCTGTGGCTCGATGCTGGCCTCTGTCTGTGGCATCTGCCACCGTGGGACTCAAGAACAGCCCATGGACGAATCCTATGAAGAGGTGGAGATTAGGGTCATACGGCAGGCGTGGCCGTGTTTGGATTTCCAACAGCCACTCTGCGGGACTCTCATGGAAGGTAGGCCCAGAGTGTAGCATTTCTCAGTGACCGTGATGACAGAAGCCCAATGCAAATATGATCACTCTGAGGCCATGGGATCCTCCAGCTGGGATTTCCAGAATTCCTTTGAAGGGAGAAACTGGAACAAAAATCCCCAGATTCTAAGACACCACAGGAAGATTCACCTGGAGACAGAGGGTCTATGAGTGTCAGGAACATGCAAAATCCTTCAGGGCAAAAAGGCAGTCTAACCTTGCACTAGTCCGAAGTCTTTTGAGTGTATCTGTTGGGGAAACAGCTTCGGGGCCAAGGGCAATCTTGTTACGTATCAGCAAATACACACAGGAGAGAAGCCAATCAGTGCAAGGAGTGCTAGAAAAACTCTAGTCAATGGGGTAGTCTGGCCATTAGTGAGAGAGCCCACACTGGACAGAAACCCTATGAGTAGGCTATTTGTAGAGAAGCTTCAGAAATCAAACCTTGCTGTTCATACAAGAGTCCATAGTGGTGAAAAGCCCTATAGATATGGCAAGTGTGGAAAAGCCTTCAGTCAGAAAGGAAGGTGAATTGGTCACATCAGAGTCCACACAGGCCTGAAACTCTATGCCTGTACGAAGCGTAAGGAGAGTTTCCACACCAGGGAGCATCTGTCTCCTGCAAGGCAAAATTCACACAAGAGAGACACCCCAGTTGTGTGTCCCATGTGGGAAAAGCTTCACTCAGAGAGGGAGTGTGGCTGTGCACCAGAGAAGCTACTCAAAAGACTCACCCTTCGATCACTTTCTTCAAAGGAGGTTCTCTTTATGAATTAAAAGTACAAAATCCTCAGATCAAGCAACCTATCCAATTCTACAGAATGAATGGAGACTCTTTCAGAAAGACCATCACTGAGTTGGGCAAACTGATTTTTCTCCTTTCCCCCAAATGAGTATGAAAAGTAAATGTCTTGTTTATAATCATTAACCCCCCCAAAATCAAATAAAATATACAATATGGCCCTTCAGCACAATCCAACTGCATTCATCCAGGTCTCAATTGAAACACAGCCACCTGGTCTACCTCCAGGGAGAAAAACCTTCTAGAGTAGATTTAGGAAATCAGGATATGCTAGCTTCCAATGAGGGACTCGAGTATATTGAATTTTATGAATTATTCAAGGAATTACTCAAGGAGAACATTCACTAAGAGAGATTTTTGTCCACCCAATGACTTCCAGAGCTGATCCCCAACTCATGAGACCCAACCATGGCTGTCATGTTCACGATCACTTTCCAAGTTCTCAGCACTAGATCCTCGTGAGGTTTGGCATTACTCCCTGTTCCAAAGGCTCATGATCTACCCCTGCGTCCTCCCAAGAATTGCCGTTGGGGATTTAGTTAGTATGAAGCAGATTCCTGGACTAGGGGAGCCTGGGCGACTCAGTCTGTTAAGCATCAGGTCATGATCCCTGGGTTCTGGGATTGAGCCCCGCAATTAGGCTCCCTGCTCAGCAGGGATCCTGCTTCTCCCCACCCCCGCTGCCTATCCCCTGCTCATGCTTTCGCCTTCTCTTAAGTAAATAAATAAAATCCTTTTAAAAAAATGAAAGAACCTGGACTAAAATTGCTCCACTTGAATTCTTACAATAGCCTGCCCCTTTCTAAGCCCATCTGTTGAGTTCCTATACCCTGCAACCTGAGGGGGCCAGTGCAACTGACACTGTGTCCCACAAATGGAGACTCACGCGACATAGTTGATGGCACTAAAGGTGTTGGTCAGTTGGCGCATGTGTTTTACTTTGCCCAGCAGAACATCAGGGTTCTTCGTCTTATCATAATCCAAGAAATTAAATTCTGTTTTGTGGTCCGTGGAAAACTGAACGGCAGCAAACTAGAAAAAGAAGGAAGAAATGAAATATTGCTTCCTATCCCTTCCTATTTATCTGCTCCGATCTATTTCTTTTTTTTTTTTTACTTTTTTAAAAGATTTATTTATTTGTTTGACAGACAGAGATCACAAGTAGGCAGAGAGGCAGACAGAGAGAGAGAGAAGCAGGCTGCCTGCTGAGCAGACAGCCTGACAGGGGGCTCGATCCCAGGACCCGGAGATCATGACCTGAGCCAAAGGCAGAGGCTTTAACCCACTGAGCCACCCAGGCGCCCCCCACTTTATTTTTAAGTAATCTCTAGCCCCAACATGGGCTCAAACTCATAACCCCCTTGCCCTTCCAACTGTGCCAGCCAGGGGCTCCTTCTAGTCAATTTCTTATCTGGGACCTGGTAACCCAACCCCACATTCCTGCCTCAGAGCATTTTTTTTTTTTTTGAAAATGAAGTAATATATACACAAACACAGAAATAAAATTAACTAAACCCCTGATCCCTTATGTAGTGCCATCTGCTAAACTCCTATCCTCTGGGGATGGTTCTGCTGAGGGACCCCGCTAAGCTGGACCCAGCTGGTTGGGCCACACACGCCACTCAGCGGAGGCGAGGCCGGTGAGAATCTATTCTCCAGGAGTTTGAAATTTGCAAAGGGAGGGGTTGGTGGAGAGGACGAGAAAACCCTCCTGAAAATTTAACTTGCGAGCTTAGGCGCTTTCCACAGGCCCATGTGATCCAAAGAAGCTGAGGGGGTCCGTGTGTGGCGAGAGAGGAGGGGAAGCAAAAGCCAGAACGAAACAGAAATGAGAACTAACGAGAATCCCAGACACTTTCCACTTCCTAGTTTCTTGTCTCTTCCAGAAGTCCAGTCCAACTACGCCTTTAGGTTCTGAAGACACCTCATAATAAATTTTTTCTTTTATGCCTTAAGTTAGCTCAAGCAGGCATCTCTGGCCTACGATCAGAACTAATTAATCTATTTACCTGGTAGGAAGAGTTGCTGAGTTTCTTCATCACATCCTTCATGAAGTCCACAATTTTCTGAAATTCGTCTGTCTGCAAGCTCATTGAGCCGTCAAACAGGAACACCAAGTCCACGTTGCCCTTTATACATTCTAGAGAGGCCAGACACAAAGGGACGCGCTGAAGTGTCTCCATGGGTTGGCGGGTCCATGCTGTTTCCATTATACGGGCAGCTACGTGGGAGAGATTCTTACTCACTGAATCCCCAGCTCCTTACCCTGATAACCAGGGCGCCCTTGCAGCACAGGACCCTTCAGATTCTGGTGGAAAATGTAACACAGGCCACTTAGGTAGACATTCTGGTCGCACGTCCGAGATAGCCCAGGATCACATGCCTGAAGGAGGCACAAGTTCAAACAAAGGGCTGGGGTCGTCTTCCTCTGGGTCGTCTTCCTCTGTGTCTTCTGGGCCCCCTCGGCCAAGAACAACCACCTGCAGAGTCACCACCCCCTGACCTCACTCCCTACAACCAACAGGTGACCAAGGCAAGGTAATTCTGCCTCCAGGTCTTAGAGCTGCCTCTCCAGCCCTACTACCAAAGCTGAGTGCCAGGGGAGGCTCACTGCCTACAGGATAGAGTCTAAGCTCCTGAGCTGGGCATTCATACTGTTGACCGTTGGACCCTCTCCTACATGTCCAGGCCTATCCCCTTCCATTCCCAATCACATCTTGTTTTTAAGGCAAATCACCCACTATTTCCAGAATATACAATATTATTTCTTTCATTTATGACGATCTTTCCTGCCAGACTGCAATTTCTCGAAAGTCCGGGCTCATGTTATCTTTATCACTCGCTTGTCTGACCCTGTAGGAGCCTAGCACGTTGGCTGGCATGTAAAAGTAGCTAAGTAAACAAGCGTCAGTCGATGCTCGCTACATGCTTCACTTAGCCAGCCGTCTGTCTCTCATCCACCTCTGTCAGGAGACGCTGCTGGGGTGAACAGTCAAGAGCAGTGGGCTTGGAACCAAAGGGGAATTTGATTCTCATCCTGGCTCTCCCTCTTTAAAACCATGTGACCTTGGTCAAGCCTCTTAAGCCCTTGGGTCTCATTTCCTTGTGTGTAAAATGTGTATAAGGATCCCTGATCCTTCCCGAGTGACTGAAGGTTAAAAAAGAGAACTTTAGGCATTTGCGCATCACTTCCCAATTTCTGGGCATATGATGCAGACTAGTATTTATTTAATGCTTTATTTACTTCAAAATTTTTTAAAATTTAAATCGTAGCCTCGTCTCAAGAAATCTGATCCAAGACATCATTTATTTGATGTGTCGTATATTTTTCCCAACAAACTATTAAATAAAAATATAATTATAAAACGTGAAAAGTCTGTGTACCACCAAAATTCATCTCTGTATGTCAATGGCCACAGTTCATATTTGGAAAAAGAGCCACATATGTAAGGTCTCAAAAATAGCTGGCTCACACTTGGGTTTTTAATAAACGTGGATTGAATCGGAATCTCTCGGATGCCTGTAATCTTCTATAGGATCTTTACTCAACTTTCCCTTCCTTCTTTTCCATCTGTCTTTCTTAGCATTGACTGATACCACACTACCCAAGATTCTTACCAAAAGCTTTCCGCTTGTGAAGTCTGTCGCCAAGGTCATTCCCAAGTACTTGGAGGTATAACTGGAACCTGTAGGCAGCGGGAGGTGGGTCTGGAGGAGCTTAGGTAATCCAGGTGTGGTGGGATCAGCCTCAGCTTCACTGGGACACCATTCCTCCCAGGCCCCTGACCAGTTACTCACCACTCAGGCTTACTGGTAGGCAGTGGCCAGAGTCTGGATGGCACTGATAGAGGTTTCCTGTGCTGTTCCCCTCACCTGGAGCTCCCACGACAAGCCTGATGAGAAATCTCACCGGTGAGATGGGAATCGCCCCGTCCTCACCCACCCACTCCTACCCATTAGGGGATTCAGATCCACAAATATCTCGGAACATTGCAGCGAGTCCCTTTCAGGGAGGCTGCTCAGCCCCTACCTCTTCCCTATCGAATACATCAAACTTCTAGAAAGGTAAGAATCTTTTTCATTCATAGTCTAGAAAAACAGGACCAGAGACTGATGTGCCAGAAGGTCAAATTATGAGTTCATTCAATGAGTCATCAATTCAAAAGTCATTTATGGGGGAGCGCCTGGGTGGCTTAGCCCGTTAAGTGGTTAAGCATTTGCCTTCAGCTCAGGACATGGTCCCAGGGTCCTGGGTTAAGCCCTGCGTTGGGCTCCCTGCTCACTGGGGAGCCTGCTTCTCCCTCTCCCTCGGCCCTTCCTCTCTGCCAGTGATCTCAGTCTCTCTCAAATAAATAAATAAAATCTTTCTAAAAATCATTTATGTCATACTGACTACTTGCTAGGCTGGGGCATGTACTAGGGATGAGGGAGGAAAATGAAAGACCCCAAATCCCCGCCATCAAGGCGCTCTCTGTCTAGTCAGAGCCCCCATGGGGAATCTGGAAGGGTTGCGAAGCCTTTTAGGGGCCGTGATAGCTCCCCTTGTGGGAGCTTCAGGGCAGCCGGTCCTGTTCCTGTCTGGGAGGCCTCGCTGCTGTCGCCGAGAGATCCCACCGTGGCCCTTCCACCCAGGAAGACCCTGGGCCCTCCCAGGTCCCCGGATCCGGCCCACCTCGGGTGCTGGTGTCCTGGTGGCCCGTCCTGGCTCTGCGGGGCCAGGGAGGGCCTGGGGCCCCAGCTCACCCGTCTCCAGCCTGCAGGACGCGGTACCCGAAATGCCTCCCGGCGCGTGGGAAGGAGAAGTTTTGCACGTGCCGCACTTCCAGATTGTAGCCGGAGGCCCTGGCTGAGGGGGACCAGGGGGTGCGGTCACCGCTTCCGGCCGGCCAGTCCCCCTGCACGTGCCCCCAGAGCCGCCAGTGCGGTCGGGCCATCGCCACGTGTCCCCAGGGGGCGGCCGACCGGGGAAGACCTGGCTTCTTCCTCCGGGCGCGCCAGCCGCGAGCTCTGCACCTTCCCCCTTGGGCTTCCCCTTTCAGGAACTTGACTCGGGGGAGACATCTGGGAGCAGCGACGCCTTCACCACCCAGAGCCCGCTCGGCCTCCCACAAAGAGGGAAGGACGAGGAGGCGGAGGTCCGTGGGACAGAGGCCGCGGGAAGGGGCCGCTCAGGCGATGGGGTTGCCCCTGGCAGGGCGCATCTCCCCACACACCCACTTCTCCTTTGGGCCTGAGACCCGAGCCACTGGCCTCCGGCTTCTGCCGCAGACTCGTGGTTTCAGGGTCCCCGATCTCCGTGGAGCTGCTTCTCATCTAATGCTCCCTGCTGCCCGCGCCACCCCGCACCGCTCTGCCTTCCGTCAGCTCTCGGACTCCCCCGTGTCACCCCCGACCTGAAGCAGCCCCAGCACCGTCCACAGGTCCCCAACTGTCCCTTTGGGCTCCACTGTCCTTCCCGGCATCGGGCTTCCTGCCGCAGCATCCTGGAGGGCAGAGCAGCCGCCGGCCGTTTGTTCCAGCAAACAGACCGAGGCGCACAAAGTGGAAAGGGCTGTGATGGTGGCCCGTGGCCGCGGCTCCGGCGGGACCAGACCCCAGCCACGGCTGCAGGGACTCATTAGCCACTTGCCTCCCTTTAAGACAGCGCTCCGCTTCTCTGCTGCCCCCTGCGTCTCCCTCTCTGCCTCCGCCCAGAACGTGCCCCAGCTTTGGACTCTGGACTTTCTTTCCTTTCCCTGTTCCCTCCAAGATGCCTGAGCCTCACCGTCACCTACGGCCCGTCCCACCCCACGGCAGCTGCTCGTTTAGTCCAGTTCCACAAAGCCCTGCTGTCTCTGGCCACACATCCATGTCCCTTCCCTTCCCGGCCCCTTTCCCCTTGCCTACCAAAGAGAAAAAGCCCACACAGCAGTCGCCTCAGGACGGTGGCGCAGGAGTCCATCTTTCCAGCGGCTGGAGGGACCTAATCCAACACTCTGGTTTCTGAGAGTCCTGGGGATTTGCTGGCAACCCAGACAGCGTGAAACAAGGAAATGATGATGCCCCAGGGCCTCTTACAGTGGGACTTTCTCACACAGGCGACAGGCTGGTGACACTGGGTGGGGGTGAGCCTGCAGGGGTTGTGAAACCACAGGGGTTGAGAGGAAGTATAAGCAGGTTAGAGACACTTCCTGTGCCCGCCTGAGTTTTCACAGCATCCAGGAGCAGACAACCAGTAGGCAGAGGTCTGCTTGCCCTGCCCAGGAGCTGCGGATCCCTGGTCTTTCACTGACACGCAAACCGAAGACTCTATAAAGCTCAGCAGAAGACTCGCCGAAGAAGCCGTGGTACAATCATAAATGAATGCCACCAAAAAAAAAAAAAAAAAAGTGGGGGGGGGGGTCGCCTGGGGGGCTCAGTAGGTTAAAGCCTAAAGCCTCTGCCTTCGGCTCAGGTCATGATCCCAGGGTCCTGGGATCGAGCCCCGCATCAGGCTCTCAGCTGAGCGGGGAGCCTGCTTCCTCCTCTCTCTCTCTCTGCCTGCCTCTCTGCCTACTTGTGATCTTTCTCTCTGTGTCAAATAAATAAATAAAATCTTTAAAAAAATGAGAGCGAAAGGAAGAAATAATATATCAGGTAGGAAAAGGGAAGAAAGACCTCCTTTTCTCTTGACATTGCCGGATGCCCATAATGCACCGAGGAGAAAAAGAGCAAGTTACAGATGGTGTATTTAGTGACTTACTTCTATTCGAAAAACAGAAAAAGAATATCCACAGAACAGGAGAAAATATTGACAAATCCTGTATCTGCTATGGACTTGTATCTAGAATATACACAGAACGCTCGTAACTCAACAGTAAAAAGATAAATGATCCAGCATTTCAAATGGGCAAAGAATTTAAAAACACATTTCCCCGAGGATGATATATAAGATTTTATTTTATTTATTTTAGAGAGCGAGCGAGCCCGCGAGTTGGGGGAGGGGCTGAGGGACAAGCAGACTCTCCACTGAGTGCGGAGCCTGACACGGGGCTCAGCTCTGGGCTCCTCCATCCCAGGGACACGGAGATCATGACCTGAGCCAAAGCCAAGAGTCAGATGCTTAGCTGACTGAGCCACCCAGGTGCCCCTGGGTGACGATAGGTAAACAGGATGATAAGACAAATAGCAAGTCACAGAGAAAAGATGTTCAGTATCATCAGTCCTTAGGGAAATGCAAATCAAAACCAAAATAAGATACCACACGGCTAGAATAAGAAAGAAAGAAAAGAACACAGATCGATGAGGGTGTAGAGAAATTGGAGCCCCTGTACATTGCCGGACGGATGTAAAATGGTGCTGCTGCTGTGGGAAACAGTCTGACAGTTTCTCAAAAGAAGTTAAACATAGAGTTACTACACAACCTAGCAATTCTAAAAGAATGGAAAATGGACGTTCATACAAAAATGGACGTTCATACAAAAATGTATCCAATACTCATAGCAGCCTTATTCCTATTAGCCCCAAACTGGAAACAATGCAAATGTCTATCAACCGATGAACAGATCAAGAAAATGGACTCTATCCACACGATGGATTATTGTTCAACCATAAAAAGGAATGAAGCACTGATTCATGCCTTAAAGGGGACAAACCTTGAAAACCTTACACTAAGCACATACTGTGTGATTCCATTTAAGTGAAATGTCCAGAATGGGTAGATCTACAGAGATAATAAATAGATGAATGGAGGGGCAACTGGGTGGCTCAGTGGGTTAAAGCCTCTGCCTTCGGCTCAGGTCGTGATCCCAGGGTCCTGGGATCGAGCCCCGCATCGGGCTCTCTGCTCAGCGAGAAGCCTCCTCTCCGTCTCTCTCTGCCTGCCTCTCTGCCTACTTGTGATCTCTGTCTGTCAAATAAATAAAATCTTGAAAAAAAATAGATTAATGGTTGCCAGGATGGGTGGGGGGAGTGGGGAATGAGGAGTGGCTGCTAATAGGAGTGACTTGTATCTAGAATACACAAAGAACTCTCGCAACTCAATAGGTAAAGGTTCCTTCTCGGGGTGGTGAAATGTTCTGTAATTAGTGGTGATGATTGTGCAACTTTATGAATATATTAAAAACCACTGAATGGGGCGCCTGGCTGGCTCAGTCGGAAGAGCATTTGACTCTTGATCTTGGGGTTGTGATTTTGAGCTCCATGTGGGGGGGTAGAGATTACTTGAAATTTAAAAAAAATCCTTAAAAACCACTGACTTGTACACTTATTTTTAAATGGCAAAGTTTTGGGCACCTGGGTGGCTCAGTCAGTTGAGCGGCTGCCTTCAGCTCAGTTCATGATCTCAGGGTCCTGGGATTGAGCCCCGCATCGGGCTCTCCACTCAGTGCTGAGTCCGCTTCTTCCTCTGCCTCTGTGATCTCTCTTGCTTTCGCTCTCTCTAATAAATAAATAAATAAATAAATAAAATCTTTAAAATGGCAAAGTTTATGGTATGTGAATTCTATCTTAAGGGGCGCCTGGGTGGCGCAGCGGGTTAAAGCCTCTGCCTTCGACCCAGGTCATGATCTCAGGGTCCTGGGATCAAGCCCTGCATCAGGCTCTCTGCTCAGCGGGAAGCCTGCTTCCTCCTCTCTCTGCTGCCTCTCTGCTGACTTGTGATCTCTGTCTGTCAAATAAATAAATAAAATCTTAAAAAAAAAAAAAGAGAGAGAGAGAGAAAGAAAATCAAAAAGGAAGTGACTCAGTCCCTTAGGCATCCGAAGCTTGGTCAGGGCTCGGGTCTTGATCTCAAGGTTGTGAGTTCAAGCCCCACAATGGCCTCCACACTGGGTGTGGAATCTACTTAAAAAAACGAAAGAAAAAAAAAAGAAAAGAAAAATAGGAGTTGAAACTGTGTGTGTGTGTGTGTGTGTGTGCGCGCCTGTGTGTGTAAAATCCGAAAGGACACACAACCAAACTCCGAACAGTGGTTATTTCTAAAAGAATAAGGTTTTCATGTTTCTGTATTGCCTGAATTTTTTTTTTAACAATGAGGATGTATAACTTACGTAAGTTTAGAAAATAAAAATAATTAAAAACACAACAGAATAGAGGAACTTGTATTTGTTTCTGGGAAAGTGGGAACCCCTTCAGATTCTCCCTCTGTTGTGAGGAAGTCCTGTTTAGCTCGCAAGGCCCCTTCTAGTGTCATGGTCCGTGGGCTGTTTTTGCAGACACATTATCTCTCATCCGCTGGTAGGTGGCTGCAGTGTGAGAAGTTGCATCCTGATACTTCGATAATATCAGGTAGTCTTTTTCAAATTCAGCTAAAATCAGATAATTCAGGCTGGCTGCTTTGATCCTCTGTATGACAGTTATGGTTTGTACCTAATCAAATTCTTTTGTGTCCTTCTGAAACTACAAAAAAAGAATACACATTTAAAAATTCAGACACAGGGGTGCTTGGGTGGCTCAGTGGGTTAAAGCCTCTGCCCTCGGCTCAGGTCGTGATCCCAGGGTCCTGGGATTGAGCCCCACGTCAGGCTCTCTGCTCAGTGGGGAACCTGCTTCCTCCTCTCTCTCTCTCTCTGCCTACCTCTTTGCCTGCTTGTGATCTCTGTCAAATCAATAAATAAAATCTTTTAAAAAATAATTCAGACACCACAGGAATGTGTAAAGTAAAAGGATGAACACTCTCTTTTAATATCCACCCCCCCCCCTCACACGCATACCCTAAATCTCAAAAATAACCACCGGCAACAATTTGGAGCTGTACCTTCTTCGTGACAGAAAAAAAATTGTTAGTTCTAGTAATCAACCATACAGGTTGAACCTGTTTGGAGAAACTGTTAATTATCTCGCCACAGAACATCCAACTAGAATTAATGGTCAAATTGGCCCCTTCCAGTGTGAAGGTTTGCCTTTGGACTGTCTTCAAAATTTAAATTCTTTTTTTTAATGGTTTTATTTATTTATTTGACAGACAGAGATCACAAGTAGGCAGAGAGGCAGGCAGAGAGAGAGAGGAGGAAGCAGGCTCCCCGCTGAACAGAGAGCCCGATGCGGGGCTCGATCCCAGGACCCTGGGATCATGACCTGAGCTGAAGGCAGAGGCTTTAACCCACTGAGCCACCCAGGCACCCCTTAAATTCTTTTTTTAAAAAGATTTTTATTGGGTGGAGTTATGGACATTGGGGAGGGTATGTGCTTTGGTGAGTGCTGTGAAGTGTGTAAACCTGGCGATTCACAGACCTGTACCCCTGGGGATAAAAATATATGTTTATAAAAATAAAAAATTTTTAAAAAGATTTTTATTTATTTATTGGACAGAGAGAGAGATTACAAGTAGGCAGAGAGGCAGGCGGGATGGGTGGGAGCAGGGCTCCCCACTGAGCAGAGCCTGGAGCAGGACTCGATTCCAGGACCCTGAGAGAGATTATGACCTGAGCCAAAGGCAGAGGCTTAATCCGCTGAGCCACCCAGGCATCCCAAAATTTAAATTCTTAAATTAAGGTGTAAGTGTATAGAATCTTCAGATGTATCAGTCATAACACCTGGAATAGAAGGAATTCGGGGGCACCTGGGTGGCTCAGTGGGTTAAGCCACTGCCTCCGGCTCAGGTCATGATCTCAGGGTCCTGGGATCGAGTCCCGCATCGGGCTCCCTGCTCGGCAGGGAGCCTGCTTCCCTCTCTCTCTCTGCCTGCCTCTCTGCCTACTTGTGATCTCTGTCAAATAAATAGATAAAAAGATAAAAAATATTTTTTTAAAAAAAGAAGGAATTCAGGAAATATCTCAAGGTCACCACTGCTTGGGTTGTAGCTTAGCTTATGCTTCATTAGGCAAACGCGCTCATTTACATATTTATCAGATTCTGGTTTTCAGCTTAAAAGAACAGAAGAATGGTTTTTTTCCCCTTCTCCTTGAGGACTGTAGGGTTGAGGAAGCTATAAAAGCGTAAGGAGGCCCCCAAGGATTCTAGGGTGTCGTGGCTCCAGGTTGGAGAGAGAAGGTGACTTCGCTGAGGAGCCGGGGTGCAGAGATCTCAGGCTGGGGCCCAGTGGGGAAGTGCTGAGGCAAGATTTTCCTTACACACACACACACACTCACACACTTCATTAGTCCTGGGCCCTCATCAACCGTCACTTCTCCGAGGACCCACTCAGGTCTCTCTAGTCCGTGTGTTCAAATCCCCACCAGTTCCCATAGGAACAATTTACAACCACGACAGCTCTTTCTTCCTTCACTCTCCTGCCTCTAGAGAAGGTTCTACCTCCTGGGGAATTCCAAATTAACCTCAAGAAACCTGAGCATGTCTCTCTTAGGCTTTCAAAACTCAGAGGAGTGCCCCTTTTGCATACATAAGATCACGTCCAAGTTTATCGGCATGGCTTTCAAGGGCCTCACTGTCTCTCCGGACTCTGTGCTCTAACTTAGCTAGCCAATGACTCATCAGGGTTTAAACAGACCAAGTATCTAGAGAGGATTCTATGAAACTCAGAGCGTCGGCCATATTGCCAGCCCTTCTTGAGGAAATGGGCTTCAGTAGGTGCTTTCTGCTTGATGTTATCTCGCCTGCATCAAATGAATAGTATGAAACCGACTGTGCTGGGGCGCCTGGCTGACTCAGTTAGTGGAGTGTGTGCGACTTTTGACCTTGGGGGTGTGAGTTTGAGACCCACGCTGGGTGTAGAGATTAGTTAAAAATAAAATTACTTAAAAATTTTTAAAAATAAAAAAAAAATTTTTTTTAAAATAAAATAAATAAAAGGAAAAGAAACTGCTGGTGCTGGCATGGCAAAGAGACAGCTGGCCATCCCCAAGGTCAGTGCTCAGGGTGAAGGTCGCCTCAGATAGATTTAACCCAAGAGATGCCAGCTCTCTTTGGGATGGCTTGATTATTCCACTTACTTAACAGTTCCAGTGTTCCATGGAAGCGGACTCAAACATATCATCTCATGGGGGAGTGACAAATGAGACTCTCAACTGGGAGGTTCTGGGGTACCAGAATCTGTGCATCTAAGATGCTCTCGGCAGCCTGGATGGCTCAGGTCTTTTGTGTCCTTTGTCAGGTACAATGATTTCAGTTATGCCTTATTTTTCTAAGTGTTCATCTGAAAACAATGAGAATTTTCTCTTGCTCCACTCAAGAGAGGAAACAAGACTGTGTGTCCAGCCATCTCTCGTCTTCATCACTGCGCATCCCCTGGCCCGAGCGACCATCCGCTTGTGCCTAGACTTTGTGGCAGTCCCCTAAATGGTCCCTCTGCTTCTAAGCTTGTCTCTGCTGTAGTCTGCTCTCCACACCGCAGCCAGAGAGATCCTTTAAAAATATAGACCAGATCATTTTATTCTCTTGCTCAAAACCCTCCAACTTCTGTTCTGAAGGGAGCCAACTGATTGCTAACCCGCCACCAACTTATTATTTAATTTCATACATTAAGTTCAATCTATTATTTAATTTGGGCCTCCACTTTCAACTCCCCAACCTCTCTTTCTTGGACAATACAGCTTTTTGCTCCGAAGAGTCTAGACCCTGGAAAGCAAAAGCCTCTTCATTGTCTTTAGCAGCAAGAGGAGCCCCAAGCAGTCACTCATCAGTAAATATTTGCTGACTACATATTTGTCTACTAGGCTCCACGCACTGTTTTAGGTACTGGGGATACAGTAGTGAATAGCGACGACAAATAATAAAGCTGTCCTGGCAGAGTTTATATTGTAATAGGGAAGATGGACAATAACCCAGGTGGATAAGTAAATTGGATAGTATAAGTAGAAGCCCACAAGTGCTAAGGAGCAAAATTAAAAGGAGATGATGCAGGAATGAGCCATGAGGCTTTCTTGGGAAAGCCAAGCAAAAGAATGGCAAGTGCAAAGGCCCTGAGGCAGAGGTATGATGGAATGAGCAAAGAGCCACGACAGCAGTATAGTTGAAAAGGAGTGAGCACGAGGGGGACTGGGTTTCAGAGAGACAGTGAGATGACTGATAGGTTAAGGCTTTCTGGGCTAGAGTGAGAACTCTGGCTTGTATTTTGAGTGAAATGGAGCAGCACTGGAGGGTTTTGAGCAAGAGAATAAAATGATCTGGTCTATATTTTTAAAGGATCTCTCTGCCTGCTGTGTGGAGAGCAGACTATAGCAGAGACAAGCTTAGAAGCAGAGGGACCATTTAGGGGACTGCCACAAAGTCTAGGCACAAGCGGATGGTCGCTCGGGCCAGGGGATGCGCAGTGATGAAGACGAGAGATGGCTGGACACAAGTCTTGTTTCCTCTCTTGAGTGGAGCAAGAGAAAATTCTCATTGTTTTCAGATGAACACTTAGAAAAACACAGAAACTGGAGGGCGCAGAGGGGACGGGCCAGTTCGCGAGGAGAGAAGGGCGCAGACATACAGAGAGATGGATGCCATGAGACGGAATCGTGAGGTCTGTGAACGAGGCGTGGTGATGGCTTGGAGGGCTGCGGCCATTCCTGATGGCCTCCTTAGTTCCAGTGCGGCCATGCTGAGCCCTTTCCCTTGTGGTGCTTAAATGAATTCAAGGTTGCATTACGTAAGGGCGTGGCGGCGGGGAGCCTCTGAGCTTGCTTGGGGACCAGGGGGCTCCCGGCTGATGTAGATGGCCGCGGGAAAAGCAAGCCGGGGCGTCCCCCGTACCCCACGGCCCCCAGCCCACCAGGCCCGACTGCCTACGAACCCAGGACAAACCAGGGCAAAGTTCTCTTTTCAGATCCACCCCGAGGACTTGCTGGTGCAAAGCAGCTGGTTGCCATCCACAGCAGCCTGCTAGCCGCGGCTCCCCACCCACCACTTCCTCCTGGGTAAGTGATATAGGCCACTTTGGTCAGGATGGTTCTAGCAGAAACATCTGGTTCATCACAGCGCGCTTTCCCCTGCTTCCCACCTGCCAGGAAGTTAGAGGGAGAAACCACCGGCGAAGGAGACTGGGCGGGGGGGCGGGGGGTGTCACAAAGTCCCCGAGGGCCCCAGAGTGGGTGGGGCTGGGAGGCCACCCCCCTATTCCATGGCTCTTGTGATCTCATGGCTAGGGGCACCAGGGCATTCTAAAGTTCTAGAAACTCTACTTGGGATTTTCTGAGGGAGGGCTGAGCTGCGTGCACCACAGGCAGGGGTGCTCTGCCACATGGCTCTCTTGAGTACTCACGGGCAGGCCACGGAGCTGACGGGAAGCAAACAAATACATTTGTCTGAAGGGTATCACGAAGCCCTTAGAAAAACCCAAATACCACCAGGTCTTCCAGGTGGCTGCAAGAGAGCCCCTTCTCCACCTCTTCAACAAAGGCTGAAGAAGGTTGTCCTTCGGCGCCAACCTCAGCCCAACTTTCCACATACTCCAAATTTCTCAGCAAAGAGAACTCGGCCGAGCTGGGGTGAAACGTCCAGCCTGTGGGAACCAGCTACTGCCAAGGAAACAGGGTCCTAAACACAAACCAGCCTCTGGCCACCTCACCCCCGACCTTGGAAGTTCTTCGTTACCTGGGGCCAGCTCAAATCTCACTCGACAACTTTCTTTAGCTTCATGCCCTGCTTTCCTCCCCACAGTCTCCACCAGCCTTTGCCTGGACCGTGCATCCCCCTCGCCGCGTACTGAAGCCGTCCCAGCCCGGAGGCCTCCGGCCAACTTCTTTGTGCATCCTTTAGGACACCTAAGTGTTGTCCTACGGGCCTGGGGAGCGCAGTCAGGTAAGTTCCGACTCTCGGTTTCAGCCCCGGTCATGACCTTGGAGTCATGGTCTTGGGATGGTGACCTGGGGGTCGTGAGAGGGAGCCCAGCGCCAGGCTCCGCACTCGGCGGGGAGTCTGCTCGGGAACCTGCCTCTCCCCCTCCCTCTGCCCCTCGTTCTCTCTCTCAAGTAAATAAATAAATAAATAAATAAGTGAAAATCTTTTGAAAACAATAGTAACAAAATGTCAGATTTGAAAGGACTCTCAAATATCACCTAATTCAACTTTGGCCTACTGCACTCAAGTCCCTGATGTCATACTTCCTAGTAAATCTCCAACCAGGTTCTCCTGCCGGCCCTCCAGAGTCGCGATGCTCGCGGCTTCCCACGGAGGTCCACTGCGCCTCCGTCGGCTCTGCTCATAGGAAAACAGTTTCTTGTATTCCCTGTGAGCTTGCCTCTCTGTGACTGCCATGCTTTAGACCTGGTTCTCTCCGGCTGAAACGCCCGCGACAAATTCGTTCTCTTTCCCATCTGGAAGCCTCTTCAGAAGTGTGGACGCAGCTTATCAGTCTCTCTTCCAGGCTGAACAAGTATATCTAATTCCCCTTAAGACAAAGTCTCAAGTCCTCTGACCATCCCAGGAGGAACACCTGTTAAAGCGATCCTCCTAAAATCTGGTGCCTTGAAATAAACACAACGAAGATATTCAAGGAAATACTTTTTTTTTTTTTAAAGATTTTATTTATTTATTTGACAGACAGAGACCACAACTAGGCAGAGAGGCAGGCAGAGAGAGAGGGGGAAGTGTAAAGTTTTTTTCCGGCGAGAGAACCACCACACCAGGCAAAGCGGGTGCAAGGCAAGATTTATTAAAAACGCTCTCGGGCGAAGTTTCAGGGCTCAGGAGAAGGGGAGCTGGGAAAGTGGCGCCGGGAGGAGGTGGGCGCCCTCGGGCGAGGTTCTGCCACTCTGGAAAGCAGAGTGGGGGACGTCGCGCCAAGGCAGGGAGGAGGGGGCTTTTAAGGGGTCTCGGGGGGAGCTCAGGGGTCTTTTGGCAAGTTTCCCTTATTCGGATATCCCGCCTGCTCGTCGGGATCCCATTGGTCCACAGGAGCCCGGGGCCGGGGTCTCAGATTCCTGCTTGGGCCTTTGTTCTCCTGTCCGAGCTCAGTCTTGTGGCGGGAACTTTCTGCCCCTTCCTGCCAGCCCAACAGGAAGCAGGCTCCCCGCTGAGCAGAGAGCCCGACGCGGGGCTCGATCCCAGGACCCTGAGATCATGACCTGAGCCAAAGGCAGAGGCTTTAACCCACTGAGCCACCCAGGCGCCCCTCAAGGAAATACTTTAATTAAAAAAGGGAAAAATCGGGACATGTGTGTGGCTCAGTCCGTTAAGCATCTGCCTTCGGCTCAAGTTATTATCCCAGGATCCTGGGATCGAGCCCCGCATAGGGCTCCCTGCTTAGTGGAGAGCCTGCTTCTCCCTCTCCCTCTGCCTGCTTGTTCTATCTCTCTCTGTCTCAAGTAAATAAATAAAATCTTTTTTTAAAAAGGTTTTATTTATTTTGACACAGAGAGACACAGAGAGAGGGAACACAGCAAGGGAGTGGGGGAAGCAGGCTCCCTGCTGAGCAGAGAGCCCAACGCAGGGCTGGAACCCAGGACCCTGGGATCATGACCTGAGCCAAAGGCAAACGCCCAACAACTGATCCACCCAGAGGCCCAAATAAAATCTTTTAAAAAATATAAAAGGAAAAAATAAATTGAATCTCTAACAATAATAAGAAGTTGGTTATACCAGTTAAGTAAACCCATTTTATGAACTACTACTCAGCCTTTAGCAAAATATGGTAGATTGACATGTACTGGCACAGAAAGATTGTCATGCGGATGTAAGGAGAAGAAAAGCGAATTACTGGTGTGTGTCACATCTTTTATTATTATTAAGATTTTATTTGAGAGAGAGCGCACAGAGGTGAGCTCCAAATATCAGGGCATCAATCTCTCACCTTATCACATTCTTTCCACATATTCATCAACAAAGTTCTCTAAGGCCTTCTCTGCACCAGACCCCAAGCTGGGCCTTGAGCTCCTGGAATCCAGTGAGGTGTGGTCCTAGGTATGAGGACCTCACAGATGTCAGAGAAAATCTAGTGTGATAATTGCTAGAACAAGGAAATTTCAGGGTTATAGGGTCACGGGGGAGGGATTTCCTGAAGTCTTAAAGATAATAGGCTTTGTTGGGCATGAAGCGTTGTTGAGTAATTAACAGTGACTGGTGCAAAGGCCCTGAGGCAGAGAAAACTCTGCTGTGTTCTGTCCATCCCATACCCTACTCTACCCTAGTCCAAGTCGCCACCATCCTCTGCCACAGCATTCCTTTCCTGTCTGTTCTTGATATAGCAGCCAGAGTGATCTTTCAAAACCACAAATACAACCATGCCACCTCCCTGCTTAAAACCAATCCTGTGACTTCCCCTTTCTCTTGGGAAAAAAATTACAAAATTCCTTCACATGGCCCATTGGATCTTTTTAAAAAAATATTTTACTTATTTATTTGAGAGAACGAATACATGAGAGAGAGAGAGAAAGGGTGTAGACAAGCAGGAGAGGCAGAGGAGAAGAAGCAGGTTCTCTGCTTCTTTGAGCCCAATGGAGGGCTCGATCCTAGGACTCTGGGATCATGACCTGAGCTGAAGGCAGATGTCTTTACTGACTGAGCCACCCAGGCATCCCAACCTTGGGGGATCAGATCTTCCATCTAATCCATCAGGAAATCTGTTGGTTCCAGAATTCCCCAAATATGAGCACTTATCATTATCTCCGACGCAACCAAGTCACCATGGTCTCTCCCCTGGGTTTTTGCCAACCCAGTCCACTCTCACCCCAGCCAGAGTGACCATGTAACCCTCTGGTCTCAACCATCCCATGGCTCCCGTCTTACCCAGAGCCAAAGCTGAAGGCCCTACCATTGTCCAGGGGCCCTGCACACCCGGCCTTTCTTTGCCACTGTGATGTCACCTCCTCCTCCCTCACCCCCTTGTCACCAACCACACTGGCCTCCACCCAACTCACGAGGCTTGCTCATCTTGGGGCCTTTGCCATGGGTGCTTTTCTGCCAAGAATGCTGTTTTGCCAGGTTATGCCATGAGTCCTTCCTCAGCACCTTCCAAATCACCTTCTCACTCTTTATCTCCCTCTCCAAACCTTCCATTCTCTGAGCTCTGCTGTCACTCTGAGTCTCTCTCTGTCCTGCGTCTCTCTTGTTATTAGCAGTAACTCAGTATGGCTTCTCACATTTACCCCAAAGGCAAAGATGAAACTTCCTGCCCCATAAGGTGATGGAAGATGGTTAATCGTGTGAGGGGCCGTGAACATGGGTGTCAGTTCTGAAGTTTCCCACGGTACAGCCTATTGCTGGCAGCCCCACAGGACAAGCCCAGGGGAGGTGGGATTGGGAGCTGAGGCTGTGCCTGGCCTGGGTCTGGCTCAGGGTTGGGGGCCGGCGATGGGAACATTGACCTGGATGTTGGGCCAGGGTGGTGGGGGCTGAGACCAATGGGGAATATTTTGACCTCTGGGGTTTTACTGCAGAGTAAAGTCAGATTACATCAGTCCTACAAAGACCTGTAAGGTGCTATGTCCTGTGCCATCTTCACCAATCTTGTGACGCACCTGTATGACCTCATTCCGTTCAGCTCTCTCCACTCAATGTGTACCAGTCATCCTGGCTGCCTTGTTGCTCCTAGAATGCCCCAGGTATATTCCTGCCTCAGGGCCTTTGCACTCGCCATTCTCTGCCTGAAACACTCTTTCCCAGATATCTGCATGCCATTCTTCCCTTTATTCAGATCTTTACTTCAAAGTCACATCCACATACCAGATTTCCTATCCTCCCTCTCTTCAGACTTCATCATTCCCTCCTCGATATCTGTTGCTAACTAATCATTGATCTTACGTATTGCAATCTCTTTCCATTAGTATGTCAGCTCCGTGAGGACAGGGACTTCTGCCTGGAATTCACTGTGACAGCTTCAATATCTAGTGCACCAAAGTTTTCAATAAATAGGGGGCACCTGGGTGGTTCAGTCCATAAAATGTCCCAACTCCTGGTTTCAGCTCAGGTCATGATCTCAGGGTCATGTGATCAAACCCCACCTCAGGCTCCACATTCAGCACAGAGTCTGCTTCAGATTCTTTCTCCCTCCTCCTCTGCCTGGGTGGCTCAGTGGGTTAAGCCGCTGCCTTCGGCTCAGGTCATGATCTCAGGGTCCTGGAATCGAGCCCCACATCAGACTCTCTGCTCAGCAGGGAGCCTGCTTCCTCCTCTCTCTCTGCCTGCCTCTCTGCCTACTTGTGATCTCTCTCTGTCAAATAAATAAATAAATAATCTTAAAAAAAAAAAAAAGTTTTCAATAAGTATTTATGAATGATCCCAGCGGGGGTGTTGACATCTATTAATGACGGATTATTTTCACCCATTATGTCATTTCTTACTAGAAATAGTAGGAATGATCCCATTTTTGTTTTAAAAAGTTAAGAAATATAAGCAAGAAGACAGCACACAGCCCCACTTGACCTGGAGGGGTGACAGGGCGCCCTCTGGAGTTCAGTGCGAGGTAGTGGCTCCCCTCACACCTTGAAGAAAAATGTCTAAAATTCACTCTACTAAGTGTTGCCAACACCTTCTCTCTGAGAGGAGGGATTTCGAGTTATTTAACTTTATTCCTTTTTACTAAGCTACATTTTGTGATTTTTCTCCAATGACAGCATAATGATTGTGTAATAAGTTTTGTGGCTTAGTCTACAGAGTATGCAACTCTTTGATTTCAGGATTGTAAGTTCGAGCCCCACCTTCAGTGCAGAGATTACTTAAAAATAAAGACTTTAGAAAAATTAAAAAATAGAAATAAAATAAAATGTTTTTTAAGTGCACTAAACAAAAAAAGAAAAGAAAAGAAAATGTCTACTAAACTAATTGAAGTATTTTCGATATACTAGAAAAACACTGAGTGTGTAGTTTACCACGATTTAAAAACTCTTTAAAGTGTGCTGAACCTGCACCTGATTGGCTCAGTCAATAGAGCATACAGCTCCTGACCTTGGGGTTGTGAGTTTGAGCTCCACGTTGGGTGTTGAGATGACTTAAAAATAAAATCTTAGGGGCACCTGGGTGACTCAGTGGGTTAAAGCCTCTGCTTTTAGCTCAGGTCATGATCCCAGGTTCCTGGGATCGAGCCCAACATCTGGCTCTCTGTTCAGCAGGAAGCCTGCTTCCCTCTCTCTCTCTCTCTGCTTGCCTCTCTGCCTACTTGTGATCTCTGTCTGTCAAATAAATAAAATCTTTTAAAAAATAAAATAAAATCTTAAAAAATAAAAACATAAAGTGTACTGAACCTTAAAGTGTAGTGTTATAACTGGAAACTATCATAATGCGAAAAAACTAACGAGCATTAGCCCCATTGCTTTTGTTGTATGTGAAAACCAAATGAAAGGCTCCTATTCAAACCGTCTTATTCTTTAAAACCTCTCTCCTTTGTCTGCTTTCCCACCTCCAGGTCTGTACTCTTGCAATCTCTGACCCGTAAGTTTTAACCCAAGCCATAAACGTGGTTCACTGACTCTCTCGGTGAAAAACAAGAACAAGATAAAAGGAATGCTTTCAGATGCTCATGACACAGTCACAAGGATCAACCTCGAGAAGCACAAGCGTCTGCTGTCTGCTCAGGTCATGATCCCGGGGTCCTGGGACTGAGCCCGGAACTGGGCTCCCTGCTAGCAGGGAGTCTGCTTCTCCCTCTCCCTCTGCAGCTCCCCCTGCTTGTGCTCTCTTGCTTGCTCTCTCTTCCTCTCTGTCAAATAAATAAATAAAATCTTGAAAAAAAAAATCCAAACTGTCATAAATGCCAAGAGGAGAAAGTTCAAAGAACAAAGAGAGCATACTAACAGAGGCACCTGATCTAATCACATTCTGACCCAGGTGAGGTGACTACACATGTAAGCAGAGTGTTTTCATTTTTCCCTTAGTAATAAGATTGGTAACAGGTACAATGTACTGAACACTATTTTTTTTTAAAGATTTTATTTATTTGACACAGAGAGAGAGATCACAAGTAGGCAGAGAGGCAGGCAGAGAGGGGGGGGAAGCAGGCTCCCCGCCAAGCAGAGAGAGCCCGATGTGGGGCGCCATCCCAGGACCCTGAGATCATGACCTGAGCCGAAGGCAGAGGCTTTAACCCACTGAACCACCCAGGTGCCCCCTATACTGAACATTTTACAAAGAAGGTTTCATAGTGGAGATTTTCATATGATCCTTATACCAGATCCTAAGCAGAGATGACCCTCATTTTACAGAAGGGGAAACTAAGATGTACAAAGGTTGTATCTCTTCTTTAAGGGCAGACAGCTCACTGACAGCTAATCCAACGTTCAGAAAAAATCCAGAGGTCTCTTGCTTCCATATATCTTGTTTTTTCATTATTTCGTTTACCTTTTAGTATTTTAAATTCTGAAATATAGCATCTTTTCCTTTTTTAAAAAATGTTGACATGCACTTTACAAAAAGAGCATGGGAAAAATAGATGTGCATGGTTTAAAGAACATCATGCAACTACACCCCAGACAAAGAACAGAAAACGGAACCCTAGGCCCCCTTCCCCAGAGATAATCCCTATGCTAAATTTTGTTAATCATCCACACTCTTACTCTTTTTTTTTTTAATTTTTAATTTTTTAACATATAATGTAGTATTAGCCCCAGGGGTACAGGTCTGTGAATCGCCAGGTTTACACACTTCACAGCACTCACCATAGCACATACCTTCCATAATCCAACCACCCTCTCCCTACCCACCCCCACCCCAGCAACCCTCAGTTTGTTTTGTGAGATTAAGAGTCTCTTATGGTTTGTCTCCCTCCCGATCCCAACTCTCTTACTCTTAAAAACTTTTTTTTTTTAATCATTTTGCATCTCTTATCAATATATTATTGCTTTGCCTGGTGTTAAACTTTGTATAAATGGCATCTTAGTTTATGGATTCTTCTGCAACGGGCTTCTTGCTCCCAACATTTTATCTTTGAGATTATCCATATTGATGATGTCTAGACCTATCATTCATTTTCACAGATAAACAATGTCCCATTGGGTAGTTATACGATGATTTGTTTATATTTATATATTTATATTTTATATTTATATTTATAATGCGTTCCCTGTTAACAGACACACGGAAGACCACTGTTCTGGTCTTCCAGTCTTCTTTTTCTTTAGGAAGACAAAGGGACTTGTTTTTATTTTTTTTTAAAAATTCCAAGATGTTATAAGTTTTGTGAATTTAAATTCCAGCCCCTACTACATCCACACTAACAGTGGTGTACAATACTAGGTTCTGTCATTTATGTTAAGCTTACCAACGGCCAGGAACCATGTTAGGAGCTTCACACATATTTTAAAAATTTAATTCTCATAAACACTCCATCTGGTGTCTATCATTATCTTCAGGTGAAAGGACTATTTTATAGGTACTGAAAGTGGGGTTCCTAAAGGTTAGACAATTCGCCCAAGGTCATTAGGAGAGCCTAGACTGCAACTCAGTCTAATTTTAATGTTTGAGTTTCTTCCAGTTTACTCCATGCCTTCACACTGTACTGGAGAATAATAAAAGCTAAATGTAATGACTTATGAGAAGAGCTATAAGTATCTCCTATATTTTTACATTTTTTTAAAGATTTTATTTATTTATTTGACAGAGAGAAAGATCACAGGTAGGCAGACAGGCAGGCAGAGAGAGAGGGGGAAGCAGGCTCCCTGCTGAGCAGAGAGCCCGATGTGGGGCTCGATCCCAGGACCCTGAGATCACTACTTGAGCCGAAAGCAGAGTCTTAACCCACTGAGCCAACCAGGCGCCCCATTTTTACATTTTTAATTGTGGTAAAATATACATAACATAAAATTTACCGTCTTACCTCTTTTAAGTGTATAGTTCAGTAGTGTTCATTCTTCACATTGTTGTGTAATCAATCTCCAGAGCTCCTACATTCTTGCACGTGTCCCCTGAGGCACCTTTGCAGGAGTTTCTCTAGGGCATGTTTTAGGGCTAGAACTGACGGGGGGTGGGTTTGCACATGTCTGATTTAATCAGTTAAAGCCAAGCTCTTTTACAAAATGGTTGTACCAATTTATAGTCTCATAGGCAGGTTGTTGTTGTTTTAAGTATGTAATACACTTAAATAGCAGGGAGCCTGCATCTCCCTCTGCCTGCTGCTCCCCTTGCTTGTGCTCATTAGCTCTCTCTCTCTGACAAATATATAAATCTTTTTTTAAAAATTCAAAAAAAAAAAAAGGGCACCTGGGTGACTCAGTGGGTTAAACATGATCCCAGGATCCTGGGATCGAGCCCCGCATCGGGCTCTCTGCTCAGCAGGGAACCTGCTTCCTCCTCTCTCTCTGTCTGCCTCTCGGCCTACTTGTGATCTCTGTCTGTTAAATAAATAAAATCTTTAAAAAAATTTTTTTCAAAAAAATTTAAGGTCCAAATGTTAAAGGAACAAGAAGATAATTCAGTGAAGAATCTCCCATCCAAAACCACCTCATTCCCTCCCCAGAGGCAATCAATTCACCAGTTTCTGGTGATTCTCCTCCCAGAAATATGCCACTGCATACATTTCCCCCTTTTACAACAAATAATTGTATCCTATAAATACTGCTCAGAAGTTTGCTTGTTTCTCTTAACAAACATCATAGATGATATAACCTGGTGGTCTTTGGAACAGATTTGCTTGGATTCATATCCAGCTCCATTCTAAACTGGCTATGACCTTGAGTGGGTCATTTAATCTCTCTGTGCATTATATTCCTTATCTGTAAAACGTGGAAAGAATCCTAACTCAAAGGTTTTTGTAAGAACTAAGTTAGTTAATATACTAAAGCATTTAGAAAGATACCTCTTAGAATTGTAACTATTATCAATATAATTATATCAATGTTTTCTCCTTCTGTTTTAGAGTTGCTTGGGTAGTCTATTATATAAATGTACCACGATTTATTTTAATCACAGTTGATAAACATTTAAGTTCTTTCCAGTATGTTAATATTACAAGCAGCACAGAAATAACAAAACAAAATAAAAGCACTCTATCCTTTCCCACTCACAGCTCCTGAGTACATTTGGAGGATAAAGTCCTAGAACTGGAACTGCTGAGTCAAAGGTGTTATATAAAGTTGTGTTCTTAATAGATATTGGCAAATTGCTCTCAATGGACACATTACAGATTATCATATATACTAACTTAAAGATCTGTAGCCACTTTAGAACAGAACAATATAAGCCACTTTGTTGCCCAGAAGTCAACTGATGCCCGAGAGGGAAAGTGACTCACAGTTAGTGGTGGACTTAAGAGTCTTAGAGGACTTTAAGATCTTATTCTTTAAGCGTCATTTCGACCCCCCAGTGCGGGGCTGGCACTCAGACCCCGAGGTCAAGCGTCCCATGTTCTTCGGACTGAACCTGCCAGGCGCCCCTGAGACTCGAAATTCTCTGAAGCCCATTTTAACATTTCATTATTTTGCGGCTAGTGCTTGCTTGCTTAAGGGTAGTAGCTTCCTATCGAATTTCTCATTAATCTTTCCGAATTTTTCCCTGGGCTGTTTTCCTGTCCCGGGCGGGTCCCGAGCGCTGTCCAGTGACCCCCGGACCATTGCGACCTGCGTGAGCTCTGCCAAGGGACCGATCTGCCCCAGCTTCGAAATCGCGGCCCCTGGGCAACGGTCTCAGGGGAGCAAAGTTCCGCCGGCCGCGGCCCGGAGAGCGTTTAACCCGCCGCGGGCAGCGAGCCGGGCCACCCGGACCTCCCGGCGTAACTGCCCTGCGGACGGGAGGAAGCCCGCCTCTCGGGGGCGGAGTCCTCATTGGGCGGCGCGGCTGTCAATCACCGGGACTATAAGCAGCGGAGCCGGCGGCCCCGCCCTCGGGCCGGCGAGGAGCGCGCGGCGCGGCGGGAGTGCGGCGGCGCGGGCCGGGCGGGCGCCGGCGGGGACGTCTGCGGTCGGCGGCGGCCGGCGCGGGGAGCAGGGCCGCGCTCCGCTGCGCTCCGTCTGCCCCGCACCGGCGGGCGCCATGGCGGAGGCCGCGGGCACCGGCGCGGGCGGAGAGGCGGCGGCCGCGGCCGGCGCGGGCCCCGCGGGCTTGTCCCCGGGCCGGGGCTTCGCGAGCTACCGGCCCTTCGAGCCCCAGGCGCTGGGCCTGAGCCCGAGCTGGCGGCTGACGGGCTTCTCCGGCATGAAGGGCTGAGGCTGCAAGGTCCCGCAGGAGACGCTGCTCAAGCTCCTGGCGGGACTGACGCGGCCCGACGTGCGGCCGGCGCGGGGCCCCGGCCCGGGCCTGGGGGGGGCCCGGGAAGAGCCGGCGCAGGAGGGAGGCCTGGCGGCCGGGGCCGAGCCCAGCGCCCCGCCCCCGGCCCTGGGCATTGGGATGGACTCGTGCGTCGTCCCGCTGAGGCACGGGGGCCTGTCGCTGGTGCAGACCACGGACTTCTTCTACCCCCTGGTGGAGGACCCCTACATGATGGGGCGCATCGCCTGCGCCAACGTGCTGAGCGACCTGTACGCCATGGGCATCACCGAGTGCGACAACATGCTGATGCTGCTCAGCGTCAGCCAGAGCATGACCGACGAGGAGCGGGAGAAGATCACGCCGCTGCTGATCCGGGGCTTCCGCGACGCCGCCGAGGAAGGAGGCACCGCCGTGACCGGGGGGCAGACGGTGGTAAACCCTTGGGTGATCGTCGGGGGGGTGGCCACCGTGGTGTGCCAGCCCAGCGAGCTCATCATGCCCGACAGCGCGGTCGTGGGGGACGTGCTCGTGCTGACCAAACCCCTAGGAACCCAGGTCGCGGTCAACGCCCACCAGTGGCTGGACAGCCCCGAGCGATGGAGTAAAGTCAGTATGGTGGTCTCCAGGGAGGAGGTGGAGCTGGCCTACCAGGAGGCCATGTTCAGCATGGCGACGCTGAACAGGACGGCCGCCGGCTTAATGCACACGTTTAACGCGCACGCGGCCACCGATGTCACCGGCTTCGGCATCCTGGGACACTCTCAGAACCTGGCCAAGCAACAGAGAAACGAGGTGTCGTTTGTGATTCATAATCTGCCCATTATTGCCAAGATGGCAGCCATCAGCAAGGCCAGCGGGCGCTTCGGGCTCCTCCAGGGGACCTCGGCGGAAACCTCCGGGGGATTGCTGATTTGTCTGCCAAGAGAACAGGCAGCTCGCTTTTGCTCCGAAATCAAATCTTCCAAGTACGGAGAGGGCCACCAGGCATGGATCGTCGGGATTGTGGAGAAGGGAAACCGGACAGCCCGGATCATTGACAAGCCTCGAGTTATTGAGGTCCTACCTCGTGGGGCTACTGCTACTGCTCTGGCTCCTGACAACTCCAATGCCGCCTCTGAGCCGAGTTCATGAGATGGAATAGCACAAGCTGTTTGGACCTTAGAGCCTTTGTGCACCATCATGAACAATTCTCAGAACTTTATTTTAAGAAGAAATTTCCAAAGAACGCCGCCTGCACAGTAGTTCCAGTGGCCCTTTCGAGGTCATTTGAATCCGCCCATCATAAGCTGCACATTCCAAGGCCAGAAGTAACATTTTGGACTTCAGGGGGGAGGTTTGTTCATCTCATATGTGGAAGAAAAGCAGAAAAACCTGTTAGTTCTTTCCAAGAGCAAGATAAAGCTATTCTGGTTTGAGGGATTTTTTTTTTTTTTTTCTTTCTTGGCACTGGGTTGATTCATGCCTGCACAGGGAGTAAGGTTATTTGTTAGAATTACATACACACCAAAAAAAAAAAAAAAAGGTAAATTGCAAAATGATTTAGATCAGAAGCAAATACGTTTGGACCAATACTGTTGATAAATCTAAATTGTTAAGAGAGATCTTACATTGCATTGTCAAATTCTTCATTAGATTTTTCTGAAGTACTGGCTCTTTCCTGCTCTGGACAAGAATTGAGCAGCTTGTCCAATGACTGGGAAAGGAGGACCTGCGACCATCTCATTTGGTCTCTGTTAATGACGTCTCTCTCTCTAAACCCCTTTAAGGACTGGGAGAGGCAGAACAAGCCCCAGAGCCCAAACCTTGGTGGTCATTAAGATATTCAATCTTGTGTTGAAAATTCCTGGTGATTTAATCAATAAAGTAATTTTTAGCGAAATAAATAAAAAGGACTTTGTGGAAAAATTCTTGTGGCTAATGTTTGGATTCTTGGAATTCTGACTCTTTTACAGTCTTACAAAATGAACCAATTGATATATTTAGAGTCTGGCAAGTGGCGAGCGCAAATGTTTTCCCGGATTCTGGACACAGGATTTAACACCTAGATTTAGGTTTGCACCCCTCTCCCTGTGTTGATAGCAAAGGACTCTAAACGGGCATAAAACCCAAGGGCTAGCAGATGGGAGAGGAAAAGAAAGGGCCCAACACTTCTTGGAAGATTTGGGTAAGTGACTTAGCAGAAGAGAGGAAACCAAAGGAAATTCCTTCAGAGTTGGGGAATACTAACAGGAAGCAAGATGTGCTTTGGAGGTACTAACGGGTCAAGGGTGGGGGTAAAGACAGATACTGTTTGAAAGCTTCTATACAGGGTAATTATAATTAAATCTCTGAAGTTCATAAACCTGTCCCCCGTGTCACATAACCAGATGACTGCCTCTTACAGTCTGTTGGTAAAGGGATGTTTAGTTTCTAGAAAATGAATTTTAAAAATACTACAAAGCTGGGGACATCATAGTAAAGGACAGGGGACCTGACCAAAAATAAAAATAAAGACTGAAAGAGACTGTCCCAGCCCGCTTACCCCCCTTAAAAACACTGTCTGGGAAGCTTATACTGCCTTTGCTTCTCTGGAGAAAAATGTGCCCAGAAATAAAGACCTATATGAACATTCGGTGAGCCCCCAGCGAAAATCCCTGTGCCAGGAAGCCTCCCGGTTGAACAGTTTCACTCCCGCACATTCTTTTCAATGCCCCATACTTTTTTTTTTTTAAGATATTTATATGACAGACAGAGATCACAAGTAGGCAAAGAGGCAATCAGATAGAGTGAGGGGGAAGCAAGCTCCCTGCTGAGCAGAGAGCCCGATGTAGGGCTCGATCCCAAGACCCTGGGATCATGACCTGAGCCAAAGTCAGAGGCTTTAACCCACTGAGCCACCCAGGTGCCCCTCCATGCCCCATTCTTAAATATAAGCGGTCAAGGATCACCAGACATTTGAGGTAAGCCTCTAACTTGAAAACAAGTCAAAGAAAGCAAAAAACTCAGTAAAGAGATAAAACAGGGAGTAGAAGAAGAAAAAAAGAGGTAAAGAAGATAGTATTCATAAAAAGATAATGAGAACGAAGCATTTAGGATATAAAATTTAAAGTTTTCAAAATTCAGTATAATACTTAGAAGACAAAGTTGAAGAAATTTATCAGAAAGTAGAACAACAACAAAAAGATGCACAATAGAAGGAAAAAAATATGGAAATTAGAGGAAAGCCCAGAGGTTCAACATCTAGGAGGAATTCCAAAGAGATAATAAAGGAAATGGAAGGAAAAAATACATGAAATGATATAAGAAAATTTTCTAAAATTTAAAAAAGTTGTAGATACCACATATCTCCTGACTTCCCAGCATAGTGAATGAAAAATGACATACATTAATTTTTATTAAATTATAAAATACCAGTGATAAAGAGAAATGCTTTATATGTGTGTGTATATATATTTCTTTGAACTGCCAACAGTTCAAAGAAACTGTTGCAGTTTTTTTTGCATTTTGCAAAGGAGGAAGTTGAGGTGCAAAGAGATTAAGAAATTTATCCAAAATTGCACAGGCCAACTGCTAGGCAGTGTAAATCCAGAGTCCATTCTTCTTCTTCTTCTTCTTCTTCTTCTTCTTCTTTTTTAAGATTTTACTTTTTAAATAAACTCCATACCCAGCGTGGGACTCATATTTATGATGGCGAGATCAAGAGTTGCATGCTCCTTGGGCGCCTGGGTGGCTCAGTGGGTTAAGCCTCTGCCTTCAGCTCGGGTCATGATCTCAGGGTCCTGGGATCCAGCTCCACATCGAGCTCTCTGCTCAGTGGAGAGCTCGCTTCCTCCTCTCTCTCTGCCTGCCTCTCTGCCTACTTGTGATCTCTCTCTTAAATGAATAAATAAAATCTTAAAAAAAAAAAAAAAAAGAGTTGCACGCTCCACTGACTGAGCCAGCCAGATGCCCCCATTATGCTCTCCTCAAACTATCTGGGGAGGAGAAGAGCACATAGAAAGTTCTGGCAATAAGAATGGTATCAGATTTCTCAACAGGGAAAGGGAAGCTAAAAGATAATGAGGTAATCTCTTCAAAATCCTGAGGGTAAATTATTTTCTCTGTATAATTCCATACCCAGCCACATCTTACAAATAAGCAGAATAAAGATATTTTTAGACATGCAAAGTATAAGTGGTTTCATCCCACACACTCTTTCTCAAGAAACTACTAGACAATGTGCTCGAGGAAAATAAGGGGCCAAACTGGGAAAGAGGAAAATTGAGGTTCAGGAAACCCAAGCCAGCACAGGAGAAGGTGAAGGGAGGTTTCCAGGTAACAGCTCCACAGCATGTCTAGAGAGCGAGCAGACTGGAACAGGCACATCACTCAGGAAGAGAAGCCTGAAGGCTCCCAGGAAAGGAAAATGGGCCTGTTTGAGCACTGATACTTTTGATTTTGTGTAAAATTACACTGGAAGGTTAATGGAAGATGTAAAAAGAATTAGTGACAATTAAATAGAAAACTAGCAAATGAAAAAAAAGAGGCAGTTATCAACTCAACAAAAAATAAAACTGTGTGTGACAAATGAAATGTAATCATATATAGTATTCAGCAATGAATATTTACATAGTTGTAAATACTATCTAACTACAACAATAAATCAATTTTAAAAATTCAATCAGCTTTTCTCCTACTCAAAGTTCTGAAATCACTTTCCATACAATCCCTGCTACGTATGTCCAGCCTCATTTCATGGCACTCGCCTTCCCTCTCTCACTAAACTCTAGCCCATTAGCCTTCCTGTGGAGCTCCAAACAAACAGATATCCTTTGTATTCCGCAGCTCCCTTTATCTGGAGTCTCACCTCAGGCTCTCTACCTGGCAGGCTCACCCTCAACCCCATCTCAGCTAAAATTAAACCTCATAAAATCTTCTCTGACATCAGCCAACACCTACCAAATCTCCAACTCTTCACATCATTTATTGGCTTCACAGCTCTAACCCTAATCTGTAATTACCTTGAGAATGTGTTAGTTTACTTTCTAAGTGTCCCTTTCTGCTAGTATGTAAGCTCCAAGATGTCAGGGGATGTTCCCTACCCCCAGTACCTAGAACACCATCTGGTCCATAGTTAGTACTCAGGATATATTGAATAAATGAGTGAGAGAGTGAGTAGAATACACACTGGGGACCCTAGCACCCTCAATGTCCACACTTTACTTGCTCTTTTTTTTTTTTTAAGGTTTTATTTATTTATTTGACAGACAGAGATCACAAGTAGGCAGAGAGGCAGGCAGAGAGAGAGGAGGGAGCAGGCTCCCTGCTGAGCAGAGAGCCCGATGCGGGGCTGGTTCCCAAGATGCTGGGATCATGACCTGAGCCAAGGCCCAGGCTTTAACCCACTGAGCCACCCAGGCGCCCCTTTCCTTGCTCTTGATGTCTCCTAGCGGTGGAGAATGGTATCACCAATCTCTCAAGGCTTTGGAGAAGAAATTTAGGCCTCAGTTCTGTTTGTCCACATACACAGCTCTCTAACTGGTTGGAGTGGACCGTACAAAAGGGGAGGAAAATGAAGGAAGCGTACCTGGCCTGCGTCCTCTTAGTTAACCTAGAAAGAGTTAGGGGTTGACAGCAAGATAGGCATCCATCTTTTCCTTGGGGAGAAGCTGGGCAGCAAAACAGAGGCAGCAGGTGGTGGAGGGGACAGGACCTCAGGTAGAAATCAGAACAGAATCACAGATAGAAGTAAGGAAGGTGATGGAAGAAAAGAGAAAGAAAAGGAAAAGGAAGCCAAAGGCAGAAAAGAAAAAGGAGAGGACATTGAAGATAAAGGAAGAGAAAGAAGATGAAGAGACATGACAGAAGGATAGAAGAAAAGGCAGTAGCAAGGTCACCTAAGCACATACCCAAAATATTGAGCTGCCTCTTTTACACTCTTGTGGGGGTAGGGAGATTTCTTTCACTTGTTGAGGAGCACTGGGCGGGTGCTGGTGAGCTTCAGCATTCACCTTTCTCAGATAAGTCTCTGGGCCTCAGCTTCTTCATCTGTAAAACAGGCACAGCCATACCCACCTACTGCAGAGAAGTCATGGAGGGGATCCCATGAGACACGGTGTTATAAATCAGTATGTATTAGATCTATTCAAGTATCAGGCCCTGGAGAAACAAAAGCCTGACACTGCTTCTGTTTCTCAGGAGCCTCAGTCTAAAAGGAGACACCCATCATCCCAAAATCAAGACCAAGAATGCTAAGTGCCATAAAGACTAGAGTGGATTAAGTACTATAGAAGGTCAAATATTTCCTTTTTGGAGGAAGTTTAGGAAAGCTTCCCAGAGGAGGTGGCTTCAAAGCAGGCCTCTGCAGAATGAGTAGAATTTGGGTTTGGATATGCAGAGAAGGGGGAGTGGGCATTCAGTATATGAGCAAAATTAGGGAGGAGGAGATTGGGGATCATCTGGCTGGATTTCAGCATGGGTTTAGGAAAATAAGACTGGATACATAGACTGGGGAAGGACTTCTCACTTTCTTTTTCTTAAGTAAGCTCTACACACAAAGTGGGGCTTGAACTTATGACCCTGAGATCGGGAGTCACATGCTCTACTGACTGAGCCAGCCAGGTGCCCTAACAAGGGCTCCTAAAGGTTTTAGGGATTCCCCAGCCTGAATGGGCGAATCTAGAGATTGCTCAAAGCCTCTGTCATGACTCCCCCTGAAAAACTTAGTAAGAACAAATATTTTTAATTATAGCGCATCATTTCTGCCATCCCCCAGTTCAAAACCAACAAGGTCAATGGCCCTACCTCCAATAAGAACAGCACTGTGATACAAACTAAATACACATTGTCCCAGCCCTGCCAGCACACACCTGAAGGGTCATCGGAGGCCAGCTAGGCCAGAGCCCCATTACATACATAGGGAAACTGTGACTCAGAGAAAAGAAACAATCTTCCCAAGGACATTTGTGCTTGGGTTCCCAATCACCTGACCCTTAGTTTGCCAGGTTCCCCTACCCCAACACCACCCACTCAGCTTATGGGTCTCTGCTACTTTGTTCTCCAATCACCACAACCTCCCCCACTCTAGGGTTTCTCAAAAGCTGTCCTGGGATCAGTTGCTCATGGTTGGCTCCAGTGGTGAAGGCAGCCAAACTCTTGCATAGCAGAAGGACAGCGTGTACATGCTTATGTTTACTTGTCCCAGCCTGCCCATCCTGTCATTAAACATTTATTAGGAAATAATAGTTGGAAAATAACTGGGAAAACATCTTTGGTCGAAAAGACTAGGGCACCCAGTTCCTAAAGGGATACGCTTGTAAAGGCTAATCACAAATGTGAACCAAAAGCCAAGAGCAAGCACATTGAGGCCCTTACTAAAGCAGGGAGGTTGGGTTGCTAAAATGTGTCTGAGGAGAATGCAGAAAAGTGAACGGATGTGGGGATGAGGGTACAGAAAAAGTCTGCATGAAGGGTCCAGATCATGGGGCAATTGTAAGTTTGGGTCTGTTCCCTCTCCAACATGAGGGTCTTCCCCACCCCTCCAACAATGTGCTGTGCTGGAGCTGGGTTTGCTTGGTCTTCCAAGGACAATGCCATGGAGTAAAAAACTGGGATGTTCTCCGGGATGCTTGACAAAAACTTAACAAACCAGTCAGGAGCCCCAAGGAGGAAGGCAGAGGCAGGCCCACAGAGAGTGTCTCCTGCTTCCTGTCAATCACCAAGGACCATCTGACCTGTGAGCTCTACAAGTCCTGGTTCCTGACTTCAAAAATCTGAGTTGCAGAGGACTCCTGAGAAAGCTGTGTTTTGCATTCCAGTAAAAGACCTTGGATTCTTGTCTGGAGAAGTTAGCAAATATCACGGTAGATGCTATGGAAAGTACTTTCAGTTCCCAGATTGAGAGGCAGCTCAATGTTCTGAACTTCAGACCTGTATGTCCATCTGCCTGCAAGACGTCATCTAGATGTTCTAGGGCCATCTTAGACTCAACAGACCCTGAACTGAATTCATTATCTTCCCTCCCACCCCAACTCTTGGATCTTCTGTGTCTTCATTTCAGCAAATGACAAAATTATCCATCCATTTACTCAAGCCAGAAACCCAGGAGTTACCCAGGACTCCCTCTTTTCTCCCAACTCCCATATCCAACTTCCATGTTGCCTAATCCAACAGCAACTTCTGTGCCCTCTTCTTATCCTGCAGCTCAGTAGCATCCAAATCAGATGTCCATTCATTTTGCAACACTTTCCTCTCAGCCTCTATGAAACCACACTCTCAATTTCCGTGTCATCTCACCTGCCTCTTCTCTTTTGGTCAACTATTAAACATTAATCTAATCTTAGTCTTAGTCTAGTCTTAGTCTGGTCTATCTAGATTCTTGTAGTAGTCATTCTTCTCCAAGTCCACGACTTTAAGCACTGTCTGATGACGGAAACTACCCACTGTGAATCTCTAGCTCTCGTCTTTCCTCTAAACCTTCATCTCATAAATCCACCTGCCAAATTGATATGTAGCTTCAATGAGCTTTGTACTAAACCAAACTCCTGATGCCATGTGTGTTCAATCCTGAACCTCACTTTTCTCATCCCGTATGTGTCACCCCCACTCACCATGTTGCTCAACAACATGTTATTCAAAATCAACAAAGCCTATAGATCTACCTCCAAAAATATCTCCCCAGTACACTCACTTCTCTCCATCTTCATTCACCATCGGTCTGGCCCAGAGTCAACATCATCTTTCCCTTGGACAATTGCAGTAACTCCTTTCCTTGCTTCTGCCCTGGACCTCCTCCAATTCATTCTTAACACAGCTGCCAGAGGGCTCATAAACACAAAATACGATCACATAACTCCCCTGCCAAAGCCCTTCAAAGGGTTTCCATAATACTTAAAATGAAAAATAAAATATGAAATAAAATTCATGGTTGATCAATCTGATTTTGCCTCTTGTCACGTCCCTAATATCACATCCAACGACTCTCCCCCTTGCTCACTACATTCCCGACACACTGGAATTCCTTTCGTCTTTAGAACATGCCAAGACTTTCCTGCTTTAAGCACTGGTGCTCCCTCTACCTAGATCTCTATACCCCTTGATTTTTGCTCAGATTAAATGTTGCTTTCTCAAAGCCAAGTAACAGAAAACCCAACCAAAAGTGGTTTGACCCACAGATTTATTTTCTTACATGACCAAAGTCTTAAATTAGGACCTTTCTGGAAAATAAGCGTCGCAACGATGTTATCAAGGATCCAGGCCCTTTCTAACTTCCTGTCAACCAACCCCAGTTTGTGGGCTAGCCTCCTCACAAAGATTCCGTCACGTACTAATATCTAAAGGTAGACACATCCTGTGCTATTTTAACAAAAGAACTCAGAATCTTTCCCAGAAGTCTCCAACAGACTTCCCAACTTCGCATAGTCAAGAACTAGGCCATATACTCACCCATAGACTGATCAGGCCAGGCAATGGGGCCACATGATCAATCAAGGAGAGGAGGGTGAACACCAGAATAAAATCACTCGTGTGCAAGAATGCAGGAGGGGGGAAAGATAGTTGAGCTGGTGACCAACAATGCTTGATCTTCCCTGTACCATGCAATCTAACGCTGCCCCCACTTTTCAGTGTTTAAATAATTTCTTCCATAGTATTTCTCATCATCTGAGGCATTATAATGTAGGGGTTAATAACACAGGCTCTGAAACCAAATTGCCTAGAATGGAAACCTGGCTACCGCCTTATTAGCTGTTGAGTTAAATTCCTCAATCTCTCCGTTTCCTTACCTGTAAAATGAGGATGAGGACGACACAATCATCACTTTTGTAAGAATTAAATAGGTAAAATGCTTAGAATGGTCACCCTAGCTCCTAAACCCTGGAGACATCTCTGTGTCCTTCTAACAAATTCCCCTTTCTTACTTGAACTCGCCCTCTCTGGGGCTGCAGAGGGCCCCGCTCTCTCCCCGGCTCCGTCAGTTCTCTTTGGCGCCATCTGGCGCCCACAAGAGAAGAGACGCGCCTGCGCCCTCTCCGCCCCGCGTCCATTGTCTCTTGGTGGCCGAATCTGGTCTCTGTACCTTTAAGATGCTCGGCCGAGACCGAGGAATCCAAGACCGTGGGCGTAAAGGGCGGGCTGCGCTAAAGTCCACTTAATTAATTGGCCTTTCCTGAGGCTCCGCCCCGGAAGCAGTCGTGAACCCCTGTGATTGGCCAGGAGCGCCGGAGGCGGGGCTCGTGCTCGGCGCGGTGGTGCTCGCGGTGCATCCCGAGCGCGGCGTCGTGGGCGGTATGTCTCGGGCGAATGGGGACGCGCGTGGGGGCACGGAGGGGGACGGCGCTGCGGCCACCGGCCCCTTCGGCTTCAGCCCGGAGCCCACGCTCGAGGACATGTAAGCCGTCCCTACCCAGGCTGGGGAGGTCGCGTATTGGGGAGGGTCTCTCCACGTGGTCTGGAAGGAGGCGAGCGGCTCTGCTGGGGTCCCGTAACCTCCTAATCTGCACATGGGACGTAGTGATGCACACCGGAGGCGGGGGAACCGGTGACGCCCGGTGAGTAGTACTAGAACCGGCCCTGGGCAAATTGGGCTGCTGCTTCCGATGCTGCTTCTGCCCGGCCTCTGCCCTCCAGGAGCGGGTGGTGGGGCGAGCGCAGATGTCAGAGCTGGAAGGTGGGTGATACTATGTTTGCTGCAGGAAGTCAAGGAGGGCTTCTCAGGGGAAGTGTCCCTGGAGCTGCACTTTGGAAAATTCGATATGCAGGGAGGGGGATGTTCCCGGTGGAGGAAACTGCGGAAGCAGCAGTGGAAGGTGCAGTAACGGAAGAGCGGGTGTTGTCAGTTTTCCGTAGAGTTGAGGCCTGCGCAGCGCACCCCCTCTTTATCGATGAGAAGTCCAGGTCCCGAAGAAGAATGATTGCTTGAGGCCATCCAAAGAATTCGTTGCAGAACCCGATACCTATGTCCCCGTTACATATCACGGAGACGCCCGCCTGCGCTTTGCGTCTTCTCTTGGGTTCTCGAACCCACCACCAGGACCTCCACTTCTTTCTTCTATTCCAGCCGCCGCCTCCATGCTGAGTTTGCTGCTGAACGAGACTGGGGCCAGTTCCACCAGCCTCGGAACCTCCTCCTGGCCTTGGTGGGGGAAGTGGGGGAGCTGGCAGAACTCTTGTGAGTAGATGAAGTCTTCTTGGATTAGTCTGTGTGTTACGGGGGAGGGGAACATTTATCTGATCATTAAGTATCCATGCTGGGCTCTGTACCCGGGGATAGGGATGACTCATCTGCCTCTGCCCTCTTGGGGCATCCAGTCTTCTGGGAAAGAAAGGTGTGAAAACAGCAAGTCCGGTCCAGGTCATAAGGCTGATGGTGGCAGCCTCTGGGCTGGAAAAGAGGGTATTTTTCGGAAGACCTCCCAGGGCATTCCAGCCTTGAGAATCATTGGCAAAGGTGGTGAAGTGGGAAAGGGCAAGTTGAATTCAGGGAGATTCTGAAAGTCCTTCGGGGTAAGCTTTTCAAGGAAGGGCAAGGATATTGTATCCGTTTTGTGGCCTGCCATGTCCCACAGGCCTGGGGTGCCACAGTAGATATCTACGGAACGAGTGATGGGGCTGTGGAAGAGAGGGGAGCCAATACGAACTCAGAGCGACAGAGCTGAAGTTAGGAAGGGATGGAGTTTGGACAGAAGACCTGACCAGATTCGACTGGTAGAAAGATCCCTTTCTGCAGGGTGAATTGGGTCCCCAAGAGAATTGGGGCAGGGGCAACCCAGGAGGAGACTGATACCGATCGGGCAAGAGGTGGTCAGTCGGGTCTAGACCAGGGCATGGAGACCTGAGAGCACAGAGATATGTGTGAGGGCAAGCCATTCATTCATTACAGATGAATGAGCATCAGCGCTGTGCTAGGACTTCTAGAATGAAGCCCTGAACAAGATGGACATGGTTCCTGGGGCGCCTGGCTGGCCCAGTCAGTGGAACATGCAAGTCTTGATCCCAGGGTTGTGGGTGTAGAGATGACTTAAAAATAAAATCTTCGGGGAGAAAAAAGGCATAACTTTTTTTTTTTTTTTTTAACATCTATTTATTAGAGAAAGCGAGCAGGAGGATGGGGAGAGAGAATCTTTTTTTTTTTTTTTTTTTTTTACAAAGATTTTGTTTATTTGACAGACAGAGATCACAAGTAGGCAGAGAGGCAGGCAGAGAGAGAGGAGGAAGCAGGCTCCCCGCTGAGCAGAGAGCCTGATGTGGGGCTTGATCCCAGGACCCTGGGATCATGACCTGAGCCAAAAGTAGAGGCTTTAACCCACTGAACCACCCAGGCGTGCCATGGGAGAGAGAATCTTAAGCAGGCTTCACCACCAATACAGAGCTTAACACAGGGTTTGATCTCCCCACCCTGAGATCATGACCTGAGCTGAAATCAAGAGTCCACACTTAACTGACTAAGCCACCCAGGCACCCCTCAACTAATTTTAAAAGGTCAGGAATTGTAATAAATTCTATGACGAAAATAACACAAGGTGATGAGAAAGAAAGTGACAGAAGGAGAAGGCTTTTCCGAGGAGGGGACATCTGTGCCGAGACCTGAAGAATGGGAAGGAACAGCCATGGGAAGGATCTGCGGGGAGCAGGGAGAGCATTTAAAGCAGAGGGAGCAGTTACGTGCAAAGGCCCTGTGACAGTTTGACCCGTTAGCCAGACAGAATAAGCCAGAGTGGCTTTCGGTGGGGAGAAAGGGGGAGGGGGTGGATAATGACTTTGAAGAGAGAGCTCATGTGGACCTATACAGCATGGCCGGGGGTTTGGATTTTATTCTAAGTACAGTTGGGGGGATTATAGCAACAGATGGACAAAATGTAATTTGTGGGTTTAAAAGGTGGTACTGGGCAAGAGTAGAAGGTGAGTTAGGCAGCTTTCAGAGTGGTCCAGTTCTGGGGCTTAGTCTGGAGTCACAATGGCTAGGGCTGGGGAGAAGTAGAATTGGGTCTTAACAAATGAACAAATGACATGTTCTCTTGGCCAGTCCTCGGCTCAGGTTGGGACACAGAGGTCTGGATGAATTACCTGCGGGCTCTTCTTCCCGCCCCGACTCTGCCTAGGGCCCAGGTGGGTTGAGTTGGAGGAACTTCCTAAGATGTAGGAATGCATTGCTGCAAGGACTGGGGTGCTCCTGAGAGGCGGAGCCCATCATCTTAGCTAGCATCTGTGTTTGTGTCTACCTCTGTTTTCTGCCCCCAGTCAGTGGAAGCCCGATGAAGAGCCTGGCCCCCAAGCCTGGCCCCCCAGGGAACGGGCAGCCCTTCAGGAGGAGCTTAGTGATGTCCTCATCTACCTGGTAGCGTTAGCAGCCCGCTGCCATGTGGACCTGCCCCGAGCGGTGCTCTCCAAGATGGAACTCAACCGCCGGCGCTACCCAGCACATCTGTCCCGCGGCTCTGCCGTCAAGTATACAGACTTGCCCCATGGGGCCACCTCTGAAGACCAAGCTGTGGGGGCTGGAGACCGTGACCGTGAGTCCACAGGCCAGGCCTCAACCTAGAAACATGGGCACAGGACTTTGCAACCCAGCATGGCATCTGAGAAGCAGAGTATGGCCTGGCCATGGAAATTTGTTCTAGTCCTTTCCTAATGGATCGGGGACCTGCGGACTTCCTAAGGCCTGCGGCCCAAACACCTCCAGACAGCCTCCTGTTATTTTTTTCGCTCATTAAAAGTTTTGGTTAGCAACTTCTAGATTCTTCCTGGAGTGACTGGGGAGGCTCTATCTCAGCAGGTACTAGAGAGGGGCACCAGGGACGCCTCTGAGCCCAGCCGCCATGTTTTCCTAGGGTACCTCCCACCTACAGGGCAGAGAGATCAGATTTCCAGCAAGATCCTGGTGTGGTGTCATGCGATTCCCTTACCCCTGCTGGACCTCTACGGGGACTGGAATCCGTATGTAGTGTTGGATAAGGGCCCCGATTCTGGAGCCAGGCTGTCTGGGTTCAGATGCTGTACTTGGATACTTACGAGCTGGATGATGTTCATCAAATTACTTCATCTTTCTGCCTTGGTTTCCTCATCTAAAATGAAAATGATGGTGTCTACCTTATAGGGTTGTAAGGTCTAAGTTACTTTTAAACGAAGCGCTTAGGAGAGTGCCTGGCACATAGGAGGGACTTTCTCAGTGTGTGGTTCTCTGCTTTTTCAACTCAGAACTTTCAGGGGCCCCGAGCAGGAAGTGTCAACAGTTTAGAGGGGCCTGGGCCTAAAACCCATCCTTGCCTATCAGGACCCCAAGGCTGTGAGAGCCCAATGCCCCTCTCCCTGGGCCTCCTCACAAATTGGGGGTCAAGTGCCGGATGTGGGGAACAGAGATACCTCTCCCCTTGGAGAGGGCCTCTTGCCTCCTCCCCTGTCCTCTCAAGGCCAGTTTCCACTGGGACGACGACAGTGTGGGGTGTGTATGATTTACCCCATGTGAGACCTCAGGCACATCACTTCCCTTCTGGGGATACCCATGGCCTCCCCTCTGCTGTGGAGGGATGCTGGGGGGAAAAACCCGCAAACGACGTTTGCCACCCCGTGAGTCTGTTTCCACATCAGTGAAGTGAGGCGTTCCTCCCTACCGGCCTCACGGCTATTAACCAGCTCAGTCCCTTTTAACCAGGGACCTCTTGCTTCCCGGGGAAAACAGCCCGGACTGGAACTGCTCCAGCGTTGTATCCGCAGACCAGCTTTCCTGTCCCCACTGGGGACGGCAGGAGGTGATCCCTGCCGGTCTCTTACCGATGCTTCCCAGCAGTCAGGTCCCCTCTCTCCAGTGTGACCAGCTTCTCGTCCCTTCCACCAGGCCGGCCAACCGCATGCACGCATAGCAGAGTCGGGTGTCCCCCCTCCGGACAGACACACCCCACATGGGTTGTCTACACCCATCCACGGGCTTCCTCCTCCTCCGGTCTAGACCGCACCCCCCCCCTCGCCACCTTCCCGGAACTGCAGCGTCGGGGGTCACAGAGCTGACCCCCCGTGAGACCCCCTCCTCCACACGCCCAGACAGGACGCTCGGTTTCCTTTCTAGCTGCGGCTGCTCCGTCGGCCCCTCGGGTGCCGTCCTCCAGAGGCGTCCGGTGCCCCCCGGACCCGGTGCCCCGCGCCGCGGTCTCCAGGGCTCCGACTCCCGCATTGACCTCACACTCCGCGCGCGCAGTGCGTGGCGTGACGCGGCCGCCGCCTCCACGCCGGTCCTCCCCAGACTGAAGTCCGGTGCTGCTCCCCGACAGCGCGGCGGCCGGAACGCGCTGTGTCTGTGCAGCCAGGAGGGCGCCCCGCACATCAAGTCGGGGAACCCCTCGGGGCTCCCGGCCCCACTTCGCTCAGAGGCCACAAGCGTGGGTGACGCGCCCGCGTTCCTCCTCCCGCGCCCCCAGCTCACTCGCACGCACGGCGGGGCAGGGACCGAACACTTTATTCACTAACAAGGGTCGGGGTGTAGGAGCGAGGGGTGGCCTGGTCCCGGGTCCGGGTCGCGCACGCTCCCGGCCCCCCGCCAGCCCCGGGTGCTGAGCCGCCGCCGTCCTGCCCGGTGCCGCCCCACGCAGGGTCCCCGCGCGCCCGCGCCCCCAGCAACGGCGGCTCAGCTGCCCTCGCACTCCGGGCAGCGCTCGGTGGCCGCGGCGGCCGCGGCGCCCGGCGGAAGCTTGAAGTCCCGGCCGCAGCCCGCGCAGATGTAGAGGCGGCGCCGCAGGTGCGCGCGGCGGTGGCGGATGAAGTGCGAGCTGAGGCGGAAGCGCCGGCCGCACTCCGCGCACGGGTAGGGCCGCTCGCCGGTGTGCGTGCGCGCGTGCTCCGCCAGGTTGGAGCGGTGGCCGAAGCGGCGGCCGCACACGGCGCAGCGGTGCGGCTTCTCGCCCGTGTGCACGCGGCGGTGCTTGGCCAGCGCCGAGCTCTGCGCGAAGCGCGTGCCGCAGTCGGCGCATGCGTACGGCCGCTCGCCCGTGTGCGTGCGCCGGTGGCGCGCCAGGCACGAGCTGCCCCCGAAGGCGCGTCCGCAGTCCGGGCACGCGTACGGCTTCTCGCCCGTGTGCACGCGCAGGTGCTGGGCGTAGTTGGAGCTCTGCGCGAAGCGGCGGCCGCAGTGCGCGCACGCGTACGGCTTCTCGCCCGTGTGGCGCCGCCGGTGCTGCCGCAGGTTCGACGCAGCCGAGAAGCGCTTGTCGCACTCGGGGCACTCGTAGGGCCGCTCGCCCGTGTGCGTGCGGCCGTGTTTGGTCAGCGCCGACTTCTGCGAGAAGCGCCGGCCGCACTCGGTGCACGCGAAGGGCCGCTCGCCCGTGTGCGTGCGCGCGTGCTTGGCCAGCGTGGAGCGGCGCGCGAAGGCGCGGCCGCAGTCGGGGCACGCGTGTGGGCGCGCCGGGTCGGCCGACGGCGCGGGCGCCTCGCTCGTCCGGACCTGCGGGGAGAGGGGGGGTCGCGTCAGCCCCGACTGCCGGGCCCGCGCGCGGGAGCCGGAGCCGGAGCCGGGGCGTGCGCGCGCGGCAGCCTCCCCGACCCCGTCGGCGAACCGGGCGAAGCGGCGGCGCGCGCCCCGGGGCGGTTGTGCCCTTCCCGGGAGACGGAAGGTTAACGCGTGCGCCGGCCTGGCGTCGGGCCCGCAGTTCGTTCCCAGTCGACTTGTGCAGTGACCGCGTACCCCGTGCCCGGCCCGGGGTAGGCAATGGGGATTCACCATCGAATTTAAAAAATCTGCTTCAGGAAAAGTGGCCGGGGACTGGTATGGGGCAGGGAGGAGCGGCCGCACATTTACACGGACCAGCGAGCCCTGCGGGGAGGCCGCCTGCTGGGTCCAGGACGGCTTGGGAAGGTGCCCAAGGCAGAGGCTCGAGGGCGAGGGTGGTGGGAATGGGGGACCTGGACGGCATCGCTCGGCTTAGGGCCACGTAACAGGCAGGAGACGGGAGCCAGCAGAGAGGTCAGGTGGTTTGGAAGCGGGATCTGAGCCACCAGACTCCCTTTAAAAGTCACCCTCGGGGTGCTGGCGTGGAGAAGGGAAAGGAGGGGAGAGGGCAGAAGCGGAGCCCAGAGCGGCCACCGGTTCCGCAGCCGTCTCCGAAGAGAAGACTGGCTCCGACCGAGGGGACAGGTGGAAAGTGAAGGCGGGCGATCTGCTTCTGGGTATTTCCGCGGTGTGGGACCCCGGATCGGATAACAGAGCGGAGAGGGGGCGTCACGAAAGAGGGGAGTTAAAGTGACTCCAGGGGTTGTGAGTTTGGCCACTGCAAAGGTAAAACGGCCATCTTCAGAGACGAGGGCAGTGGGGAAGCAAGGTGGTAGATGAGATCTACTTGGGAGCACATCTGCGGCTCTGGCCACATCTGGAGCTGAAAGAGGCCTGCGCTTAGGGATGTTGATTGAGAAGCTGTCAGCCTATCAGTGGTCTTTGAAGCGGAGTCTGGATGAGACCCTCACAGGAATGGGCAGAGAATCTCGGGGAGCAAGACGGGCAGCCAGCAGTCAGGGAGGCCGGAGAGCCAGGAGGGCAGAGTGTCTTAGAAGTCGGGCCGGGACAGAGTCCGGGCCCTTTCATAAACGTTTCAGAACAAGCACCTATCATTTTTTAAGTGGAGAAGAAAGCAAGGCCTGAAATGGAAAATTTTGAAAATGAGCCAGTTTCATGAGGTCTGAGCCTTTAGAGATAAAATCTAAAAAAGAAAAGAAATGCTTTGTAAGAGGCAGGGGAAGAGAAAACATTTTGTACCAACAGAAGAGTGAAAAGGAATATTGGGGGCATGTTGCTCCCTTCTCAGAAAAGAGAATGCTCGTCCCAGCGAAAATGATACACTGAACACCTAATGTGAACCAGACAGGCACATTAATTCAAAACCAAATGAAGGGGCGCCTGGGTGGCTCAGTGGGTTAAAGCTTCTGCCTTCAGCTCAGGTCATGGTCCCTGTGGTCCTGGGATCGAGCCCCGCATCGGGCTCTCTGTTCAGCAAGGAACCTGCTTCCTCCTCTCTCTCTCTCTCTGCCCACCTCTCTGCCTACTTGTGATCTCTGTCTGTCAAATAAAATCTTAAAAAAAAAAATGCCTGGCACAGATTAAGGACAAGAAAGTGTTCGCGTCTCCCCATATTCAGTCTCCACAAAGCAGTTAGTACTGTTCTCATTTTATAGATCAGGAAACTGTTAAGAGAGGGTGAGTGACAAGGAACAGTAAGGCTCTTTTCTTTCTGACGTTGCAAGCAGGGCAACTTCAAGCCTTTCGAGATCCTTTGTAAAAAGGCAGCTTTTCTGTAACCAACTCAGAAACTGGAAAGTAAGGCAGTTTGGGAAATTAGTGACGAGCCAAGGGAACTCTTGTTTAAACAGTACACATAAAGATGAACAGTGATAACATTACCTCTGTAAGGCTTTGACAACGCTATTTTATGTACATTATTGTATTAGAGCTTCCTGTCACCCCCTTGAATAGGGTGTTATCTTTTGATAGTTGAGAAAACAAAGGCTCATTGAGTTACATTCAAAAGCCAGGGGGAGATGTGCCTGACTCTAGAGCAATCACCCTTACCCTGTAGGCTACACGACTTCCCCACCTAGAACAGCCAAGATGCGACAGAGGCTGGACTCCAAGTCCCGGGTGCTCTCCAAGAGGGATTCAAGGTTAAAATACAACTTGATACTTTAAATCAAGAAACTCCCCACAGCAGGTTTGGCACAGTCTGAATTCAAGGTCATACTTTCCAATCTTGCCCTGGTTTTGACATCTATTGGCTTTATTTCAACATGTCAGCCACTGTGGTGAGGATTTTATTATATTTACATTTTTCTGGCCCATTTTTCTTTTGCATCCGTCTGTAAGATGACTTTGATGAGCCTGCGGGCTTCCTTATGCTGGGTTCACTGCCTTATGAGAAAGGAATTCTTCACATGAGTAGCCTGTGTATCTCTAGCTTCAAGAAGAGGGGCCTTGGATGCCTCCTGGGAATTTTTTTTTTTTTAAGTAATCTCAACACTCAACGTGGGGCTCTAACACATGACCCTCAAACACAAGAGATCAAGAGTCACATGCTCTACCAACTGAGCCAGCCAGGAACCCTCCAGGAAGAATCTTGGTGAGACAGGCAGGGTCGAGCTCATTAAGACTCCGGGCAAGTCACTCCCTTCCCCTGCCTCAGTGTCCCAAGGAAGGCGAGGTAGGCTAGGGGAGATAATAATTTCCCAACTTGGGCGCCTGGGTGGCTCAGTGGGTTGAAGCCGCTGCTTTCAGCTTGGGTCATGGTCTCAGGGTCCTGGGATCGAGTCCCGCATCGGGCTCTCTGCTCAGCAGGGAGCCTGCTTCCCCCGCCCCTCTCTCTGCCTGCCTCTCCATCTGCTTGTGATCTCTGTCAAATAAATAAATAAAATCTTTAAAAAGAAAAAATTTCCCACAAGAGGCAAGAGGACTCTAGGTGTTACGTGGGGAAACTATTTTCTTATAATCATTATGTGTCCATTTTCATGGACTTTAGAAAAACAGTAGATCACAGGAAATCCACAATTCCATCGATGTTATTGTGTAGACGAAGGCAGGTTTATTTAACAAAAAGATGTGAATCTATCTGATGAAAAGCTTTAAATAAAGGAGCGCAACAGGTGGGCAATGTACATGTCACTGAAGCTTGGCAAATACCTGGCTAGGGGATCATTAAAGGCCCTTCTGTGTCTTAAATTCTACAGCTAGTAGACTTCATCATTAGGATGGTATTTGCACTATCATGAGAGGTGCTATGAGTATATAATCAATGTTCTATCATAACGGGAAAATCCAAGTATTTGAAGTTTGTGATTTTGTCTTCCTGCTTATACTTTTGTTTGTTTGCTTAGGGTTTTTTTTTGTTTATTTGTTTGTTCTTTAAATCAGGGCAAACATGTCTGTTTCCCCCAGCCATTACTTTCCTAAATTAAGAACAACAGCTGCCATCACTGATGATTCACTATGTGCCACGAACTGTGCTAAGGGCTTTTCATCCATGTTCTCGTTTTAAACTCTCACAACCCTTTGGGTTAGGTACTATCTGCTCCATTTTTGAACGAGGAAATAAGACCCACCAATAAAGCGATGACCCAAAGCCCTACCACTAATCAATGGCAGAGCCAGGGTTGGCACTGAGAGTCCGTCCTTGTCCAAAATACCTATTCTGTTAGCCATGATGCAATTCTCTCTCACTGACAAGTTGGAGATCACCTACACAGCTTGTCTCCCTGTCCTAGGCTCTTTTAGCACTCAGGATCTCATCTCCCCTTCTTGGTACAAAGCATAAAATAATGACCCTATTCTCTTGCTCCTAGCTACAGGAATTGTGGTCCACAGGTCAGCAACATCAGCATCACCTAGGAATTTGCTAGAAATGCAGAATCTCAAGGCCGACCCCAAACCTATAGAATCAAAACCTTCATTTTTAACAAAATCACCAGGTGATTTGTATGCATGTTAAAAGTGAAGAAACCTGATCGAGAAGAGGGTTACTGCTGGAGAAAGCAGGTAGAAAGGGGGAAGAGGGCTTTACAGGCTGAAAGACCACATGGGCAAAGTCTTAGAGACGAGAAAGGGTCGGGTATGTTTGAAGTCAGGGCATGGGATGGGGACTGAGTGATTAGAGATAGCCAGGATGGGGGGGTCAGAGGGTGGGGAGCTTTGAATGCCAGGCTTAGGAGCTGAGACTTTAGCCTGAAGGAAACCGGAAACCACTCAAGGATTTAAGCAAAAAGAGGCAGGATTGGATGTGCTCAGGGCCCTATGAGAAAATCTCTTCTACTCATTAAAGATAGACTAGATTTTGATAGGCAGCGAGAGGGTTCTCCAGGCCCTGAGTGCAGCATAATTAAGGTCTATTCTGGACAATGAGTGGCCACGGGACTGTGTGATAGCAAGAAGTCACAGAATGTCAGCCTTGGAAAGAGCTTCCAAGATCACCATTTTTGAAAACTGAGTCTCGGGGAGACCACACAGCAAGTTAATGAGCTATGCGGTGGGTACAGCGCTAAATACTGGTCGGGTGTCTGTGTGCCATCATCAGTTCCAACCTCCTTCCCCAAACCCAGTAACCCAGATGATACTTCTCAGGCTGGTATTCGAGGACCTTAACTTTCATTACTCCTCTTTACAGAGGAGAAAGCTAAGGCCAAGCTGGTAAATGACAGAATTGGGATTTGAACCCATGCTTTTCATGGCTACATGACACCCTTTGGAGTCCAGCCCTCCATACCTTCGATGACTAGACATGCCTCCTCCCCACCTCCAGCCAGCCCAGTCGGGGTTCCCAGATATCCCCTGCTCTCCATCGCCACTGCCATCACAACCTTAGAGCAGGCTGTCAGCGCTCCCTGGCCTGGTCTTCCCCACAGCAGCCAGTGATTCTTCTAAATAGAAAATCCAGTCATGTCCCTCTCCCGATTTGATGATCTAAATTCCTATGCTGGCTCCAATGCCATTTTACTCACTGTTTCCCCCCGACTTCTCTGGCCTCATCTCCGCTGAACCTCTGCGTTCGCTATTCCTCCTCCTGGAATGCCCCTTCTCCTTCTGCATTTGCCAGATCACCACGGTGTCTTCAAACACCAAGTCAAAAGTCACCTTCATGAAGCCTCCCCCCAGTCCTCTGTCTAGGCCTTCAGTCTGATTGCTCTGTTCACTCCCAACCCTGGGGTTCAGCCCAGAAGGTTCTTTGATAAAAACAAGTTGAAAAATCTCCAGAAGGATGACCTCGTGCAAGGTCCTGAACCACAAGAAGAAGGACTATCCGCAGCAAATTTCTACATAGTGTTTATTATGCACCAGACACGGTTCTAACTCTTCTCAAGTACTGACTCATTTAGTCCTCACAACCTCAAGGAGTAGATGCTGTTATGGTTTCCCTTTTACAAAGAGGAAACTGAGCCACAAAGAGGGGAAGAAACCTATGCAAGGCCACACAGCTGGGAGCTGATGGAGTTGGAAGTCTACCTAAGCTCTGGAGTCTGGGTTCTTTTTTTTTTTTAAACATTTTATTTATTTTTTTTTTTTTAAGATTTTATTTATCTGACAGAGAGAGATCACAAGTAGGCAGAGGCAGGCAGAGACAGAGGAAGAAGCAGGCTCCCCGCTGAGCAGAGAGCCCGATGTGGGACTCGATCCCAGGACTCTGGGATCATGACCTGAGCCGAAGGCAGAGGCTTAACCCGCTGGGTCACCCAGGCGCCCCAACATTTTATTTTTTTAAGTAATCTTCACACCCACCATGGGACTCAAACCCACAACCCCAAGATTAAAAGTCAGGTGTTCTACCGACTGAGCCAGCCACGTGCCCCTGGAGTCTGAGTTCTTAACTTACACGCCAAAGGTGAGATCAGGGGCTCCATAGAGCCAGAAGAGGCAGGATGCGCTAGGATGACAGGCCAAGGAGGCCTCGAACACGGAATTCAACTGTTACTTGGACTGCAATTGGTCGCCGAAGCCGGCCCCCTTCCCCTAGGGCCCACCATGCCCACTAGGGGGCAGCAGAACCGTCTTTCCCAGAGAACGGGCCCCTTGCAGGAAGAAATCGGAGGGAGCCTGGGCCCGCATACCCCGCCCAACAGGAGTCCTCCAGGTGGACAGAGGGCTCCTGGGCAGGGGGGTGAGTCTTACACGGTTCTGGGAGGTGAAAACATGCCACGTAGCATTTAGGATCTCCCAAAGGGAAATCTAACTCATATTCAGATCTCCTTAAAACTCCTCTCTCTAAACCTTCAAAACCCTCAGGATAAAGCCCAGAGGAGCGGTCCCACCCAGCCTGCCAACCACCTTACTCTCACCCTGCGCCCCACGACTGAACCACCCGCCTCCACTTCTCCCAGTGCCCCACCCACTACCCTGAGCGATGACTAGGGCCATTCCTTCTAAATCTCAGATCCCCACTGGTCTCAGCTAAGCCGCCCCTTTACTGACTTTGAGACCTTGGGCCAGTCACCAAACGGTCCAGTTTCCAGGGCCTCAGTTTCCTCACCTGTAAAAGGGAACAAATACTACCTACATTCCAGATCTGCAGTGCTTAGAACAGTGTCTGACGCATAGCAAATGCTACTGAGGGTCACTCGGTGCTGCTGTTGTTGCCTTCCTAACGCCCCTGCCCCCACCCCGAAGCGGGCAGTTCCCAGCTCTGGGCCTCCATGCCTCCTGGGCCTGCACCCATCACACGGTTATTCATCAGTCCCGTGCCGCTAGACATCAAGCTCCACAGGGAACCAAGGACAGCTAGCACAGTACGTGTGACATCTGTATGACGGCATTGTGGACAGGAGGGGAGAAGGATGAGCCACCAACCCTGAGATTCCTCGTCTTAGACTCAGAGGAAAGTAGGGGCTGGATCGCTGGTTTCTCCGGGGAAGGCTGGGCCTGACCAGATTTAAGGGGGACCAAGCCCCCAGGGGTGGGACACGTACCTCCTTGTTGTCCATGGGGATCTTGAGTTTCACCACCTCATACTTCTCCTCACCCTCATCTTCCTCACCCTTCACCAGCAGCACCATCTCCTCTTGCATTTCTTCCTCTTCCTCTTCCTCTGTCTGCTGTTCACCAGGCATCTTGGCGTCCTAGGGGGAGGCGCTGGGTCAAAAGCTCAGGACTTGCATCGCCCCCACCACCACCCTGCCCCCCGCCCCATGGCCCTGACCCCAGCAAGGCGGCGGAGGGTTTGGCTTCGCCCGCCCTGCACTGCCCCCTTCCCTCCACCCCAGGCCCAGCTCCGAAGACACTCGTTCTCCCCACTCATCCCGGCATTCAAGGCCCTGAGTAGTTCGAATCTCCAGCCCCGGCAAGTCGCCACCCTCCCCGCGCTGAGTCACTCCCCGGCGCCCCGGCCAGCGGCCCAGAGCTCCAGGGCACGGGCTGGGGGCGGGATCGGGGCGGAGACCCCGGGGGGGTGCGCACTCACCAGCCGCAGATTCCGCGCTCGCGCAGCCCCTGGCCAGGGCGCCGGGCGGTTGGGCACTCGGCGAGGCCGCGGCTCCGGGGGCGGGGCGGGGCGGGGCCTCGCGAACGGCCGCTCATTGGTCAGGTCTCCTAATCCCGCCCCCGAGGGGGAGGGGCCCAGAGGACCCAGGCGTCCGGCCAGAACTGCCCCAAGAGGGTGGCGAGCCCAGGTCTGGCGCCCCTCGCTGTACCCCAACTCCCAGGAACCCCCGGGCCGCCCCTCCCGGCGTCCAAGGTCCTCGCAGACCAGATGTAACCTACCTTCAAGGCTCGTCTCCCGTGGCCGCGTCGGAGGTCTCCGCTGCGGCCGGGCGCTCCTGCTCCGCCCCAAATAGGCCACGTGCGCTCCCGCCCCGGCCTGGGCCTCTCGCTGGCGCCCCGCCTGGAGGGCGGACCCTGTTGCCTGCTCACCTCTTCCCTTCCCTGTTTTCCTCCCATTTTTTCTCCTTTCCCGGCGTCGCCTTCCCAGTCTCCTTGCCTAGGGGATGTGTTGCCCCTTTTGAATATGGACGTCCCAAAGCAGCCACCCAAGCTACCGCCGCTACTTACTGGGTGGTGTGCCCACTACGCGCCAGCATTAGGCTAAACGTTTTACACGCCTGATCTTTGATCCTCTAAGGGTGGGTCCATTTTACAGGTGAGCTAAAGGAACTTGAGGGAGATAAAACAGATTTGCTTAAGTTACACAGTGAGGGTTGTCATGGCATTCCTGACAACTGATAGGCTAAGTGGAAAATTGGTAGCCCCAATCCAGTAGCTCCAGTAGATCCAGTCCACGGAAGTATCTTGTTTGGCCTTCAGGTTATTTTTACTTTTAAAAATACGTTTTAGGGGCGCCTGGGTGGCTCAGTGGTTAAGCCTCTGCCTTCGGCTCAGGTCATGATCTCAGGGTCCTGGGATCGAGTCCCGCATCGGGCTCTCTGCTCAGCAGGGAGCCTGCTTCTCCCTCTCTCTTTGCCTGCCTCTCTGCCTACTTGTGATCTCTCTCTATCTCAGATAAATAAATAAAATCTTTTTTAAAAAGAGATCAGGAGGGACGCCTGGGTGGCTCAGTTGGTTAAGCGGCTGCCTTCAGCTCAGGTCATGATCCCAGCGTCTTGGGATCGAGTCCCACATCCGGCTCCTTGCTAAGCAGGGAGCCTGCTTCTCCCTCTGCCTCTGCCTGTGCACACGCTCTCTGACTAAATATTTTAAAAAGTTTCGTTTTTTAAAAATAGTGGTCTTTTACACATTTTAATTTCCCACACTTAAATATTGAGATATTTTGTATAAAGATCTGTATTTTCCACTTCTCTTGAAAAAGGTACCCAATTCTTCCATTTTATGAATGGGGCACCTAAGATTCAGAAAGGAAAGAAGAATAACATTCAGTAAGTGCTTGCGATCCTTATGTCTATTTATGACAGCCCTGTGGAGATCAATAATATTGTCTCCCGGAGCCCCTGGGTGGCTCAGATGGTTATGCCTCTACCTTCCTCTCTGGTCGTGATCCCAGGGTTCTGAGATCGAGTCCTGCATCTGGCTCCCTACTCAGTGGGGAGCCTGCTTCTCCCTCTCCCTCTGCTGTTCCCCCTGCTTGTGCTCTCTGTTTCTGTCAAGTAAATAAATGGAATCTTTTTTTTTAAATTTTATTTATTTATTTGACAGACAGAGATCACAAGCAGGCAGAGAGGCAGGCAGAGAGAAAGGAAGGCTCCCTGCCAAGCAGTGATCCTGATGCGGGCTCGATCCAGGATCCTGGGATCATGACCTGAGCCAAAGGCAGAGGCCTTAACCCACTGAGATACCCAGGTGTCCCTAAATGAAATCTTTAAAAAATAATAATAATATTGTCTCCCTCTGACAAATGAACTAAAGCTTAGAGAACTTAAGTAATTTGCTTGAAGTCACAAAGCTGGTAAGTAGCAGATTCCAAAGCTCATGATCTTTCTGTTGCACCAGCACCAAATTATCTTTCAGACATGAAATTACATGAAGAAATTGGTGGCAGAGCCACTGTTCAAACCTCAGTCTCAGTCTTCAGAGGCCAGGGCATAATTTGGATGTTGGGATGTCAATCTGGTCAAACTTTTGCTCTTCCTCAGAGCCAGGAAAAAGGGGCAGATGACTGGATACTCACACTCAAGATCTCCACTCCGGTTGTGTGGGCCCTCCTATGTGCCTGGTACCATCCTAGATATTGGAGATGCCTAGATGGAGTAGTGAACAGAACAGACAACAAGCTTGGCTGCTACAGCACTTTTAAGAGTGTAAAAATGTAAACAAGTAAATCAACAAGGTATCTGCAGATAATGTAATTAATAGGGCAAGTTGATACGATAGAGGGGGTATGGTTAGGGGCTTTCTTATTTATTTATTTAGGAGAAGGAGAGAGAGAGAGTCAGGGGAAGGAGGGAGAGGGAAAAGGAGAGAAACTGAGGCAGACCCTTTGCTGAGCATGGAGCCCGACGCTAGGCTTGATCTCAAGACCCTGAGATCATGATCTGAACTGAAATCAGGAGTCAGACGCAGGAGAGAGAGAGAGTCAGGGGAAGGAGGGAGAGGGAAAAGGAGAGAAACTGAGGCAGACCCTTTGCTGAGCATGGAGCCCGACGCTAGGCTTGATCTCAAGACCCTGAGATCATGATCTGAACTGAAATCAGGAGTCAGACGCTTAACCAACTGAGCCACCCAGGCGCCCCTTGGAGGCTTCTTTCATGTGTGTAGGGAAGGCATCTCAGAAAATAATACTTGAGATGAATCTGGAATGATGAGAAAGGATTAGGCATGTGAAAATCTGGAGGAAAAGTGTTCTAGACAAAACTGCAAAGGCCATGGGGCACCTGCATGGCTCAGTGGGTTAAGCCTCTGCCTTCCGCTCAAGTCATGGTCTCAGAGTCCTGGGGTGGAGCCCCACACTGGGCTCTCTGCTCAGCGGGGAGCCTGCTTCCTCCTCTCTCTCTACCTGCCTCTGTGCCTACTCGTGATCTCTCTCTCTCTCTGCCAAATAAATAAAGCCTTTAAAATTAAAAAAAAAAAAAAAAAAAAAAAAAACCTGCAAAGGCCTAAGGTGAGAATAAGCTTGGCATATTTGAGGAACAGAAAGGTTTGTGCGGCCGGAGCCAAGTGAGTTAGTAAGGGGAAGTGTAACATGAGAGATGGATGAGATGTGTGAAGGGACCAGGTTATGCCTAGAACCCCGGTCCTAGCAAAAGGCTTGCCCTGATTCAATCAGTGAGAAAACTCAGCCGGGAACAGTGAAAAGTCACCCCTGGAAGGGTGTCCTGCCAGAGGAGGGCTTTGGAATAGATTCTTGGAAAAGAAAAGGACTTCTGTCCACTTGTTCTACAAACATGTGCAAGTATATACCTGAACTCAGACTCAGTTTCTGTTCTTGAGAATCTCATAGTCTAGCAAAATGATTGCACTTAAAATACATATTTTATATGAATAAATATAAATATATATGTATGGAAGGAAAAGCAGTAGGTCTATAAATGTTCTGGCAGATATTAAGATGAGTGAATAACAATAATCCCTTGGGAAGGGAGTGGTCATCGGGGCGGGCTTCTCTGAGGAGAGAAATGTGAAGGACCTTCAAAGATGAGTGGGAGTTTGCCATATTGACAAGGAGGCAGCAGCTTGTGGGACGGTAAACTCTTGTGAAGACCATAACATGGTCCAAGGACACTGAGAACCAAAGTATTTAGTGAGGCCTATTGTGTTCCAGGCTCCTGCTGGGCCATTTCACTGTTTGAGTTCAGATCCGTTAGAACCTTCCTTCAGTTCTTGAATGCCCAAGGACTTGGGAGCAACCTCTTCTCTCTGCCTAGACGCCTCCCGCTCCTATACCACCCCTTACTCCTCCTTTCTTGGCTTAGTCCGAGTCATCCGTGGGGTAAACATAGCTGCCACTTCTTTGGAGAGGCCCTGGGATCAGGCAGGACTCCCTTCCGTAGCGTTCTTCCTGCATAGCCCTTGCTACACTTGTAGTTATTTGGCCAACGTCTGTCTTCTGCATAGAAGCTGAGGCCAGAGACTGTGCCCCCCTCGGCACCCCACAGCCCGCACGCAGCCGGTAACCATCCTCAAGCCGTTCCCCGTGCTTCGGGTGTTCAGAAGAAGGAGATTCTAACTCGGGCTGGAGGTCCAGGGAGGGCTTCGGGGAGCAAGCAGTGCTTGAAGTGGTCTGACTTGGAGAGCTGAACGGGCCGGGGTGGGGTGGCGGAGGGACTGAGCATCCCAAGGGAAAGAAGCGATAACCAGGAGGCACAGGGCTGAAACCACACCAACGCAAGACCTTGAATGCCAACCTGGATGCCAAGGGGTTGCATTTTCCAGAGGAGACAGACGGAGCTCCGACAGGGTTTCGAACAGGGAGCGACACACGCAGATTAATTTTACGAAGATCGCTGCAGGATCGAGGGCGGGGAAACACGCAAACCAGCAGCGGCGACCTGCCAGGCGCCCCCGAAGGCCTCCGTTCAGGCCTGTGGTGCGTGCGCCCCTGAGGACCGAAGGCGCCGAGGACCCCAGGCCCGAACGCCGCGTTCCGAGCGCGCGGAGCTCGGCGGGGGCGGGGAGCGCAGCGGGAGCGCAGCGGGCGGCCTCCGCGGTTTCTGGGGCAGCCCGGGCCGTGGCTAAGATCTCGCGAGAGCTTCGGTGCGCGGACCCCACGGAGAGCAGCCCCGACGCCCAGCGCGTGAAGTTGCGGGCGGGCTTGCACTCGGTGCCCTAGATGGGTGAACCATCCGCGTCTTTACTTATTTTTGTCCCTGGCCAGTCGGGTCGGTTCCTCTTTCCTTCCTTTCCGACTGGCGCCCCCCTCGGAAAAAGCTGGGGAGTGGGTCTTGCTCTGGATGACGCATGGGTCGCTGGGAAAATAGGGCTGCTTTTTCCGGGAGAGAAAGAGGCAGCCCCTTTGCCCTCCTTTTGGACTAAGCAAATGACCTGCTTCTCGCAAAAAAAAAAAAAAAAAAGGGTCTCAGGGAGGCGGGGTGTCCCCGTAGGCAGAGCCTCAGTGGGGCGACCTCCGCGCCTGAACTAGACCGACCCCCGCGTTTCTCCCTCCCCCACCTGTCGCCATAGCAACGGCGCTCCCCGATCGACTCCTCCCCCCACTCCCACCCCCCGCCACCCCCCGGGGCGCCGAGTGTTTTTCCTTTTAGGGGTCGCGCTGGACGTTGTGACGTAGGGGCGCCTGTGGACAGCCAGAACGCAGGTCTGGGGCATCCGCTGACAGCCCCGGTGGCCGTTGATTCCAACCCGCTGGAAAGCGGCTGACTCTTCCAGCTGCTTTATTTGGCCGGCTCGAAGCGGGCAGGGGACCCTCACGAGTCTGCCCATGGCTTCAGGCGTGGTGAGGCTCTGCCACCGTCCCCTACCCCTCCCCGCACACACGCACAAGCAGAGTCCACGCTTCAGACGAGAAGGTTTATTGGCGAGGAGATACACGGAGACGTGGCTGCCCGCCTTGGAGCTTCCCTGGCCTCTCCTCCCTCCAGTCCTGCCCTCACCCAGCCGCTTTGTCTCTGCTGCCATCCACCGGGACCTGGGCTTGGCATCGAGTGTATGACTGCTCCTCCTGCTGTTTCTGGTCTATTCGGCCAGCGTCCAGGTGTGAGGGCTGGTTGGGGTTCTCCAGGGCAGGAAGGTCTGGGCTGTCCAACAGCACCCTTCCTGGCTAAGACCATGTCTAGTGGCCGGAGACTGCATACTGCAATCCACTTAGCAATACTCTTCCCATCAGAAGGTTCAAGATGCCCCCTGCCTATCACCCCCAAACTCCTGAAGTCTCACTGCTGTGGCTCATAAAGTCAAAACAACCCTGTTTGGTGCTGGCCAGGGTGCTGGTCACCTAGAGGCAAAGTTGGGTGGGATCAATTCTTAACAGGTTAAGAGGCAGCAGAATTTAGTTTTTTAGGGCCCTCAGGCTAAGGCCAGTTTATTCATTCAATAAGTATTGAGTGCCTACACTATTCAGAATATGAGGCAGTGTTCTAGAAGCTGGGGGTATAGACCATACCGTCAAGGTCCTGACTGAGCCCAGCCAGGACAGTTTCCTGAGCTTCAAGGTCATTGTCTCCAATCTCTATTTCTATCTATTCACTCCTTTCTCCCACTTCCTCCCCTCCTCCTCCCTCCCACCACCTCCCCGGCCCTTTAGTCTCTGCTTCAGCAGCAGACACCCTCCCTTTGGTCTCCTGGGCTTCCACCTTCCCTGGACCCCATCACTCCAGTCCCGTGGGCGGCTCCTCCTTGAGGGGCCTTGCCCGACCATCCCCTGTCCCAAAGGGCCTCAGAACCAAGTGCCCACGCTGGTGCTTGATGCGGGCAGAACTGTCCCCAAAACCTTTGCCACACTCTGCGCATTTATATGGCTTCTCCCCGGTGTGTGTTCGCCTGTGTTTGACCAGATCTGAGCTCCGGGGGAATTCCTTCCCACAGAAGCCACACACATGGGGCTGGCTGGGTCCGGAGGGCTGGGCTCGGGCTCGGGGTCGAGGGGCTGTGGGGGCCGGGCCAGGGGGGTTGTGTGGCCTCAGGAGAGTGGATGGTGCGTGTGGCCGAGCCCGTTCACCACGGTGGGTACGGAGGTGCTTGACTCGGGCTGAGCTGTCAGCAAAACCCTTGCCGCACTCGGGACAGAGGTAGGGCTTCTCCCCTGTGTGCACGCGATGGTGTTTCACTAGGTCCGAGCTTCGGCGGAAGCCCTTGCCACACTCAGGGCACTTGTGGGGCTTGTCCCCTGCCAGTGGTGGGGGAGGCTCCCCAGCTTGGGGCCCCCCGGGCTCTGGCTCCAAGCCAGGCAGGCCAAACGGCCCATCACCTGAATGTGAAGGGCTTCGAGGTGTCAGCGGGGGGCTCGTGCCAAGGGGAGGTGGGGGTGGGCTTGAGCTGGGGGGTGGGCTGGGGATCAGGGGGGCCAGGGGGTAGCCTGGGAAGCTGAAATCCTGGGGCTCCATGTGAGTGAGGCGGTGGCGGAGAAGGGTAGAGCTGAGGCTGAAGGTGCGGTCACATTCTGGGCAGGCGTGAGGCCTCTCCCCACTGTGGGTGCGGAGGTGTTTGACCCGGGCAGAGCTGTCAGCGAAGCCCTTGCCACACTCAGGGCACAGGTAGGGCTTCTCTCCTGTGTGCACCCGCAGGTGCTTCACCAGGTCTGAGCCCCGGGCAAACTCCTTTCCACACACGTCACAGCCAAAGGGTTTGGGCCCCAAGTGACTGCGCTGGTGGCTCAGAAGGCTGCAGCTGAGCACAAATCTTTTGCCACAATCGGTGCAGATATACGGCTTGTCCTGGGCCCTGGGTCCCTGGGTGGCTGCCGTGGCCGCTCGAGAAGGCTGCCGTCTGGGCACCACGGGCCGGGGAGGCTGCTCCCCCCGGTGTGTCCGCTGGTGCTTTATGCGAGCAGAACTGTCACCAAAGCCCTTGCCACAGATGCCACACTTGTAGGGCTTCTCACCCGTATGTGTCCGCTGGTGTTTCACCAGGTCAGAACTCTGCCGGAAGCTCTTGCCACACTCGCCGCAGATTGTGGGGCGTTCACCAGCTGGGATCCTGGACCGAGGAATCTTTGGGGGGCCTTGGGCTGGTGGTCGGGCTCTGTAGGACTTCTCACCACTATGAGTTCGCTGATGTTTTATACGGGCAGAGCTATCCCCAAAGCCCTTGCCACAGACCCCACACTTGTAGGGCTTCTCCCCTGTATGGGTCCGCTGGTGTTTTACCAGATCTGACATCTGCCGAAAACTCTTGCCACACTCACCACACACAGCAGCCCGATCACTAGCCTGGCCCCAACGTGGCTCTCCCAGGAGCCGGGGACCTCTGTCCCGAGCCTGAGGTTTTCCTGGTCCCTCTCTCTGGACCCACAAGTCATCCCAGGTCTGGATGCCTTCAGGTTTGAGAGAGGCATTTCCTACTTCATGACCTGGGGCCAAATCTTCCTCTTCCTTGAACCCCAAGTCATCCTCCTGTGGGGTATGTTCAAACTCATCCGGCTGAGAAATCTCCACATTCTCACTCCCTATACCTGGGGAAAGAAAAGGGACCAATAGACCCTGCCCTTTGGCTCAGCCCCTATCTTTGATAACAATTTCCCCAGCAAGGCTTCCTTGGCAATCTGCGGTCACAGTATGCTTTCCCTCTCTCTCCTCTGAACTTCTGCAACTTATTATTGCTGCCTCTCCTTAACAATGGTAATGGCCTTAACGTGTGCCAGTCACCCAACTAGGCACCCCTGAATCCTTGCAAACGATGCTACGAGATAATATGGTTACTACTCCGGGGCGCCTGGGTGGCTCAGTGGGTTAAGCCACTGCCTTCGGCTCAGGTCATGATCTCAGGGTCCTGGGATCGAGCCCCGCATCAGGCTCTCTGCTCCACAGGGAGCCTGCTTCCTCCTCTCTCTCTCTCTGCCTGCCTCTCTGCCTACTTGTGATCTCTCTCTGTCAAATAAAAAAATAAAATCTTTAAAAAAAAAATATGGTTACTACTCCGTTTTTATAGACAGGAAGACTCAGAGAATTTAAGTTACTTGCTCAAGGTTATAAAGGTTAGAAAGTAGCAAAGCCACGTTTCTAACTCAGTTCTAATTCCCAAGCCTGTATTAACCACATTATACTGTATTTGGAAAACCTAGTATTTGCTATTTCTATTATATCTTCTTCTATTAGCCCATCCTGTAATTTATTACTTCAATCATCTTGCGTGCACCTGAGAGGACCCAGACACATGCCTGTCCCTCAAAATGCATAGGGTTGGTAGGAGAGAGACGATGAAGCACAAATAATTAGAATTGTGGGCTCGGAATAACTGCTGTCACAGGAGAGAGAGGAACTAAGGAGACAGGGCCACGCTTTCACAACAAAAGAAAAGAGTAAACCATGGAGAGGAATGGAAGATAAAGCTGGAGAGGGATGTTGGGACTCGATTAAGCACGTAAGGCCTAGATCGAACACTAGGCTTTTGATTAGTAGGCAGAAGGGAGCTAGGGAAGGTTTCTGAGAAGGGAAACAGGATTAAATCTAGACTTGGATCAACGTGGCCGCTGAGTGCACCGCTGAAGAGAACAGGGATGTGGGGAGGCAGTTGCGACGGTCAGGATGAGATCGAACGAGGCCTGAAGTAGGGCAGAGGCAGCGAGGCTGGGGATGCTCGTCGAGGAGCCGGGAGAGCCCTCGAGACGGAGCCCCTCACGGTCTGGCGCACAGGAGGTGCTCAGAAACGGCGGCTCCTGGACCTCGGCTCTTCTCCCCCCTCCCCCTCCCCCTGGAAGCACAGTTCAAGTCCGATTTTGCTGGGTCTCGGCCAGACACAGCCCGGCCCCCGGAGTCCCCTCCCGGCCTTGACCTGCCGCTGGCGGCGCACCCGCCCCGGCCCTCACCTGTGCGGGCGCCTCGCAGCTGCTCCCTCTCCTCTGCGCCCCGGAGATCCGGGCCCCAGGGCTCCACCGCGCGCTCCATCGCCCGCACGCCGCCCTGCGCAAGGGGACAGACAATCCCGCGGTCACACAGCCATGTGCGGCCCGCGGCGCCCTGCCGCTGCCCTCTGCCGGCCACCGCGCGCCCCGGGCAGCGGCCGGGTCCGAGGTGCGGGGCGCGGCTCCCGGGGACCCCCGCCCGCGCCGCCGGCCGCCCCTGCACCTGCTGCTCCTTCCGGCCCGCAGCGCCCCCTCCGCCTCCCGGGCGCCTCCGGCCGTGTCACCCCAACACCCTCGCGGGCTCCCGGGCCGGGCTCCGCCGCCCGAGCCGCCGGCGGCCCCGGGATGCGGGCTCCGCGCCAGACGGGGAGGGGGCTCGGAGCCAGGCGTCCCGGGGGCGGCCGCCGGGGGCGGGGACGGGAAGCGGAAGCGCCGGTCCTCGCGGAGCCACTCTAGGACCTGGGCGGGGCCGCGCGCCGGCGGGGCCGCCCGCGTCCTCCGGAGCTCGGTGGCCGGCGGGAGCCCGCGAGCCGCGGACGGGGCTACTCTAAGCCGCGGACGGCGGCCCGAACTCGGTGGTATTAACTCTGTACCTCCTGGGCTGGACCGGCGGGCGGGCCGGAGACGCCGCCTAAGGGTCGCTGGGCCGGGCCCCCGGCGCCGACCTCCGGGGCTGGCCGACGGCGCCGGCCACCCCGGGCCGGAGACACAAAGAGAGATCCGAGGACTGACCCGGGGAGAGGCCGGGGCAGAGACCGCGCCAAACAAAGGGCGGCGGCGGGCGGCGGAGACCCCGGACGGGGCGGGGGCGGGGCGCCGAGACGCAGGAAACAAAGCGGGGCCGGTCCGAGGGGCCGCGGGCCGGGGGTGGAGTGGGGAGTGGGGAGGGGCCGGGCTAGGGCCGACCGAGGCCCGAGCGGCCGCCCGGGGGTGGAGGCGGGCTCCAGAGCCACGGCGGCGAGACGGTCGCGGAGCGGAGCCCCTGAGCCAGAGACCCCTAAAGTCGCAGCCCAAGAGCCCCGAGTCAGAGGGGAGACAAAGGCAGAGAGGGGGAGACTGCGGCGGCCTAAAAATACAGGAGCAAGAGACTGGCCGCCGGAGACAAAGGGATGTAGAAACCTGAGAGATCGGTACGAAGCGCAGTCGGAGAAACTGTAAGAAAACGGAGGGAATCCGGAGAGAAGCAGGCCAAGAGGCAGAGGAACAAAGGACAGTGAAACAGGCGGAGACAAAGAGATAGGGACACAAAGAAAGAGCCCTCGGGGAGACTAGGGGACAGGTCAGCAGACCTACAGAGGCCAAACCCAGGGAGAACCTAAAAACATTAAACCCTGATTCCCAGCTTGGTGCAGCCACCGGCTGCCGGCTGCCATGGCTGGGTCTGTGTTCCCGGGCATCTGCGCTCTGAGCAAGCTTGCCTTTGGGGAAGAGGGGAGTGCCTGGAAGTGTCCCTTGATGATCTGATGATAGGGAGGGGTGACTGAGGTTTGTATTATTAATTCACATTTAATTAGCACCTTAATGCTAAGCCAAGAGTGTGGGACAAAGAGATGAAACACATGTAAGATTTGTCCTTGGATGGTTCCATGTGGTAAGCACACCAATCATGAAAAAGAAAGAATTGTGAGGGGCGTCTGGGTGGCTCAGATGGTGAAGCGTCTGCCTTGGGCTCAGGTCATGATCTCCAGGTCCTGGGATCAAGCCTCCTGTTGGGTTCCCAGCTCAGGGGGGGAGTCTGCTTCTCCTATTCCCTCTGCCTCTCCCCTGCTTGTGCTCTCTCTCTCTCCATCTGTGTCTACCTCTCTCAAATGAATAATAATAAAAGAATTGTGAGGGCATGAGACAGTTCCATGTACTGCTACGAGACAGTGTGGGAGAGCAGGGAGAATTCTAAGCTGTGGGAATGAGTCTGCATGGTTCTGGGTGCCTGGTGTGCATGGATGTTAGACACTGACCGAAACCAGAACCACAAATCAATCAGCACATACTTAGGGATCACCAACCAATATCTAGACACGGTCTACACGCTGAAAATACTAAGGAACTCAGGAAGCTCTTGGTCCAGTAGAATATGGAGATGTTCGGGTGATAAGCCAGATTCTCTACCAACCTGATGAGAAAAATATGATGGGAGTGGAGAGAGATGTCGAGTTGGTGGCTGTGGACTCTGTCTTTAAGGCCATTCCTGCAGTCTGATTCCTGACCTTGTCATTTTTTACTGTTTGACCCTGGGGAGATTTCTTCTGTTTTCTAACCTGTAAAATGGGGATGATAATAGCCAACTTGAGTGGTTAGGAATTCACATGTGTTCTATGTATAAAGTGCTTAGCCAAAAATATTAGCTTTTACTCTTTTGGCTGGAGCAACCAAGAAAGAAACTGGCATTTTTTAGCTAAACCTTTCAGAACAGCTCCGATTTCTGCCAAGTCCAGAGCAGGTTGAAGCGGGGTTTGACTGAACTCCAGGCAGAGGGAATGAAATGAACCCCTGCCTACACACTAATTGAAAACCTACTATGTGCTAGAAGTTTGAGATCCAAAGATGGTTAAGACCTATTCTCTGAGAGAAAGACAGAATAGTTGTGTTTTAATGTGTCATGAGTTCACATAATTGGAAAGCAGTGGAAACTGAAGATAGAACAGTATGTTTATTCATTTGTTCCACAAACATTTCCTGGAGCCCCAACAAGTGCCAGGCACTTGAGCTGGAAAACAGAGATAAGAGGGTACCAAACGACAGAGAGCTAGCCCCTCGTGGAGGAACCTTCCCCTGAAGTGTGGCCAGCCCGCACGCCACACTCCTCACAGAGCTACCTTTGACTTTGGGAAGAGAAAGCGTGGAGTTATTGGGTCCAAAGGTGCAGAAGCCCCCATCTAGAGATCTAGAGACCCCCCCATCTAGAGATGCCTGCTGGAAATATAAGGTTGGTGGCAAGATGAAAAAGAACTAATCCAGATGATTAAATGCGAAGATGTCTATCTACTATATATTCCTCCATAGGACTCTCAAGGTAGGATTTTTCTCTGAACAGGCCCCAAAACTTACTGCATGAATGAATGGACATAATTCACTGGAGTAGTAAGTGTGTAAATGGAATATTGTGCCCCCCGTAATTCATGTTATCTCTACAAGCCAAGAGCCTTTTCTTTTTCTTTTTTTAAAGATTTTTAAATATTTATTTGACAGACAGAGATCGCAAGTAGGCAGACAGGCAGGAAGAGAGAGAGAGGAGGAAACAGGCTCCCTGCTCAGCAGAGAGCCCGACTCGGGGCTCAATCTCAGGACCCTGGGATCATGACCTGAGCCTAAGGCAGAGGCTTTAACCCAGTGAGCCACCCAGGCGCCCCCAGGAGCCTTTTCTGTAGGGCAATTTGTTAACAGGCACAAACGCCTCAAATACGTGACTTCCTTTGACTCAGTAATTCCTCTTACAGAAAGGCCTAAGGAAACCATCGGACAAGTACACAATGATGGCTCCACAAACATGACCAACCCAGGCCAGCATTGTTCGTCAACTGAGTAAAACCGGAGTCAATCCAAGTACCAACACCTATAGAAATGATAATGCGGGTGACCAACAGATACATGAAAAGATGCTCAACATCCCTGATCATCAGGGAAATGCAAATCTAAACGACAATGAAGGGCGCCTGGATGGCTCAGTGGATTAAAGCCTCTGCCTTTAGTGCAGGTCATGATCCCAGGGCCCTGGGATCGAGCCCCAGGGCTTGATCAGGCTCTCTGCTCAGCAGGGAGCCTGCTTCCCCCTTTCTCTCTCTTCCTACTTGTGATCGCTGTCTGTCAAATAAATAAACAAATAAAATATAAAACAAACAAACTACGAGGAGGTTTCCCCTCACACCTGTCAGAATGGCTGAAATCAACTGTACAAGAAACAGTTCTTGACGAGGATGCAGAGAAGAGGGAACCCTCGTGTACTGTTGGTGGGAAGGCAAACTGGTACCACCACTGTGGAAAACAGTATGGAGGTTCCTCAAGAGGTTAAAAATAGAGCTACCCTACAACCCAGCAATCGCATTACCAGGGATTTACCCAAAGAATACAACAACATTAGTTCAAAGGGATACCTGCACCCTGACTTTCATAGCAGCGTTATCTACAATAGCCAAATCATGGAAGCAGCTCTGTCCCAGCTGGATCCAGGGATCATAACCTGAGCCAAAGGCAGATACTTGACTGAGCCACCCAGGCACCCCTGTAAATGAAATCTCTTTAAAAATAAATTAACAATGGGGCACCTGGGTGGTTCAGTTGGTTATGCTTTGGCTCGGGTGATGATCCTGGGGTCCTGGAATGAAGCCCCGCGTTGGGCTCCCTGCTCCCCGGGGAGTCTGCTTCTCCCTCTCCCACTCCCATTGCTTGTGCTCCCTCTCTTGCTGTGTCTCTCTGTCAAATAAATAAATAAGCTCTTTATTTTATTTTTTAAAAATATTTTATTTATTTATTTGACAGAGATCACAAGTAGGCAGAGAGGCAGGCAGAGAGAGAGAGAGGAGGAAGCAGGCTCCCCACAGAGCAGAGAGCCCGATGAGGGGCTCGATCCCAGGACCCTGGGATCATGACCTGAGCCGAAGGCAGAGGCTTTAACCCACTGAGCCACCCAGGCGCCCCTAAATAAGCTCTTTAAATAAAGAAAGGAAGGAAGAAAGAAAACCATACGAGAAAATACATTTATAGGGGGAAAAAAGTCTTCATCTAAGTGCCCCCACCTGCACAGTTTAAACCAGTGCAGGTCAAAGGTCCATCATACTTGTGTCCCCCAGAGGGGAGGAGCTCCGTGTTTTAATTAAGACCTTAGGCCTGCTCAGCTTGATAAGAAATACAGGAGGAAGGGCTGCGGTGGAGTGAGGAGGGTTATAATTATCCCTTCCCTTGGCTTCTCCAAGTCCTCTGTTTATCTCCTTGTTGCACGACATTTTTAGCACCCGCGCTCTGTGGCACTTACGGGTGGCTGTCTCCGTCTCCCCAGAGGGCCAAAACTCTTGAGTCCCTGTTTGGATCCTCAGCATGGAGCAGTCACTAGGTTTGGGATGGTGACACTGTCATAGCCCTCCGCTCAAGTCATGCTCGCAGTAACTAGCATTCTGTGGGAGCTCCTCCTCACAGTGGCTTTATGTGGTCATGTGGCCTTTCATCTGCAGAGATCACAGGTGTCTCTTCTTATAAGGACACCAGACCTATGGGATCAGGGGTCCCTACAACTTCATTTAACCTCAATTACCTTCTTCTTTTTTAGATTTTATTTATTTATTTATTTGACAGAGAACACGAGAGAGGGAACACAAGCAGGGGGAGTGGGAGAGAGAGAAGCAGGCTTCCCGTTGAGCAGGGAGCCCGATGCAGGACTCGATCCCAGGACCCTGGGATCATGACCGGAGCTGAAGGCAGACGCTTAACAACTGACCCACCCAGGTGCCCCCTCAATTATCTTCTTAAAGGCCCTCTTTCCAAGTCACATTGAGGGTTAGAGCTCCAGCATATGAATTTGGGACTGGGGCATGGGGGGGGGACACATAAGTGAGCCCACAAAAGTGGGGAACAGGAAAATAATAAGTAGAACCACAAGGAGTGGAGAAAGAAATGAGGTTGGAGCAGCAGACACGATGGAGCTCCAGCCAGGCCTTCGAGGCCCTAGGAGGAGACTAGCCTTAGAGGTTCAGAGAGGTGACTCAGTTCATAAAGGTTAAAGCCTGCAGTTCATAAGGGGCTCATGTATACAGCTGATCGGACTCCAAAGCTCATGGCATTCAAAACCTCTCGGGAGTCCTGAAAACCAGGTGGAAATGTGTATATTTCATTCTACCAGGAGAAAAATGGAGTTTAGAGAGGCAGTGACTCACCCAAGGTCCCATAATAAGTGGGAGAACTGAGGTTTGCAGAGCTTTCTGCCTCCAAAGCATGGTTCCTTTTACATGTTTTGCTAGCCTTGGGCCATGACCAACTTCATTCACTCATTACTTCATGCACACATTCATCTAGGACATTACTTCCCCACACTGCTTTGTGGTAGGCCCAGGGCAAGACCCTGAGGATGTAGAAATGAAGAGAGGACATGGTCCATGACCTCAGAAAGCTCAGCCAGCAGAAAAGATAACCAGAGGAACAAATGCTAGCATTGGGGAGAGGTCTGTGGAAGGTGTTAGAGAGTTTGGAGGAGGGAAAACAACTGTTCCTGGCATAACTGGGCAAGATTTCCTAGAGGAGCAAAAAGAGATCTTGGAACCAAACCCTTGAAAGATCTGGAAGAGCAGAAGGAAAAGCTCAGTGTGGACAGAGTGAGGGAGGTGGGCGCTCTCCAAGGAGGAGTGAGGGACGGTTGATGAGGTCAGATGTGGAAAGCTCTGGCTGCCAGGTCAGAACTCGGAGTTAATTCTGAAATTACTGGGAAGGCCCTGAAGGAGCTACATCAGGGGAATGCCTTGGCCAGGATTCTAATGGAAGGTGTGTCTGGCAGTGGTGTCCAAAGACTTGAAGTCCTTTGAAGAATCGGTTGCACAGGGACGCCTGTGTGGCTCAGTGCATTAAGCCTCTGCCTTCAGCTCAGGTCATGGTCTCAGGGTCCTGGGATCGAGCCCCATATTGGGCTCTCTGCTCAGCGGGGAGCCTGCTTCCCCCCAACTCTCTGCCTGCCTCTCTGCCTACTTGTGATCTCTCTCTCTCTCTCTCTCTGTGTCAAATAAATAATTAAAAAACCTTAAAAAAAAAAATCAGTTGCACAAAGGGGTCTCTGAGGACTCAGCGGTTAAGTGTCTGCCTTTAGCTTATGTCATGATCTCAAGGTCCTGGGATCAAGCCCCAAGGTGAGCTCCCTGCTTAGCTGGGGGTCTGCTTCTCTCCCTCTGCCCCTCTCCTTTCCCGTCCTCCCCTGTTCACATGTAGAGTGCTCTCTCTTTCCCCAAAGGAATAAATAAAATCTTTAAAAAAAAAAATCAATTGCATGAAAAAAAGAAAAAGAATCAGTTGCCCGAATTGATAGCCCCCTCCATCTCTAATCCTTTTATGACTTTTGGTCCACTTAGACCCTGGGAACTTTTTTTTTTTAACCATCCCAGTCCAAGCCTTCATCTCACTTGTTAGAGACACCAATCTGCTTCCTTCCTCTCTGCCTACACCCCTCCCTCCCACCAGGGTGATGGGGCTACAGTAGGGGCTCGGAATAAGGGTGTGCAGAAAACTGAGGTGCCAAAGCCTCCCATGGGGGGAGAGCCAAAGGGATCCAGGAAGTGAGAACTCCAGGTATTCTTGGTCTTGGCTTTCCCCACCCGTTCGAGCATCTCGGCTTCCTACACTGCCCGCCCCCTCATTTGCCACACTCAACTTCCTGCCCCACCAGAGGAAGTGGGGAGAGACAACAGGTGCAGCGACAGCCAGCAGGGTCATGGTGAGTCCTCCTGCCCCAGAATACAGGCATCTCTGCCCTCAGCCCCCAACCCCCAAAGTAGCCAGGCTCAGGTCAAGCCACAGTAGACTGACTTCTCTCCCGCAAGGGCAGGTTATCCTGGGGGCCCTGCCTGCCGCTCCCAGCAGCCTCATACCGTGTGCCCTCCCACCAACAGGACAAGGAATATGTGGGGTTCGCCGCCCTCCCCAACCAGCTGCACCGCAAGTCCGTCAAGAAGGGTTTTGACTTCACACTCATGGTAGCAGGTCTGATGGGTTTTGGACAGGGGACCAGTGGTGGGGCCTGGGAGTGGGCTTCCTCCAGAGACCCGGGCTGTCCCCTCCCCTGACCAGGTGGGAGGGTCTGTCTTGTCTACAGGGGAGTCAGGCCTGGGAAAATCCACCCTCATCAACAGCCTGTTTCTCACCAATCTCTACGAGGACCGGCAACTGCCAGAGGCCAGTGGTAAGACCCTCCTGTCCTCCCCAGGGACTCTGTCTCTCCCACCCCCAGGCTGTGCTCTCTTTCTCTTCATTTGGCTCTTCCCCTGACCTTCTGGGGACTTGGGCAGCTCGTTGCTTTTCTCTGAGACTCCCCTGAAAAATGGGTGATTCTGAGAAGGGAAAAATGAAAATTTGTGATTTTCACAAATTTTTCAGGAAGATCTAAAAACTGTGATTCTGAGAAGGGACATCAGTCCCGGCTCAGACCCTTACCCGGCCCCCTGGCCTCTCCCCATCCCCACAGCTCGCTTGACACAAACGCTGACCATTGAGCGCCGGGGTGTGGAGATCGAGGAGGGGGGTATTAAGGTGAAGCTGACGGTGGTGGACACACCTGGCTTTGGGGACTCCGTGGATTGCTCAGACTGGTGAGGAGCCGGGGAAGGAGCGGGGACCAAGCTGCCTGATGTGGCTGCTCTGTGAAGACTCCAGGGCTGGTCCGCTCTGCCCTTGCCCTTCCCAGAAGGCGGGGGCTGCCACTGGGGGCCACGTGGCCCGGAGTGCCCGTGCTTCCCACATCGGCCTACACCCCGCTGATCTCTCCGATGTCTTTGGTTGGAGCCCAAGACACTAGTGCCCACCCCCATAGTCCTGGCTTCCTTGCCCCTTCCTGGCCCTGCAGCCGCTCTTCTCTGACTGGGCTCCCTCGCCCCACACCCCAGCTGGCAGCCTGTGGTGCGCTACATCGAGGAGCAATTCGAGCAGTATCTGAGGGATGAGAGCGGCCTGAACCGGAAGAACATTCAGGATTCCCGTGTTCACTGCTGCCTCTACTTCATCTCCCCCTTTGGCCGAGGGTCTGGGGGACACCCTGGGGGGTGGGGGTATTTGGGGAGGGGCAGGGAGGGTTTCTGTGGCCTAAGGCTGAGCCCTGACCGATCTCTCCATGCAGGCTCCGGCCCCTAGACGTGGCCTTCCTCCGGGCAGTGCACGAAAAGGTCAACATCATCCCGGTCATTGGCAAAGCAGATGCCCTGATGCCGAAGGAAACCCAGGCCCTCAAGCAGAAGGTATGTCTGGTGACCTCTGGTTGCTTTGCCCCATGTGAAGCCAGAAGTCATTATCACATCTGAGCTCGGCTTTGACTTCTTTGATCTTGGGATTGCCTTTGGGAAGCCTAACAGGTCAAGCTAGACTGTGGGAGAAAGTTTCCAAGGAAGGCTGAAGGAGCAGTGTCCCTGGAGGCCCGAATACAATCCCCAGACTGGATACTTGGCTAAGGCCTATTTGAGGGTGGCAGCAAAGACTTGATGACTCCTGACATCCCTCCAGCCCTGGGAGAATGACTCACCTTGTGACTTCAGAGGCCCCTCCCACTCTTTCTGCTTAGGCCTCTCTGTCCAGGGCCTTTGGTGTCTCCCTCATATTACAATCTTTCCAGGCCTCAGTCACCCCTGTTAGGGTGTCTTTGTCTCTTTTTCACCATCTATATCTCTCTCATTGTCTGAGATTTATTTTTAAGATTATTTCTTATTTTTATTTATTTTTTTAAGTAGGCTCCACGCCGAGCGTGGAGCCCAACACGGAGCTTGAACTCACGACCCTGAGATGAAGGCGTGAGCTGAAAGCAAGCTGGATGCTTAACCCACTGAGCCAACCAAGCGCCCCAAGATTTTAAGTCATCTCTACACCCAATGTGGGGCTCAAACTCAGAACCCTGAGATCAAGAGTCACAAGCTCTACTGACTGAGCCTGCCAGGCGCCCCTCTGAGATTTTGGTTTGGGGCATCCTGTATGTTACCATCTCTTTCATGTCTTCCTCTCTGTCTCTGACCACCGGGGACCTGTGTCTCACTGGGTCCAGCCAAGCAATGTCTGCCGCTCACCGCCTCTCTGTTTCTCACCGTCTGTGCATGTCTGCTTCTAGATCCGGGACCAGCTGAAAGAGGAGGAAATCAACATCTACCAGTTCCCTGATTGTGACTCTGATGAGGATGAAGACTTCAAGAGGCAGGATGCAGAAATGAAGGTGCAGAGGCAGAGGAGGAAGGCTCAAAGAAGCGAGGGAGGCGGATGTGGAGGTGGAGGCTGACATTAAGTGTCGGCGGGGTGTGGGGGGGGGTGGCGTGTTCCAACGGCGATCCCCGACTCCTGCCTTCCAGGAAAGCATCCCTTTCGCAGTGGTTGGTTCCTGTGAGGTTGTGAGAGACAGCGGGACCCGTCCGGTGAGGGGACGTCGCTACTCCTGGGGTACAGTGGAGGGTGAGTATGGTGGGCGCGACTTGTGAGGCCAACAGGGAGCCCAGAACGCCTCTGAGTCAACCGCACCCAACACATGAAGTCGGGAGTCCTAAGAGCCAAAAGAGGGGTCCTCGGACTTCAAACCCTCACCTAGAGCGGGGGTCAGGACTCGGGGCAGACCCGACCCGGCCAGTAGGGCTGGACTCAAAGCTTCCTGACGCTCGCCGGTCCGCCCCGCAGTGGAGAACCCACATCACTGCGACTTCCTGAACCTGCGACGGATGCTGGTGCAGACCCACCTGCAGGACCTGAAGGAGGTGACCCACGATCTGCTCTACGAGGGCTACCGGGCCCGCTGCCTGCAGAGCCTGGCCCGGCCTGGGGCTCGTGATCGGGCCAGTCGTAGGTGAGAGCCCGACCTGAGTCCCAGGGGCTCCCAAGTTCCGGCCCTCACAGTCCCGGACCGGCCTTCACCCCCCAGACCACTCTCCCAGAATCCTTCCCCGCCCACGTTGCTTGCGCCTCCTAGACCCCAACCTCGCCCCACGCCCCGCCTCGCTCCTGCGACCCACAGCGGAGTGTCCCGCCCTTGATTCCCTGTCCCCCCCCCCCCCGGACCCCAGTAAGCTCTCCCGCCAGAGCGCCACAGAGATCCCGCTGCCCATGCTGCCTCTGGCAGACACCGAGAAGTTGATCCGCGAGAAAGACGAAGAGGTGAGCAAGGATCTCTCTTCCCCCCTTCCCCCAAGGCCCCAAGTCCTCTTCGAAGTCCCTCTCTGGCCTCCCCGACCCCACGCCCACCATCTTGCCCCCGTACAGCTGCGCCGCATGCAAGAGATGCTGGAGAAGATGCAGGCCCAGATGCAGCAGAGCCAGACTCCGGGCGAGCAGTCGGACGCTCTCTGAGGACCCCGCCCCGCCCCGCCCCGCCTCGGCTCCGCCTTCAGCCGGTCTCCTGACCAATCCTGGAGCCCCAGCCCGAGAGGCCCGCCCCGGCAGGCGGCTCGCGGGCGGGCGGATTTGCCCAGTCCCCAGTCTGTAGCCCCGCCTTTGGCCCCGCCCCAGCCCCCAGCCCCGCCCCTGGCCCCTCCCCGCCGCTTTTCCATCAAGTTGTGACTTCAGTAAAGCAATTTCAGGGATGGGGTGGCTCAGGCTGATCGGTGTGGGACCCTTAATCTCGGCTCAGGTCACGACCTCAGGGTCCGGGATCTAGCGGCCCTGGGCTCCCTGTTCAGCGGGGAGTCTGCTAGATATTCTCTCTCTCTCCCTCCCTCTGCACGGCTCCCCCCGCCTTGCTCGCGCGCTTTCTCTAATAAATCGGTAGATCTTAAATAATACAAAATAAAAGCAGTTTCCCGGAGGCCACGCGAGTCTTCCTTTCCCAGCGGGAGTAAGTGGCGGGTGTAGCGGGTGGAACGGAGCCGCCCCACCCAGACCTCTGGGCCACGAATCATTCACTCGGGCGCTGGCTTCCTGCCGGGCGGTATTTCAGCCCCGCTGTCCCCCCGGAGCCCCCCGCCCACAAACTCACTGAAGGCGCCACCGCTAAGAAACAGAGACCAGTTTAGTTTTATTAGAGTCGGGATCGGGTGGCTGCAAGGCATTGGCCAGCGGAGGCCTAACAGGGTCCCCTACTCCTGGTCCTTGGCGTCACCATGCGTGATGACGTAGCAGATGTTCTTGTAGTCTACGTTGCCTCCCACGTCGGGGGGGAAGGCTGCCCACATGTTCCTGATCTGGGGAAAGATGTAGGGGCGACTCCGACGGGTTCTGTCTGCTGCCCTCCCCCTTCCCTCTGCTTCCCCCGGGCCCCCTCCCCTGCTCACCTCTTCCTGGGAGAAGCGGTCACACTGCGTGGTGAGCAATTCCTCCAGGCTGGAGAGAGGGGACATACGGGGAGTTGAGATCGGGCTTCGTGGTTCCTCTCCACTCCCTCCCACCTCATCTGGTCGCCATTCCTAGTATCAGCTTGAAAACCGAAGTCACGCTAGATCCCTCACTGGTCTTCCAAAGAGTCTGGCCTCCGAGTGTTTGCTCTTCCCCTCCTATATGTGCTGTGAAGATGTAATCCTATTGCCCATTTCCACGGTCCTAATTTTTCCCGTAGCCCCTCCATCATACCTAACATCTGGTAAGAATTTAAGGAGGCTTGGGCACCTGGGTTAAGTCTGCTAAGCAGCTGCCTTCGGCCCAAGTCATGATCCTGGGATCCTGGGATCCTGGGATGGAGCCCAGCTCAGCAGGGAGCATGCTTCTCCCTTTCTCCCTATCCCCACTGCCCCCATGCTCACTCGCTCTCAAACAAATAACATCTAAAAAAAACAAACAAACAAAATAAAAACAAACAAACAAACAAAAACTTAAAAAAAAAAAAGAAAGAAAGAATTTAAGGAGGCTTTGTGTGCCAGAGAAGCTGGAGGGGTCACTTACAACTGCTTCTTGATGGTGCCCTTCCCCTCAGGGTCCAGGACCTTGAAGGCGCCAGTGATCACGTCCTCAGGGTCGGCACCTGGAGGATCAGAAGGCACATGAAGCTGAAGAGTCGCTGGAGGGTCTGTCCCTGAAAAGTCTGGGGAGAGGCAGCGGGGGGCTCAGGCCCTGGACACCTCATTCACCTTTGAGCTTCTCCCCAAACATGGTCAGGAAGACGGTGAAGTTGATGGGGCCACTGGCTTCCTTCATCATGGCGTCTAGCTCCTCATTCTTCACATTGAGGCGCCCTGGAGCAGGGTGGGGGAAGCTGGTGTGGGCTCCCATGGCCAAGGGTTGATCCTTCCCATAAATTCAGATCATCCCACCCATTTTTCGTCTGGGTGGACTGAGGCCCAGCGTGGAGCCCGTAGGGCTGAAACCCAAGGCTTCTGAATTCCCGGTACTCGGAAGCCTTTTACAGGTGGGATAAGGGGCTCACCCATGGCCGCGAAGGTGTCCCGCAGATCCTCCTTGTCAATAATGCCATCCCGGTTCTGGTCGATTACCGTGAAGGCCTGTGGAAGGCAGGGGCAAGGAGAGGTTAGGTGCCCCATGGCCAGGCTTCAGCATCTTTACCCCAGGCAGATCAGATTCTGGTCCCCAGCCAGCTGTTCCCTTGCATGCCAAATGCGAAGGGGAGCAGGGAGTTCTAAGCCCTTCCCCTCCCCCCAAACAGGTGCACATTCCGGGGAGGCAGTATTGGGGGGAGGGGCGGCAGGGGGTCAGTCTTCAGTCTCCCTCCTCCCCTTACTCACCTCCTTGAACTCCTGGATCTGAGTCTGGTCAAACATGGAGAAGACATTGGAGCTTCCGCCTTCTGCCACTGCCCTTCTCTTGGCCTTCTTGGGTGCCTGGGGTTGGGGTGGGGGTGAGGAGTGGGCAAAGGGGTCCATGAGCTAATGCCTCCTCCTCTTTGGAGGCAACGGATTAGATTCGGGGTTCTTTGAGTTGAGTCATTTTTTAAAAGCAACGCTTCTGGCTTTAGGCTTTCCCCGCCTTATGACCTCTTTGCTGAGGGGACATGCTTTGGTGCAACCCCACATTCGTATCCTCCATCCTTCCCAACAAGTGGGACTCAGCAAATCCCCTTCTCAGTGCCCTGAGCTTGCCTTCTCTGAGTCCCAGACTCGCTGTGTGACCCTGATCTACTCACTCAGCCTGTCTGAATCTCTGCTCTGTTATTAATAAAATGGGAGTTGGAGTCCTTGCCTGACTGATCCCAGAGGGTTTTAGGAAGGGGGGGTGCAGGAAGCTATGGAGCACGCATTGAGAGCGATGGGTCTCCTGTGTGTGGACAGTCTGGGCAGATGATCCTGGGCAGACTTAAGCAGATTTAGACCATGGTTCTGTATGCTCCTCATTAACAATGCCAAGAAAGAGAGGATTCATCTGTTTCCTCTTACTGGACTGGGAATTGGCTACTTTCTTTTAAAAAGTGAGGCTGCCTTGAGGTCAGAGGGATCCGGGTAGGGGCTGGGGGATTCTTACCATGTCTTCAGTCTCCTGGGGGCAAGGCTGTGGCTCTGGCTGGAAAGGAGCAGAGTCAGCCTCTGCCTGTCCCTCTGGGGTTATATAGTCCTGCCCCAGGGAGCCCTCAACATACCAGGGTAACCTTAGCCTTGTGGGTGCCCACCCCAGTTACCAAAATAGCCCAGCTCAGGGCCTCTCCTTTCTTGGAGGGCCGGCAGCAGCTGGAGCCCAGGAAGGGAGGAGGGAGTGGGTCTCGGGATGCATGTCTCCCTAGGACCTGGGCAGGAAAGGATGTTCTCTTTCCCAGGGGGCTCAAATGTGCCAGAGTTCAGAGAGGAACCAAAGTGAGGTACAGTACTGGGAGAATGATCAAACAGGCCCCTGCACCCCTGAGTGGGATGAGTCCATATTTATTTATTTATTTATTTATTTATGTCTAAAACACTCCTTGTTTGGAAATTAACATTTTTCTGTTTCCATGTATTTGTATTTTTTTTAAAAAAGATTTTTATTTTTAGGTCATCTCTTCACCCAGTGTGGGGCTCAAACTTACAACCCAGAAATCAAGAATTGCATGCTCTAACCAACTGAGCCAGCCAGGCACTCTATCCAGATTGAAAGCCAGCAAAATTACTGAGGACTTAGAGTATGCCAGGCACTGGGCTGTGCTTCATGGGTGCCCCTTGGCAAGCACAGCTCCCACTCCCATTGCGGGAGTTCACAGTCAAGTGTATGTGTGTGGGGTGCTGGTAGAATTGAAAGGGAGACAGCGGTCTGGGGAAGCTGAAGAATCAAGACGGTCTTCTATATCCCCTCTGGTGGAGGCAGGGGGGATGTTTCGAGAAAAGATGCCAAGTATGGAATGACTTGGGAGAAAGAGGCTAGACTGCCCGGAGCAGAAAGCCTGCACTGTGATCCTGGGCTTGGTGCTTCAGCTCCCGGGGCCCTGTTTTCCCCATCCCACAGAACTTGTGGCTAGGAACGCTATTTGGAAACAATTTCATGAAATATAGTCATTCCAATTAATACTTATGCTTTGCCTTGGTGCAGGTACAGCCTAGCTGTGGAGACAAGATAAAGGGAGAAAATGACATAATAGCCGATTAGGAGCACAGAAGTACAGGGCCCCTGTGTGGGAGGAGGCGATGACTTCATGAAGGCCAGGAGAAGTGAGTCAGGTCAAAGTGGAAGGGCAGGCGCACTAAGCGGAGACACAGACGGACAAAGCCCTAGAGGAGTGAAAAAACAGGTCGCCAGGACGGTGTTGGGACTGGAGCAGAGGGTGTAAGCTGGAGACTGGGAGGGCTGAGGACTGAGACCTTGGCAACCTTGGAAAAGTTTGAAACAGGAGAACACAATCTAACATGCATCTATAATCATTTCCTTGGATCCTATTGGGAAATTTGGAACTCAGAGGAGGTCAGAGCACCAAGAGGGACACTAGTTGGTCACCTCCTCCCAGTCGGGATGGCCAGTGGTTCCTTTCTCTCCCTTCCGGGCAGGAACCACCCCGGCTGACTGTCTGGCGTTGAGGTACCCTCGCCCACAGAAACAGTGGTGAGGAAACCCCAGGAGGCCAAGGTTGGCAAGCACACCCATCTCCTCCTTCTCTTGCTCCCTCTAGGACCCAGTGTCCTGAGGAAGGTGCCTCCTCCCTTTGCCCTCCTCCAGGCTCATGCCGATGTCTCTAAGACATTTTCTTTTCTGGGCACTGGGGCTCAGCCACCTGTTGCCTCCAAGAAAAGAGAAGGAGCCACCCTAAACTTAGCGGCTGTCCTTGGCCTCCTACACTGGCTCCTCCCCGCGTCAATCGACAGCTGTCTCACCTTATATGGTTACCATGGGGGTCTAGGCCCAGGGAGGAGCCCACTTAATCCTGGGTTCTGCGAGGGGAGATAAGCTCCAAAGAGGGGAAGGGAGGAAGTGCTCAGGTCAAATGGATCACATGGAAAGGGAGGAAATTGAGGAGAAGCAGATCAGGAGCTGTATATCTAACCCAGACACTGAATGGAAATACACAGGATCTGGGTCTGAGCTGGGAGTGAGTAGCCTAAGAGAACTCAGAAACCAAGGAGGGCCTGGGACATTGGGAGCTAGGCCTGACTGAACTTTCAGGAGGTGGACCCTTTATGGAAATTGGGGACCTCTAACCCTGAGGCTCAAAGAGATGGGGGTCAGAGAGAAGAGGGACTCCTAAAGTCAGGACTCTGTGTTTGTCATGTATGGTAGCCTGGGGGCTCATGAGATTGGGGTCTGCATCTCAGCAGAAAATGAGAGTATAAAGAGGTGTGGGGGTGATGGAAGAGGAGTTGATGGGTCCCCGATCCCCCAAAGAATAAGAACACAGATACAGGAGTTCATGGTTTGGGGTCTAGGATACCCACTACAATGTGGGGGTGGGGGGCATCGAGAGGATGAGGTCCAAGGAATTAGAGCCTGGATTCTGGGGAGGAGCTGAGATAGATTGGGGCGGGGGGCTGCTGAGGAGAGGAACTTAGGGCTTGGGATTCCTATAGGAAACGGAGGATCCAGGGAGATGGGACGCTTAGGGGATGTGGGGGCTCTGGTTATAGTCGTCTGGGCTTTGAATGTTGAGGCTGGTTGCGGGCCTAGAGGAAAATTAGAGACAACGTGAAGGTTGAGGGTCCTTCCTTGATCAGGCCAGTGGATCTCTGATGGGACGTCACACACCACCAGAGTGAGGCGGCTCTGGATGCAGAATGGGAGCCCGGGGGCGCTTGGCTGGTTTAGTCGGTAGGGCTTGCGGCTCTCCATCCCGGGGTGAGTCCAAGCCCCCCCGGGCTCACTGGAGAGACAGAGAATGGCAGCCCCCAGAGGACTCAAGCCAAGCAGCACGGCCTCCTTATTGGCTAAGGGCTGCTCGAAGGTCCGCGGCCCCCGCCTACTCTAGGCGCTGTCCCCAACTGTCACCTCCTCCTGCGCCTGTCCCCGGCTGTCACCGATGTCCCTGGGCGGGCACCGCCTGCTGGCCGCGCCGCGACCCTCTGGATGCTGCCATTGGCCGAGACAGCCGTCTATCTTCCCTCTCTGCCGCTTCAGCGAGGGAATACGCTCATTGGCTGACGATGCAAATTCATAGCAAACCTGGCCCGCCCCCCCAGCTGTCATTCCTTCTTGACCTTCTTGGGAGACCTGAAGCATTCCGCAGCTCTTCCTATTGACTGCGGTTGCTGTCTGTCACCGCCCCGATTCACCGCTGTCTGTCAACTTGCCCTCCTCCGACTCCCGCTTTTCATTGGCTCCCTTTTTACTGTTTCCAGCGGCAGCTCCCGCCTCCTCCCGCGGTCACTCACCCTCTAGCCACTTTCATTGGCCAGAAGGTTCAGCTTCCCGCTTTTCGATTAGTTATCCCTTTGGTTCCGCCTCCTCCTGCCTTCGCTCGCCCTCTCATTGGTCTTCTAGCCCTGCGCTCCATTTCCTCTTTCCAAATTACCCAGCCCCTTCCCACCGCCAACCCCACCCACCCTTCCAACCATTGGCAGAAGCCCAGTTCCCTCTCTCCTATTATTCGTCCAAAGCCTCTGACGAGGCGGGAGAAAAAAAAAGGAGCGCGATGGGCCTGCCCGCGCGCAGGCGTGAAACGCCGAAACGCCGGCCGCTTCGCCGGCTCCGGGGCATGTGCGCAGGCGCGAGGTCGGCCGCTCGCCTGAAGCAGGAGGGAGGGGGCGGCCGCGAGAGAGCGCGAGGGGTGAGAGGGCGCGAGCGGGACCCCCGCGCCGGGCGCCCCGGGACCCCTGCCACGCCTCCGCGCGCCCGGCGGCGGCCCGCGCGCCGCCCCCGCCCCCGTCCCCGCCGCGCGCCGGGCCGCGCCCTTCTCCTTCTCCCCTTCCTCGGCGGGCGGCGCGCGGCGGCCTGAGGGGCGGCGCCTTCTGCGGCCGCCCCGGCGAGGGGATGTGAGGGTAGGCCCGCGGCCATGGAGACCGGCCCGGCGCCCCTGGTGGCCCCGCCGCGCCGTCATGGCGCCCCCGCCGCCCCCTCGCCGCCGCCCCGCGGCTCCCGGGCCGGACCCATCGTGGTGGTGGCCCCGGGGCCGCCAGTGACCACGGCCACTTCGGCCCCGGTCAGCCTGGTGCCCCCCGGGGAGGCGCGGCCCGCCTGGGCCCCGGAGCCCCCGCAGACGTCGGCCCCGGCCCCGGCCCCGGCCCCGGCCCCGGCCTCGACCGCCGCGAGCAGCACGGTAGTGGTGCTGACGCTGGAGGCCTCACCCGAAGCCGCGAGGGCGCCGGTCTCCCCCGGCCCAGAACCCCCGGTGCCCGCGGCGGTGGCCGGAACCGAGACGTCCGTGGCTTTGGGCCCGGGGGCTGACTCTCCGAAGACGGAAGAGGCTAGACCCTCCCCCGTCCCTGGACCGGGGACGCCCACCGGGACCCCCACCCGGACCCCCACCCGGACCCCTTCCAGAACGGCTCCTGGGGCTCTGATCGCCAAACCCCCGCTTGCCCCCAAGCCGGGAGCCACAGCTGGCCCGGGAGTGACTGCGCGGGTTGCAGCAGGGACAGCGGGACAGGTGACAAGTGGACATGGAGCTGCAGCAGCGACATCAGCATCCACCGCCCAGGCTCCAGAGGACCCCTCAGGGCCTGGCCCGGGCGCGTCCGGGACGTGTGAGGCTCTGGTAGCTGTCGTGACGGTCACCCCGGCTCCGGAGCCGGCTGAAAACTCTCAGGACCTAGGCTCCACGTCCAGCCTGGGGCCGGGCATCTCTGGGCCTCGAGGGCAGGCCCCGGACACTCTGAGCTACTTGGACTCTGTGAGCCTCATGTCTGGGACCTTGGAGTCCTTGGCGGATGATGTGAGCTCCATGGGCTCAGACTCGGAGATAAACGGGCTGGCCCTGCGCAAGACGGACAAGTATGGCTTCCTCGGGGGCAGCCAGTATTCGGGCAGTCTGTGAGTACCCGGTGGGCGTCCAGTGGGACTGCTTCAGGGGAGCAGAGGTTGGGGAGGAGGAAATGACACGCCTTGCCCAGACTCTGGCGGCCCGGCCTCCTTTGAGGCTGCAGGGGAGCGGCTCCAGCAGAGGAGTGAGGTGCTCGCGTTCCCGCTCGAGCCCGGAGCATCCTGAGGTTCCGATGGCGCTTGCGTGTTGGAGTTTCAGACCAGGTGCCAGGAGTTCGGGGTTGGAGCTGGGCTTTGAGTGTGTCCGGTGCTCTTGAGCTGGCTCTTCCCTATTTCCGTGCCTCGGTTTCCTTCTCTGTAAAGTGAAAGGTTGAATGACACCGTACCTAAGGTCATCCCAGGTCCTAGATGCAGAACTCCAGCTATGGGCCACATAGTCTGGAAAGCTGGCTGGGCAGGGTTGTGGTGGAGCTCGCTGGTGCCTGAGGGGAAAGGAGGGATGCAGGCATCTCCCCGCCCCGTAGCCCTAGGTCTGATGGGGCGGTGCGATGGAGGGGAGACCCTGAAGGCAGGGCTCTGGTGCAGAACAGAGAAGGGCGGTCTTGTGTTCTTACTTAAGGAAAGGGGTTGGGGGAGGCCTCTTCCCCATTTCCTCATCTCCGCGGCCCGGCTTACTCTTTCCTAGTTCCCTCCAGGGGCCTGAGTCACTCCTGATGGAGGAGTGTGATCGCCTCTGACTTCTTCCTTCCCTCTCTGGATCCGGCGCATTGTTCCTGTAGCCCTTCACCTGCTGGTCCGGTCAGCCTGCAGCAGCGCCCGAGCACCCCGGTGCCAGACCTGTGCGGGGCGCTAGGGATGAAATAGTTGTTTCAAGGTGCTCATCGTCCGGAGGGAGCAGCACATACTTAAAGAGTGGGTTTCAGCGCGTGTTAGGGTTGGCCTGGAGGTCGCCACAGGACTTCCTGAGCATCTAGGGAAGGGACCCACTCAGAAGTCCGCTGAGGCTGGTGGGAATGCCGAAGAATGAATAGGATTTAGTTGTGTATGTGCGTGTTGGGGTGGGGGGCACCTGCCTGGGGTTGGGGGAAGCACTTGGGAGGATAATCTAAGCATGTTTTATAATCCCCAAAATAGAAAATCTTTGAGCACCAACATTCATGGTCTTAGGAAGGCACCGAAGTTTGACCGTGGTGTTTTCCCATGCACAGAGGCGGCATTGTTGTACCCAATTTATAGGTGAAGAAACAGCATGGAAGTAGTTGAGTGAATTACCCCACTCACATCTGGATCTGTGTGATGGGCTTCTTGTCAGTACTATGCTGCCCTGGGGAACTTGGATTGAATTGGATTTTAGTGAGCCCCCCCTTGTGTGCTAGGCACCGTGCTGGTTGCTCTTTCTATGCTTTGTAATTTTGTCCCTCTAAAATCTATCATCAGGGCACCTGGGTGGCTCAGTCGGTTAAGCATCTGCCTTCAGCTCGGGTCATGATCCCAGGGTCCTGGGATTGAGTCCCACATCGGGCTCCCTGCTCAGCCAGGAGCCTGCTTCTCCCTCTGCCTGCTGCTCCCTCTGCTTGTGCTCTCTCTCATACTCTCTCTGTGTCAAATAAATAAAAATCTTTTAAAAAATAAAATAAAATATATCATCTGGGCTGGAGGAATATACTTCTGAGGCAAGACTGACTGAGGTACATGTTACCCTAAAAGCTTGTCGCTCCCCACAGGACACAGGATAAAGTCCCAAGTGCTCTATTTTGCAGATAGGCTCCTTAGTATCTGGCTTTGCCAGCCGTTCTGGTCTTCTCTCCCACGACTGCTTACCACGTACTTAGTCCTGCGGTCCTGTTGGACAGCCGGGCTGTAGTCTCTCCCCTCCTACTCCGGCTTCCGCACCTGCCAGGAACGCCTTTCTCCCTCTTCTTGCCTTCGTATGTCCTGTTTAGTCCTTCATGGCTTATAACTCGATGTCTCCTCCTCCAGGAAGCCGTTTCTGGTATCCATTGCTCCTACTCCAGTCGGTGTCTCTTCTGTGCAATTTTTCTCATTGCCTTTCCCATATCCATTGTAATTATCTGCCTTGCAAGCTTGTGACCTTCTTGAGGGCAGGAAAGATATTATCTTATTCTTCTGATCCTTAGCAGGGTTTGGAACTGACTTTGGATGGAAATTAATGAGAGGTGTTTAAGGGGTTCCTAAGACAAAAGAAACTAGTATTTAATGAGCCCTCCCATTTACCAGTCCTTTCTATAGTTTTTCAGTAATCCTCTCATAACTTTGTGATGTAGGTGGCGACATCCCTTTTTTATAGAAGAGGAAGAGACTCAGGTAATCACTTGCCAAGATTCCCCAACTTCTAATGGACGGACCTGGGATTTGAGCTCAGGTCTGTCTGGAAACTCAGGCTCGCTCTTCCATTCCACTCACCTCCTGGTGCTGGCTCCTACAAGTAACTGTTTCAAGGCTCATGGGGCTCTGAGTGTGAGGCTGTGACAGAGCAGTGGGCAAACTGTGGAGGGAAAACTTCCTGTACTTGGGAATCGAGGGTGATTTCAGGAAGGAGGAGGTAGAGGGGATTGTAGACGGCCAAGGAGATCGCAAGAGTCTGACGGGAGGAAACTCAGATAGTTGCTTCTAAGGAGCAGAGAAATACATTTGTTCTCGATTTTATTTTGTGGATAATTATTGTTGTTACTGAGCACTTGCTGTTTGCTACCTCGTATGACCTCCATCTTACAAATGCCGAAATTGAGGCTCAGAATTCGGTGACTTGCCCAAGGTCACACAAGGAATGAGTGGTAAAGCTAGAACCTGGACCCAGGTCTCATGCAAAGTGTGGTTTTTAAATATTCTGTATCCTACCCCCAAACTTGTATGTGCCATAAGCCGGATTTGAACACACCCAGCGTGTATAGAGATCCACCATGGGAGCTCAACCTTTGTATAGAGATTCCTTCCAAAGAGAAGTCCTTCTGTGTGGTGAGCAAGGCTCTTGGATGGCTAAGCGGCCAGATGTCCTGATGGCTTGGTAGCTCACAAAATGCTTTTGCATCCAGTCTCTCATTTGAAACCGGGGAGGTGGCCTGCTTCGGTTCTGCCAGCAGTCCCTGCTTTACACGACTCCTTCTGACCCCTTCCATGTTCCCTTCATCCTGCAGAGAGAGCTCCATTCCCGTAGATGTGGCTCGGCAGCGGGAGCTCAAATGGCTGGAGATGTTCAGTAACTGGGATAAGTGGCTGTCACGGCGTTTCCAGAAGGTTTGGAAGGCTGAGTGGTGGGCAGGCCAATGGGGCCGGTTGTGGAGAGGTCTGGGAGGGCTCATGTGCTCCGGGGAAGCCGTGTTCTTGCTCTCTAGACTACACTGGGGGCAGGTGGTGCTTGGGCCTGGGGGGAGGAGCAGCTTTGCTGATAGAAGGCCAGGCCAGGTCCAGTGGAGTCCAGCCAATGGGATGTGTGAGGGGTGTGCCAGGAAGCCTGAGGACTGCTGGGGAAAGCCTGGAGGCTCTGCCAGCCCCTGGAGCTGCTGCCCTGCCCGCCGTTCTGTCTTAGGTGAAGCTGCGCTGCCGGAAGGGGATCCCCTCTTCCCTCAGAGCCAAGGCCTGGCAGTACCTGTCCAATAGCAAGGAACTCCTGGAGCAGAACCCTGGCAAGTTTGAGGTGTGTCCAGGGTATGGGGATGTGACATGGTGTGAAGGGTATCATCAGTCCCCCAGATCCTGAGACCATCCCTGCTGTCGCATTGCAGGAGCTGGAACGGGCGCCTGGGGACCCTAAGTGGCTGGATGTGATTGAGAAGGACCTGCACCGCCAGTTCCCTTTCCATGAGATGTTTGCTGCTCGAGGGGGGCATGGGTAAGATGGCCGGACCGCGTGCGTCAGTCAGCAAGCATTGGTAGAGGGCTCCAGTGGATACAGGGCTGGGTTGGAAGTGGTTCTTGCTCTCCAGGGCTTGTAGGAGAGCGGCGCTTAACGGGCTGAGTGTCAGGCCGTACTGAAGGAAACGTCCTGGGAGGAAGATTCTGACTTGGAATCTTGGGGGACTGCTGGAGGCGGGACAGGAGGGCACAACAACATACCGAAGAGGTCGCATTTGCACTGGGTTTTGAAGGACAGATGGGAGCAGAGCAGGGGCAGGTTTGTCGTGGCTGGGGGTTTCTGTCTGGGGTGTGCAGTTGGGTAGAGCTGAGGCTGGAGAAGCAGTTTAGGGCCAGGTCACCAAAGGCCCTTAAAAACGTGCCAGGCACTTGTACTTCTGTTGTATCTACTAGGCTTCCCCGAGATGTGTATATATCAGTCCTTAGTAGTATGCAAGATGGTATCAAGTGGTTCTCAAGTGGACTTTCTTCTTTAGTTGGTTCATCTTTTCAGCAGATACTTAACTCCTGCTGTCTGCCAGGCACTGGTCTAGCCACAGATGACAGCAGTTAACAAGAGACAAAAACTCCTGCCCCTATGCAGCTTACTACATTTTAGCGGGGATAGACAATACATAAGGAAGCCAAAGAAAAAGTATGTTGCATGTGAAATGGTGGTAAGTATGAAAGAGGAGTTTAAAACCAGAAACGGGAATGGAGAATGAGAATGGAGATGGAGTTACAAGTGATCGGATCTGTGTGTTAAAAGGATCATTCTGACTGCTGTGCTGAGAGTAGACTATAAGGGGACAAGGACAGAAGGAGAGCGACCCGTTAGGAGGCCATTTCTGTAATCCAGTAGTGAGATCATGATATATAGACCAGAATGGTAGCTGTGGAACTATGAGGAGAAGGTATATATTCTGAAGGTAGAGCCAGAAGGATTTGCCAGCGGATTGGATGCGGAGTAAGAGGGAGCGAGCGAGAGAGTACAATTCAGGCTGACTCAGAAGGTTTGGGGCCTGAGAAACAAGAAAAATGGAATTTTATATATTGATGTGGATGGGGAAGATGGGGAAAAGAAGTTTGAGGGGCACGTCAGGAGCTCAGTTATGGAATATGAGGCTTTGGAATGCTGATTCGATGTCCAGACGGAGACGCCGAGTAAGTCGGATGGACGTCTGCCGCATCCAGGTCGGGGACTTGGGGAGAAGTTTAAAGTGGAGGTGAGCTGGAGATTGTCAGCTTCCAGATGGGACTAAATCTCACCCATAGGACTGGATGAGATCATCAGAGCAGCAAGTGTAGATATAAAAGGAAGCTCAAAGACTGAGCCCTGCAGCTCCAGCATTTTCTGGAATGGGAAGATGAGAACGAACCAATGAGGGAGACTCGAAACAAACTGGAGAGGTAGAAGGAAAACCAGAGCAGTGTGATTTCTGGAAGCAAATTGAAGAGGGGTTTCAGGTCCAGCTGCTTGAAATCCTGCTGATGAGTCAAGTAAAGTCAAGTCTGCAGATTGACCTCGGGACTCAGCACAGTGGAGGTCATTGATGACCCTGATAAGAGCCGTTTTGTGCGGGGCAGTGGGTTAAAGCCTGACTGCAGAACGGGAGGAGAGAGCTTGATGGCAGCGAGTCTGTCCCCTGAAGTGTTGCTGAGTAGGTAAGGAGGGATGATGTGGTGTTTGGAGGGGCGGGGGGGGGGTGCCAAGAGACATTTTTTTTTAAGCAGGAGGAAATAACAGATGTTGGTAAGCCAAGGGGAATGATCTAATAGGGAGAGGAAATCTGATGGTGCGGGAGAGGTGGGAGCTGGCTGGGGTGATGGCCCGTGTGGGTGAGAGCGGATGGGCAGCGGCGCCCAAGAGGAAAGGTTGTGTTTGGCCAGGATCACAGACAGTTCCCCCAGAGCCACGGGGGAGGAAACAGGGACACATGCAGGGAGGCAGGTGAGGGAAGCATGGGAGCTTGTGGGCATTTCGTGTCACTGGAATAGGTATTAGAATAACTAGTGCGTCCAACCGGTCCTTTCACGGATGCCGTTGCAAAGCGGAGAAAAGATACGAAGTGAAAAAGAGCAGGGGGTATGCAAACAAAGCACAAATGAAGATCACACATCAGTGACTACATTTTGGGATAGAAGAGGTCATTTTTATGTTTTTCTGGGTAAGAAATGAGGGTTTATGCTACGGAATGGCTGCGGAGGCTGAAGGAACAGGCACGAATGAAATTCAAGAGGTGAGATTTGGTGATGAGCCACTGGAACTGATGAAGGCCTCTCTTTTCCAATGTGGGGCTGACAGAATGGATCCCCAGACGCAGTGACGGCGCACCTTCAAGAGAGGAGTGGGGTCGAGAGCAGGGACTTGATCCTTTTGGCTGCAGAGACCAGGGAAAGGTCTGAGGCACAGCTGGCTTCCCAGGCCTTCTCCAAGAACCAGGGCCCACTGGACACAGTGGTAGGGACCTGATTCAGTCCAGTGAGGCAGATGAGGCGGGCCCTGCCCTGGGAAAGCCCCTGCCCTGGGGTGCTAAAAGCATTCAGACAGTGTGACAGGAGGGCTGATGGCTGCAGGCAGTGGAAGCTTCCCCAAGAAGGTGACCTTGAAGGTCTATGGGATGGTGGCAGATGAAGAAGGGAGAGAGAGCACAGCCTGTGCGGGGGAATGGGTAGGGAGCAGGTGGGGTGTGCAGGCAGGGTGTGAGGCTGCAGCCTGGAATGCTTTGGTTATGGTCGGAGTCTTTGGCTTCATCTCGATGGGCAGCACTCGGAGCATCAGTGGAGGCATGTGGTGGCAAAGCTGTGAGGTTAATCTGGAAGTGGGTCTAGGCAGGGTCTGGAATGGGGCTGGGCAGGGGGAGCAGGCTTGGTTTGGGGCAGAGAGCCCCCAGCCCCTGGGATTGCCCTCATCGTCTTCCCCAATGCCCGCAGGCAGCAGGACCTGTACCGAATCCTGAAGGCCTACACCATCTACCGGCCCGATGAGGGCTACTGCCAGGCCCAGGCCCCTGTGGCCGCCGTGCTGCTCATGCATATGCCTGCGGAGGTCAGCATCCCCTGGTCCTGGGAGGGGAGGGCCTGGGAGGACCTGGGCCTACAGCGCGACCGGGGAGCACTCCCCTCCCTGTTCTCAGGCCCCATCTCTCCCCCGCTTGCTCTTGCCTTCCTCAGCAAGCTTTCTGGTGCCTGGTGCAGATCTGTGACAAGTACCTCCCCGGCTACTACAGCGCAGGGCTGGTGAGTGTGCAAAGGCTCGGGCGCCCCAGGCCGCGGGGAGGTCCTTGTCCTGCGCATTTGTCCCTCCACCCTGCGCCTCTCCCACTGAAGTGAGGATGTCCTCCCAGCGACAGGGCTGCCCTGAGGGGGTCCCCGTAGACCCCCTCATGGCTTCTCCCACCCGCAGGAGGCCATTCAGCTGGACGGAGAGATCTTTTTTGCGCTGTTGCGCCGGGCCTCCCCACTGGCGCACCGGCACCTGCGGCGGCAGCGCATCGACCCCGTGCTCTACATGACCGAGTGGTTCATGTGCATCTTCGCTCGCACCCTGCCCTGGGCGTCCGTGCTGCGTGTTTGGGACATGTTCTTCTGTGAAGGTACTTCTGCACCCGTTCAGCCCACGGCAGGGCCTGGGGTTTCCACAGTGGCTGCCAGAGAGGGGCGTGCTGCCGGGAGGTACGCCGGGGCCTTGGCTTCCCTGTATGTGGTGTGGGGGCCGGAGACACTGGGGCCCGGTCTTGGCTGTGCCATCAGCCTGAAGTCTACTCCCTCCCGGGAACCTGAAACCCAAGGCAGCTCCTTTCCCTCCGTGGGGCCTCCATTTCCTCATCTGTGAGGACGGCAGTAAGCTGGGCACAGGGGGGCTGCGGTTCCAGCCCTGATCGCTTGTGCTTTCTTTTTCTGCCTTCCCAGGCGTCAAGATCATCTTCCGGGTGGCCCTGGTGCTGCTGAGGCACACGCTGGGCTCAGTGGAGAAGCTTCGCTCCTGTCAGGGCATGTACGAGACCATGGAGCAGCTGCGCAACCTGCCCCAGCAGTGCATGCAGGAGGACTTCCTGGTGCACGAGGTAGGCCACGGCGGCCCAAGGCCACGGCACCTGCTTCTGCCTGCCCCCGCCCTCCCCTTCCCCTTCCCCTGCATCCTGCTACCCAGTCCTTCTCGGTCTAGGTGACCACCCTCCCAGTGACGGAAGCACTGATTGAGCGAGAGAACACGGCCCAGCTCAAGAAGTGGCGGGAAACCCGGGGCGAGCTGCAGTATCGGCCCTCGCGGCGACTACACGGCTCCCGGGCCATCCATGAGGAGCGGCGGCGACAGCAGCCACCCCTGGGCCCCTCTTCCAGCCTTCTTAGCCTCCCTGGCCTCAAGAGCCGAGGTTCCCGGGCAGCTGGGGGGGCCCCCTCTCCACCCCCTCCTGCCCGCCGGGCCAGTGTGGGGCCTGCCCCAGGGCCTGTGGTCACCGCTGAGGGACTGCATCCATCCCTTCCTTCGCCTACTGGCAACAGCACCCCACTGGGTCCCAGCAAGGAGACTCGAAAGCAGGAGAAGGAGCGGCAGAAACAGGAGAAGGAACGGGAGAGGGAGCGGCAGAAGCAGGAGAAGGAACGGGAGAGGCAGGAGAAGGAACGCCAGAAGCGGGAAAAAGAGCAGGAGAAGGAGCAACAGAAGCAGGAGAAGGAGCGCCAGAAGCAGGAGAAGAAGGCCCAAGGCAGGAAGCTCTCGCTGCGTCGAAAGGCAGATGGGCCTCCGGCCCCCCAGGATGGTGGGGACAGGTCCTCGGCATCTGAAGCCCGGCAGGATGCTTACTTCTGACCTCTGTCTTAGAGCTGGACTGCATGGCCTCCCTCTTCCTTGGTCAAGAGCAGGCCCGGCCTGGGGCAGCCGTGAACAAGTCTGGAGCCCTCACCTCCAGTTGGGCCCGGCTGGGGTCTCTGTCAGTCCTGCCCCAGTTCCCTCTGGGGTCCGTCCCAGGTGCAGTCCTGATGGGCGGTTTGTCACCTCGGAGGTGACTTGGCAGTGGGAATGAGCAGTTTTCAGATTCTTACACCAGTTGCTCCCCTTATCCGTGCGTGGAGCTGGGTTCCTTTTCCCCTTCTTCAGCTCTGCCGGTCCCCTCTTCCTGCCCGGGGCCAAGGCTCTCCTCGCTCTCCTTCGGACATCTCTGTTGTAATTATGTACAGAGGACCTGGGGGGTCCAGGGTGGGTGTGTTCTCTGTCTTCTGTCCTTGAGTTCTCCTTCCCCAGTGTTCTTGCACTCACTTATTTAAAGGGACACGTGCTGGAGCAGGAAATGTCCCCCCCCACCTGCCATCCTGGCTCTTTCCTCTTCACCCACCTTCCTGTGTGTTCTCAGGCTTCTCCTGCTTTGTCTCCGCCAGGATCCCCACCTTTCGCCTTGTTTCCCCTCCAGCCCCTATCTGGGGAAGGGGTCTTCCCTTGGGCTCCAGGGGGTGGAACCCAATGTTTACATTCTCTTCTGTCTCTGCTCCCACCCTGTGCGGCGCTTTGAGGAATCAGAAAAGAACCTGCTGTTGTACCTGGGCTTGTCTCCTGCTTTGTTATTTGACGATGGGGGGCAGAGTAAGGACTGGACAGGGGGTGGAAAACAGTGGAGTAAGCGGGATCTGGGTGTCGACTGCAGCAGTTGGCTGGTCTTGGCAGGTAGGTACCTCTTGGCCTTTGGTCCATCTTTCAGTCCCTCATCAACAGCTCTTGGGCTCTGGCTCCTCCTCTGCCTGGGATCTGTTGCTTCCATTGTTACTGGCCTGGGGCCTTCCACGTATGACCTGCAGCACCCGGATCTCCTTCCCGAAGTGCTCGTGCAACTCCTGGAAGCTGGAGGGGGTACTGAGGGTGGCTACGAAGCCACAGCCCTCTGGGGGTGAGCTGGGCTCTTGGCCAGCTGCCTGGCAGAGCTCCCGGTACTGGGCCTCCAGGGTGGGTAGGAGCGCCACCAGCTGCCTGCAGCTCGCCCCAGCCAGCGCCCCCAGCCAGGCTCCCAGCTCTTCCTGATTTTCTGCTGCCAGCTTGTAGGCCCGCCCACCTGTGCCCTCAACCCTGGGGGTCAGGATGGTAAAGGCATGGGGTTCTGTGGCCCCAAGGCGTGGCTCCACCTGGCAGTTTTCCAAGAGAATGAGGCCCAGGGGCGTGTGGTCCGCTTGGCTCTCCAGGTAGAAGAGGAGGTTTCCCCGGAGGACGAACCAGCGGCGTTGATAGCTGGTGTTTCGGGCTCCCTTCTTTAGCAAAATGCCCTCCCGGTCTGGAGCCTGTGCTCTGCAGCCACGGAAGAAACCGAGCACGGACTTCTGGTGCAGTTTCATGGTAATCCGATCGGGGAGTCCACCCTGGGGCGGCAGAGAAGAGGTGGTCCTAGCCCAGTGGGATTTAAGACTGTCCGCCAGAGGTCGCGGTCTTGCCCCCACGGCACTGGGACCCACACCTCCCACCTCCAGCTCTGCCCCTTGGGCCAGTTTACAAACAGGGCAGGGGCCGCTCGCCTGGGCTCCTGTCTACCTGCGGCTGCGGTTTGCGAGGCACTGGTGCCCTTTTGCAGGCCTACCTGAGGTCAGGGCACAAGAGACGTCTGGCCTGAGTGCCGGGCACAGGTATCCCCGTCACCTTTCCGGCGACTCCCCACCCCGCAAGGCAGGAACTGGCCCGGGGGCAGGCGTGGGGTGAAGGACTTCCCCCGGGTCCTAAAGAGAGCGGAGTTCCGCCCACGCCCCCAGAGCCATCGGGGCCGCCGCGGGGAGAAGAGCGAGGCCGAACCTCGGAGGGGGAGTGGACAGAACTGGACCCTGAGGGGAAAGGCAGGGTTCCCAAAGAGATGGCGAGGGGCGCAAGGCTCTGGGCCAGCCCTGGGGAAGGGGGACAACCCTGGAAAGGGAAACGGGCCGAAACCCACGGTCCCCTTTCGGTCCAGTCATGGCCCCGGGCGCCCCTTTAAGCAGAGCGCGCCCCCATTTCTCCCAGAGCCTCTAACTGCTGTAGGAGGGAGCCGAAACCGCATCCGGCCAGCCCTGTCGTCGGACCGGGGTCTAGGCGTGCAGGCGGCCCTCGTCGCCGCCATTGTCGCCCCCCGCGGCGCACGTCCCGCTGGGGAGGGCGGAGCCGTCTTCCCCGCCCCGGGCGCACTTCCGCCCGCTCCTCCGCTAGTCTCTCCCGCGGGTGAAGCCACTTCCGGCTTCCGCGGCGCCCTCGCAGTTCTCTTCCGGGTGATGGCGGCCGGTGCCCCGGACGTGCCCCTGGCGCAGGCCTCTCTCTCTTTCTTTCCCCTCCGCCTCCCGCGGATCCCTAGGTGAGCGCGCGCCGGTGGGGCCCCGCGAATCCCCGCGCCTCTGCCGCCCTCTGACTTGTATGGCGAGCCCCGGACAGTTGCGGGTCACCCCGCCGAGTTGGGCCCGGTCGCCCCAGGCCTGCGAGGGCCAGGACGGGGTGCGGGGGGGGCTCTGTCCTTTGGCCTCGGGCGGGGTTGCCCGTGGGAAGCCCCTCCGCGCGCCGCCTCGGGCCGGGCTCCGGCAGCTCCTGCGGACCGGACCAAGTGCCGCGGCCTCGGGGCCGCCGGCTTCTCTCCCGGCCCCTGACTGGGCTCCGTCTCCCCCAGGCCGGATCGGATGCGCAGGTGACTATTCGTCGGCCGGGCCTCCGGAGCCGAGCGGCCTCTCCCAGCAACCTTAGTCCGCGCCTTTCACCTCGGGCCGCCTGGGAAGGCCCCCGTGTGCCGTCATGCCGAAGAGGAAAGTGACCTTCCAAGGCGTCGGAGATGAGGACGACGACGACACCCGTGTCCCCAGGAAGAAGGTGAGGCCGGGCTGCGGCGGCGTGGGGAGGAGGGACGGGAGGGACCGAGAAGACCTGGGGAGGGCCGGGAGGGGCGTCGGGGGAATTTCCAGTGTGAGGCTGAGAAGACAAACCTCGCCGGAGTATTCGGGGGGGAGCCAGTGACCTGCGTGTCCGGACACGTGTCCTGACTCGCCGGCCCCTCTCGCAGCTGGCGGATCCGGGGACCGGGGCAGGGGGTCCTGGGAGCCGCTTCAAAGACAAGCACTCCTTGGACAGCGACGAGGAGGAGGATGACGACGAGCGGCCCAGCAAGTACGACATCCTGGCTTCAGAGGATGTGGAGGGTGAGCTCAGCCCAACCCCTGATGCCACGGGAGGAACACACAGGGCTTCAGGGGGTCGGGGCAGGGAGCGCTTTTTTGTCCTTCTGCTTGCTCAGTGTGGGACGCCTGTGTCTTGGGCGCAGGTCAGGAAGCAGCCACACTCCCCAGTGAGGGGGGTGTGCGGATCACACCCTTCAACCTGCAGGAAGAGATGGAGGAAGGCCACTTTGATGCCGATGGCAACTACTTCCTGAACCGGGATGCTCAGATCCGGGACAGCTGGCTGGACAACATCGACTGGGTGTGGCCCAGGGGTTGACCTGGCTGGGGGTCTGGAGGCAGACAGTGCTGGGCTGAGGCCCCGCTCACGGTTAGTTGGAGATAACACCCCCCTCCCGTGTTCCTCTCCTAGGTGAAGATCAGGGAGCGGCCACCTGATCAGCGCCCGCCGTCAGACTCCGAGGAGGAGGACGGCCTGGGCCAGACACCAATGAGCGCCCAGGCTCTCCTGGAGGGCCTTCTGGAGCTGCTGTTGCCACGAGAGACGGTGGCTGGAGCGCTGAGGCGTCTGGGGGCCCGAGGAGGCGGCGGCAAAGGGGGCGGCAAGGGGGCGGGGCGGCCTAGTTCCCCCCAGCGCCTGGATCGCCTGTCTGGGCTGGCTGACCAGATGGTGGCCCGGGGCAACCTTGGTGTCTATCAGGAGACAAGGGAACGGTTGGCCATGCGGCTGAAGGGGTTGGGGTCCCAGACTCAGGCACCCCCTGAGCCCACACCGCCCCCCTCTCTGGACATGTTTGCTGACGAAGTGGCCGAGGGGGAGCTGGAGACTCCGACTCCTACCCAGAAGGGAGGTAAGGCTGGAAGGTGGCGGAGGGGTGGTGGGGGCAGGGAGCAGGGCGCCAACCGCCCAGATGGCCCCGCCTGTTATTTTAGAAGCAGAGTTGCCAGGAGACGGTCTGGCGGACGTCATGTGGGAGTACAAATGGGAGAACACGGAGGATGCTGAGCTGCACGGCCCCTTCACCAGCTCCCAGATGCAGGTGAGCCCCTTGCTCCTTCGCTCCCCCGACCCCCGCCACCCAGGTCAGGCCTTTCTCAGCTCCGCGCTCTCTCCCTGCAGACCTGGGTGGACGGAGGCTACTTCGCGGACGGCGTTTATTGCCGGAAGCTGGACCCTCCCGGTGGACAGTTCTACAACTCCAAGCGCATTGACTTTGACCTCTATACCTGAGCTGGCCAAGGGCCCAGCTTGGTGTCCCCTTCTTTCCTGGACTCTCTGGAGGAGGCCCCGGCTGCCTCAGGCAGTGAGGATTTGGGGGCCACTTTTCAGTCAATTTTCCTTTTCCAATAAAAGCCTTTAGTTGTACATCAGGGCCTTGGCTGTGCTGCTGACCGGAAGCCGAGGCCCTTCGCAGCCCCTTTGGACTCGCCTCATGACTGTTTCCCGAGTTCCTTCTTGGGAGTTTCTGGTCACCTGAACCACCTCACTTTTGTTTACCGCTCCTGGGGCGAGTGGACTCTGCTCACCGGAAAAAACCCCTTTGTTCACATGCTGTTTTCCAGTATTTCCGGAGCAGGCTTCCTCTCGCTGCTCTTCGGCCTTCGGCTTTTAGAACCCCCGAGTCTGTCTTTGCAGCCATTATAAGGTAGAGCGCCAGGAGTGAAGATTTTAGGCCTCCAAGGGCTAGGACATTTGTTGGGGATGAGTAGGAAGCCTGGTACACACTGGCCCCCCAGGGGTCTCGTGCTCCTCAGAGGAAGGGGGAACTCCGGGCCACCTGGGCCAACACTTGATTGGACACAAAAAAGACCAGTGCCTCCCTCGAGCTCAGAGCAAAGCAGGGGGCTGGCCCAGACCCACTGGGCTTCTTTCCTAGGCCTTTCGTGGCACTTTTGAGGCCCTGAAGCTTCCATTTCCTGGGCTCCCACAAGTGTGCCTGGTTTGAAGCTAGTGCCTTGAGGGAACTGAGCTAACTAGGGGCTGATCCCCTTCAGGAACTGAGATTCCGGGGCGTGGGGTCGGGAGGGAGACAAGCAGGTGTCATTGGACCCGGCACCCCAGCCTCTCCCCCGTGCTGCCACGTGCCTCTTCTCGCACCAGCTGAGGTTGAAACTTCCCTGTTCATTGGAGTCTCGGGGGAGCTGTAAGATTACTCCTCAGATTCCAAATGAATCGGGCTAGGTAGTGGCTAGGTGGTCGGGGCTTCTGAAAGCTCCCAGGGGGTTCCAGCGTGCAGACAGGTGGAGAAGCACCAGACTCCCGTGCCTCGGTTTGCCTAGAACAAGGAAGGGGCAGCTTCCCAGATCCTGCGGTGGTGGCAGAGCTGAGCACGTGTGGCCGGGCCACGCTGGCATGTGGCGCAGGCTTGCTGAGCACCAGAGCCCCACGTGGAAGGAGCCCGGCTGGGAAGCAGGAAGACGAGGACGGCCCGGGGAGAGTCGGGGCTCGCGTGAGGGCTCCAGCTTCATCTAATAACGGGGTCCACGCTAGTGCCGGCCCAGACTTGGTGTTCATTGACTCCAAGATGCCTTGGCCTGTGGTAAGTCTTAAGAGAGAAACCCCTGCCAGTTACCTTTATATGATGTCCTTGATTAAAAGGTGCGTCTTGATTTCAGAAACGTTCAGAAGTGAAAAGCAAAAGACCGGTCACTTTTATAACCCCAGTGACTGACTTGTGGGAGGGGCTTAGTGTTTGGTGAACAGATGAAGGCCAAGGGCATGGTGCTCTTGGAGGACCACTGGACAGACCTATCCAGAGCTCACCCTGTCTTCTCAGTGCTCACCGTTGGTTTGACGGTTGGTTTTTTGTTTGTTTTTGTTTTGTTCTGTTTTTTGTTTTGTTTTGTTTTGTTTTTGAGAGCCAGCTGGGCAGGGAGGGGTAAAGTGAAGAGAGAGCATCTAAAGCAGGCTCCATGCCCAGTGCAGAGCCTGATGCAGAGCCCGACATGGAACTTGACCTCAGCACCCTGAGCTCATGACCTGAGCGGAAATGAAGAGTCAGACGTTTAACCCACTGAGCCACCCAGGATGCCCCAACCTTCCAGATGATGCTGTGTGTAGGCAGAACAGTGGTCCCCCAAAGATGTCCGTATCCTCAAGAGAATCTGAATATGGGACCTACTGTGGCAAAAGAGACTTTGTAGGTGCTTAAATCAGTGACTGAGTTGGGGGACGGGTTACTCTGGATTATTGTGGTGGGTGGGCCCAGTGTCATCACAAGGGCCTACAAAGCCGAAGAGAGTCGGGAGGGTCGAAGAGAGGGAGGTGAGGGCGTTAAACAGCTGCTGGATTTGGAGATGGAAGACTGGGCCATATGCCAAAGCATGTGTGGCTGTGGAAGCTGGCAAAGGCGTGAAACGTCTCCCCGGGGCCACCACAAAAGGCAGCCCTCCTGTGGGTCTGAACCCGGTGGGAACCACTGTGGACTTCTGACCTCTAGAATCCTAATAAAGTCTGTCTTGCAAGCCACTGAATTTATGCTTGTTACAGCTGTAGTCGGAAACTACATTCCCCATCTAGCTGAATGCCCTCCCCTCCCACGAACGTCCCTAAGTTCTCTCTCCGGGTGGCCTTGTCTCTGTTTCCAGCCCTTATCCACGCTTGATTCTCTTGCTCTTCTTTTTTAAAAGATTTTATTTATTTGATACAGAGAGAGATCACAAGAGAGGCAGGCAGAGAAAGAGGGAGAAACAGGCTCCCAGCTGAGCAGAGAGCCCGATGCGGGACTCGATCCCAGGACTCTGAGAGCATGACCTGAGCCGAAGGCAGAGGCTTTAACCCACGGAGCCCCCCAGGCGCCCCGCCCTTGCCCTTCCTTAAACAATGTGTACACGTCTGCGGGTAGATACGGACATATGTAATTTTTCTTAAGCCTTCTATACAACACAGTGGTGTTGCAGATTTACAGAAAACGTACAAAATAGCACAGTGAGCTCAGCCAGTTTCCCTCATTAACCTCTTTCACTGGTACCTTTGTTGTAATGAACCAACATGATTACTTTGACCAACCACTTTGTTGAGATGTAACGCACCCACTTGAAGTGTACAATTAAGTGATTTTTTTTTTCCAGTATATCCTTAGGGTTGTAAGACATCACTACAATCCAAATTTAGAATATATTTGTCGACCCTCGAAGAACCCCCACCCATCAGCAGCCCCCCCTTCCTCTCCACCCCCTCATCCTCCCGCCACCCCTGTCCCTGCAACCACTAGTCTTCCTGTCTCTGCAGAGCTGCCTATTGTGGCCATTTCATACAAACGGACGCCTAAACATGTGGTCTCGTGCCTTCTGCGTCTGCTTCTACTTGGCCAGTTTTCGAGATTCATTTGTGTAACACGTAACAGTACTCTATGCTTTTTTTTTTTTATTGAATACTGTCCTGCCGTATGGATGTATACTATATTACCATTAACTAAACCTCACACTTTCTTTGGATTTTACTCATTTTCCCCTAATGCCCCTTGTCTGTTTCAGAATCTCTTCTGGGATTCTCCCTCACATGCAATTGTCAGGTCTCCTTGAACTCTGGTCTGACAGTTTCTTAGACTTGTTTTTGCTGCCTCGGACAGTTCTGAGAAGCCTTGACTAGGTATTTTGTAAAATATTTCTCAAATGTAGGCTTTTTCTGTCTGGTATTTTCTCATGCTTAGATATGGGTTATGGGTTTTGGGAAGGTAGACCGTGGAGGTGAAGCCCCCCCCCCCCCCGGTTACTGAAAACTTGTATTGGCTCCGTTTCCCTCAAGATAAATTTCAACAGGGGCCCCTGGGTGGCTCAGTTGGTTGAGCCGCTGCCTTCGGCTCGGGTCGTGATCCCAGCATTCTGGGATCAAGTCCCACATCGGGCTCCTTGCTCGGCGGGGAACCTGCTTCTCCCTCGGCCTCTGCTGCCTCTCTGCCTGCCTGTGCTTTCTCTCTCTCTGGCAAGTAAATAAATAAAATCTTAAAAAAACAAAAAAAGATAAATTTCAACAGCTTGAAGCTGACGGAGAAGGCCTCGGCCCGGCTCGAGCTCTCCAGCTCCACGTCCGCCTTTGCGTTCCTTGTCCCGTCCCGTCCCTGACGGCAAGCCCCAGCCTCCTCCCAGAACGAGGCCTTTTCATTTCTCCAGGCCTGCGCAGGGATGCCTTTCTCTCTTCTTTTATCCGGGAAAGACCAGTTAATACACGGGTCTTTGTGATGAACCAACATGATTACTTTGACCAAAAGCCTCCTTTCCCTACAAGGCTTCCTAACCCACTCCCCACCCCCCGGTCGGTCAGCGTTTCTTCCACTGGGCCCAACAGCGTAGATGCCCGACGCCACACCCGGGACAGTTTTTCCTGGTCTGTTTCCACCAGTTAGCTGGAGACTGGAGATCAGTCCTGACGAATGAATAGGGAACGGGCCAAGTCTTTCCTGGTCCTGCGTGGGACACTCCCCTCTTGAGCAAGACCAGAAACTTGGGGCTAATGGGGTTATTTGTTGTCCCCGAAGGGGTGAGCTATGACCTGGCAGTGTACAGGTATCTAGATCCAAGAGTCTCAGGGAACAAGGCCGAGGGGTCAGTAAGGTCATTCTTCCTGGGGTGTCCCCGGGGCCATTGGCAAAATTTCCAGGGGGGCTCAAGTTCAAACGCCCAGATGTCATCACTGTACTAATGACATGAGAACCTCTGAAATGCACCCTTTTGTCTTTGGTAGACCATTTTCCAGAAGACTAGCAGGAGTGGGAGAAGGCGAGTCTGGGCTCAGAGTGTCACGGTCTGTCCTGGGCATCTGTGGGGTCTTGAGGGAGACTAAGACCACGGAGGATGGCCAAAAGGAGTTAAAATAAGTGAAGAGTCAGGCTCCACAAAGCCCATGGAGTTGGGTGGGGGGGCTCCATGCCTTTGATCCATCTGTCACCCCTTCCAGACCCACCTGGCGGGCTTGAAGCCTCCTCGGCAGGCAGGGTCACTGAATGCCAGGCTCCCAGGCAGTGGCAGGCCTGGGCCCAAGCAGCTGGCCTTCCGTTCTGTTTCTCCCAAGAACCAAGCTAAAGCCCTAGAGATGCCCAGCCCCTCTAGACACTCAACCCCAGGGTAGATTTGGAAGCAAACATTCTGCACGAGGCCCAAGTGTGGATGTTTCTTCCAGTCAGTAGCCACTTCTGAACTGCACCTGGAGGCCAGGCCTGCCCCTTGGTCCTTTTGGGCCATTCCGCAGGTTCAAGGGTATGCTTTTCCATGGGAGGTGCTGTGCCCCCATCCCCAGACGGCTTTAGCCCCCTCCAAGGGGCCATCCCAGCACACATCTCCCTCTGGCCAGTGAAGGCTGCTGCTACCCTGTCCCCACCAGGTCCCCTGTTCTCCAGGAGGCTGGTGGGTCTCCCCACCTGCGTAAACACAGCATGCGACAAGCCCGTACAACCCACAGCAGACGCGTGTGCTGCCTGAGATTTGCTTGGGCAGCGTCTGGTTTTCCTGTCCCGACGCTATTATTCTTGCTTTTGGTTTCCGACCTCCGCCGACCTTGGATCTCTGCCCTGCAGCCCCAGCGCTGGCCGCTCCGATGCGCTGTTTTGGACACATTTCTCTGTCTTAACCTCTTAGGCTTAAACACAGTGTTGGCTTTTCCAAGGCTTGAAATTCGATCACTAAACCTATCTGTATTTGGAAGGGAAGAAAGAATTTTCTTGACTACCTACTACAAGTTTCCTCCATTTTGCTGATGTGAAAAATGAGGCTCATAGAGGTGAAGTAAAGTGACTATCTAACGTCACGCAGCCTGAAAGTGGTAAAGCCAGCAAGTGAACCTGGGTCTGTGGGATCCTAAAGTCTAGCCAGAAAATTTGGTGAAATGCCTGTTGTTTTCCCTTTTTTTTTTTTTTTAAGGATTTTATTTATTTACTTGAGAGAGAGAGAGAGAGCATGAGAGGGGAGAAGGTCAGAGGGAGAAGCAGGCTTCCTGCTGAGCAAGGAGCCTGAGGCAGGGGCCGATCCTAGGACCCTGGGATCATGCCCTGAGCTGAAGGCAGAAGTTTAACCACTGAGCTACCCAAGCGCCCCTTTAAACTTGTTTTTAATCAATATCTTTTGAAGGGTCAAAATTTTAAATTTTGATGAAGTTTAATTTTTTATTGTTCTTTCTTACAGTTTGTGGCTTTTTGTGTCCTATTCAAGAAATCTCAGAATCCCCCAAATTTCCTGTATCTTCATTAAGTCTTATAGTTTCAGCTCTGACATCAGGTCTACGATCCATTCATTTTAACTTTTTTAAAATTAATTTTCAAAGATTTTATTTATTTATTTGACAGAGATCACAAGCAGGCAAAGAGACAGGCAGAGAGAGAGGGGGAAGCAGGCTTCCTGCTGAGCAGAGAGCCCAATATGGGGCTCGATGCGGGGCTCCATCCCAGGACCCTGGGATCATGACCTGAGCTGAAGGCAGAGGCTTAACCCACTGAGCCACCCAGGTGCCCCCATTCATGTTAACTTTTGTATACACTTTTTTTTTTGCTTGTGGGTAGCCAGTTGTGTCTGTACTTTTTGTAGAAAAGATTATCCTTTCTGCTGTTGAAAAATTGCCGTGCCACCTTTGCAAAACATCAACTGACCACATATATGTTCATCTATTTCCGGATTACAGATTTTATCCTATTGATTGGAATTTTTTAAAGATTTTATTTATTTATTTGAGAGAAAGAACACAAGCAAGGGTGAAGATGTAGAGAGAGAGAAGGAGAAGCAGATCCCGGCTGAGCAGAGAGCCCGATCCCAGGACCCTCGGATCATGACCTAAGCTGAAGGCAGACTTTTGACTGAGCCACGTAGGTACATGCTCTCTCCCCTTTTCTCTCTCTCTTTTCTAATGTAGGCTCTACACACAGGGCTTGAACTCACAACCCTGACATCAAGACCAGAGCTGAGATCAAAAGTCAGATGTTCAACCGACTGAGATACCCCTGCACCTCTATTCCATCGATTTCAATGGTTATCTCCATACTAATACCATACAGTCTTTTTTCTCCTTCATTAAAAAAAAAAAATCTCTAAGCCCAACATGGGGCTCAAACTCATGGCCCTAAGATCAAGAATTGCATAGTCTACTGACTGAGCCAGCCAGGTGCCCTCCAATACTGTACTGTCTTGATAACTAGCTTTAGAGTGAGTCCATCAAGTAGTGAACATCCTCTAACTTTTTTTTTTCCCCAATTGTTTTGGCTAGTCTAGGTCCTTTGGCATTTCTATGCAGATTTTAGAATCAGCTTGTCAATTTCTCAAAAAATGTTTTTGGAGGGGCGCCTGGTTGGCTCAGTGGGTTAAAGCCTCTGCCTTCGGTTCAGGTCATGATCTCAGGGTCCTGGGATCGAGCCCCACATCCTCTCTGCTCAGAGGGGAGTCTGCTTCCTCCTCTCTCTCTGCCTGCCTCTCTGTCTACTTGTGATCTCTCTCCGTCAAATAAATAAAATAAACAAAATCTTTAAAAAAAATGTTTTTGGAGTTTGATGTGAATAATGTTAAATCTATGTAGAATTACTACATTTACCAAGGGAACCATCTGTACCTGGAATTTTTTTTTTTTTTTTAAAGATTTTTATTTATTTATCAGAGAGAGAGAGGGGGAGAGAGCGAGCACAGGCAGACAGAATGGCAGGCAGAGGCAGAGGGAGAAGCAGGCTCCCCGCCGAGCAAGGAGCCCGATGCGGGACTCGATCCCAGGACGCTGGGATCATGACCTGAGCCGAAGGCAGCTGCTTAACCAACTGAGCCACCCAGGCGTCCCTGTACCTGGAATTTTTTTTGTAAGAATATTTTCCCCTGAATATTTCCATTTATTATCTCCAGTATATGGGAAATGTAAAAGAATTCAATAGGTTATATCAAGTTCACCAGCAAAGCAATGATGAGAAACTTGAGAGAGAATCCTTTCTGTTTCCAAATATTTTGAAAGTTGGCTCCTGTAAAACAACAACAACAACAACAAAACATTTTATGATGAAACAGTATTTCTGGGAATGAAAGAGAAAAATAAAAGCATTATTTTTGGAATGGGCACAGACCTCTAGGCAGGTTTCCTCTCAGTGCCTAGAGGTCTGTGCCCATTCCAAAAATAATGCTTTTATTTTAGGCACAGAGCTCCAATTAATTTTATGGGAAGATTTAACTACAATTCAATTTCATTAATTATATGTGGGGCTATTTAAGTTTTCTATTTCTTCTTGAGTTAGCTTTGGCAGTTGCTGTTTTTAAGGAATCTGTCCATTTCATCTATATGATTGAAATTTACTGGCACAAAGTTGTTCTTGGAGTTACTTTCTTAATTTCATTTTTGGTCTGTTGCCCTTTGAATATGTCATTCTACTGATTTCCATTGTTTAAGACAAGAAGTTCGTGTAGATCAGTATCAATGCTTCTTTGCACATAATGAGTCATTTTCATTACTGCTTTTATTGTTTTCTCTTTCAGTGGTTTGACTATGATGTGTCTGACTATGTCGACTGTGATGTGACTGGCTCTTCATATTCTTCCTATGTGGCATTCACTGCACTTCTTGGATGTGTAGATTAGTTTTTTATCAAATTTGGAAAGTTTTTGGCCATTGTTTCTCTCTTTTTTCTCCTTTTCCCTGATAAAGTACTCTATGAGTTCTCGTGATGATGTATTCTGTGACAAAATGGTTAAGATTTTGGTTTCCTAGACACAGAGTCCCAGATTTCAATTCCAGCTCCACCAGTTATGAGTTGTGTGAATCTGGACACATGGCTTCGAGACTCGTGACTTTGAGTCTTAATTTATGTTTACTGCTTTATTATAAAGAGTATTATAAAGAATACAGGTAACCGGGGCACCTGCGTGGCTCAGTGGGTTAAGCTTCTCCCTTTGGCTCAGGTCATGATCCATGATCCCCACATCGGGCTCTCTGCTCAGCAGGGAGCCTGCTTCCCCCTCTCTGCCTGCCTCTCTGCCTACTTGTGATCTCTCTGTCAAATAAATAAATAAAATCTTTAGGAAAAAAAAAATACAGACAACCAGATGAGCAGCCAGATGAAGAAGTACACAGGATGGGGTCTGGAAGGGTCCCAAGCTCAGGAGTTTTGGGTCCCATGAAAATGGGGTGTGCTACCCTCCCAGTATGTGGAACTCTAGTGGAACACAACTTGGAAGCTCTACAATTTTTTCCTCAAGTATCTTTTTCCGCTCTCCCTTTTCCTTTCCTACTGGGACTCCTATTATTCTTATGCTGGTAAACCTGATGTCATTCCACAGATTTCTGAGTAAGGACTCATTTCTTCTTCCCTTTGCCCCTCTGCAGGTTGGATAGTTTCTATCGACCCATCTTCATGTTCGTTGCTTCGGTCATCTGTCAGCTCAGATCTGTAGTTGAGCTCCTCTAGTGAATTTTTTTTAAGATTTTATTTTTTAAGTAATCTCTATACCCAACATGGGACTCAAACTTACAACCCCGAGATCAAGAGTCATTGTGCTCTACTCACTGAGCCAGTAAGGTGTTCCTCTACTGAATTTTAAATTTCAGTTATTATTACACTTTTCAACTCTGGAATTTATTTATTTATTTATTTGTTTATTTTTAAGATTTTATTTATTTATTTGACAGAGATCACAAGTAGATGGAGGGGCAGGCAGAGAGAGAGGAGGAATCAGGTTCCCTGCTGAGCAGAGAGCCCTACTCGGGGCTTGATCTCAGGACCCTGCCGAAGGCAGAGGCATTAACCCACTGATCCACCCAGGCGCTCCTATTTATTTTTTATTGTTATTTTAACCATTTTTTTTTAAGATTTTCTTTTTTCAGTAACCTCTACATCCAACGTGGGGCTTTATCTTACAACCCTGAGATCAAGAGGTGCGCACTCCAACAACCGAGTCGGACAGACCCGCCTCCCTTGTAACCATTTTTTAAGTGTATAATTCAATAGCATTAAGTACATGTACGATTCATTTCTCAACAAAAACTCCATTAACCAACATCTCATTCCTCCCTTCCCCCAGCTCCTGATAACCTCTGTTTTATTTCTGTCTCTGTGTATGAATTTTCATACTAGGTATCTCCTATAAGTGGAGTCATACAATATTTTTCCGTTTGGGGTCACCTGGGTGGCTCAGTCGGGTCAGCAGCCCACTCATGATTTTGGATCAAGTCATAATCTTAGGGTCATTAGATCAAGGCCCATGTTGGGTTCCATGCTGGGTGTGGAACCTGCTTAACATTCTCCTTCCCTCTTTCCCTCCCCTCCCTCCCTTAAAAAATAAAAATAAAAAAGCCCAAACCCAGTATTTTTCCTTATGCATCCAGATTCTTTCAATTAGCATGTTTGGAAGGCTCATCCATAATGTAGCACATGTCAGTACTTCATTCCTTTAAAAAAAAAAAAAAATTCTGGAGCGCCTGGGGGGCTCAGTCCGTTAAGCGGCCAACTCTTGATTCCAGCTCAGGTCATCGCCTCAGTTAGGGTTACGAGATCGAGCCCTGCGTTGGGCTCCCCGCAGTGAGTCTGCTTCTCCCCCTCTCCCTCTGCTCCTTCCCCACTCTCTCTCAAAAAATTTTTTTTCTAAGCCCTTATCAAGATTATTTATTTTGTTGTCACACTTTCCTTTGAGTCTTTTTATTTTAGTTCTTTGAGCATATTTTATAATAGCTGTTCCAAAGTCTTAGTCTGCTAACTGCAACATCTGGGCCCCAGCAGAGACAGGTTAGAGTACTTGCTTTTCCTGCGTTTAGACTGGATTCTGATGCCCTCTACAGGTGGTTGTTGTCACTGGCTTTTGTTTGTTTCTTTGTTTAACAATTGCCTGGGCCAAATCAGTGAATCTGCTTCCCCCAGGGTGGGTGGCCACTGCTGTCTCTGCCCCATTTAAAATAATTCTTGTTTTTATTCTTAAGCTCGGATTCCTAGGAATGCCCCTGTGTCTGTGCAGCTTCAGGTCCGCTCTTTTTTTTTTTTTTTTAAGGTTTTATTTATTCATTTGACAGAAAGAGAGAGCACAAGCAGGGGGAGCAGCAGAGTAAGAGGGAGACACAGACTCCAGGCTGAGTGGGGAGCCCGAAAGGGGGGTTGGTCCTATGATCCTGGAATCATGACTTGAGCCAAAGGCAGACGCTTAACCCACTGAGCCCCCCACCCTGAGCCAGTGAGAATTCTGTCCTCTGACAATGATCTATATGTGCGTGGGAGAGGACAAAGTTCGGGCCATTTTCAGGTTGACCCCAGCTTTCCTCCCCCGCCCCCGCGCACGCAGCCCCAGGGTTAGGCCTGCAAATGCCCACAGCCTCAGCAGGGAGCATGCGTGCCTCCACCCCAACCCCAAGTCAGGCTAAGAGCGCTGTGGGCTTCACTGTCCACACTCACTTGCCACTGAGCCGGCAGCTTCCTCCGGCGACATCACGGGGTGTGGCCATCGTCCACACGTCCAAATCAAAGAAACCCCCTGCAGCAGGGAAGCTTCCAGTCCTCAAAGCCCACCCCCGACCCCCAACCTTGCCAGAGCCTCTGCGACTCCCATGCTGGGAAGCGAGACTCCCCCTGTTCTAACTCAAAGTTGAGTGGGTTTCAAGACGGTTCGCTTCTCAGATTGTGGTCGGCCTTTGGTGGATCTCAGAGCCCTGAACGGGCTGTTTGGTTTGCCTTGTGCAGCATTAGAGCTGCTTCTGGCGAGAGGATCTGCTGACCTCCCCACTCAACCGTAGGTGGAAACGTCCTCCTTTAAATATTTTGAACTCTGTTCTGGGAAATCGTTCTGTTCCTCGTCCAAAAAGTTTGGAGGGTCTTAATGGCTTGGAAACAGTCTGATCCTTTCAAGGTTTGCCTTTACATGTTAGACAGGACCAGAATAGCTTCCGTCTAGGGTGAATTTGGCCCCATTGCCGTGGCAATGACCTTCTGAGTCCTCTACTAGACACCTGTGCATTTGGTGATCTTTTCGCTCTGGCTGGTGGGACCACGAGCTCCTTCCACCGCACGCAGACCCTGGGGATTGTTTAACCCCCTTGGTGCTCACCTGAAGGTGTGTGGCAACCTCTGCCCGGGGCCTAGCGTCCCTCTCTGCCCTGCGGATTCTCCCTGTGGAACGTGGTCTCCTCACCCCAGGGAGACTGCTGGCGTCTGTTTGAGTTCCCTCTTCCTGGGCTACAGCCCGGAAATTCTCTCCAGGCAGGGAGCCAAGGAAGCCATATGGCTCTCTATCCTGCACTGCCTGTTGTCCAGGGACCGAAAGTTCTTTTTCTTGTTTAAGATGTGAAAATGTTGGGGTTTGGGAGCAAATGGTCAGGAGAGAATTCTTAAGGTATCTCTGGTGCAAAAAAAGGTGGTTTTAAAGAAGATGTGGTCCACATACACTATGGAGTATGATGCCTCCATCAGAAAGGATGAATACCCAACTTTTGTAGCACCATGGATGGGACTGGAAGAGATTATGCTGAGTGAAATAAGTCAAGCAGAGAGAGTCAATTATCATATGGTTTCACTTACTTGTGGAGCATAAGCAATAACAAAGGACATTGGGTGAAGGACAGCAGAAGTGAGGTGGGGGACATTGGAGGGGTCGACGAACCATGAGAGACTGTGGACTCTGAGAAACAAACAAAACTGAGGGTTTTGGAGGGGAGGGAGTGGCGGAGGGGCAGAGGGAGCCACCCCAGGGAGCCTGGTGGTGGTTATTGCATGGAGCACCCGGTTTGGTGCATAAACTATGAATCTTGGGGCAACTGACTTAGTGGGTTAAGCCTCTGTCTTCGGCTCAGGCATGATCTCAGAGTAGTGGGACCGAGCCGAGCTGCACATCGGGCTCTCTGCTAATCAGGGAGCCTGCTTCCCACCCCCGCCCCACCTCTGCCTGCCCCTCTACCTGTGATCTCTCTCTGTCTAATAAATAAATAAAATCTTTAAAAAGAAATAGACAATGAATCTTGGAACACTGAAAAAATAAAATTCTAAAAAATAAAAAATTTTTAAAAGGTGGTTTTATTAAAGCATGGGGATAGAACCCGTGGGCCGAAAGAGCTCACTAGGGTTGTGAGGAAGGACTGATTGTAGACTTTCAGGTTGGAAGGGGGTTAGAAGTTGCTAAGGAATTTGGAAGCAAGGTTTCCGGGACCTTGCGGGGATAGCTGTTGTTAGAAAAAGGTCATTTATGACTGTCTAGTAAAATCTTAGTCCTGAGACCCTTCAGATGTCTACTGGTGGGTCATATGCTTGGAAGACGATTGCTACCGTGTATCTTGGGGAGTAGAGATAAAGGAAATTTCCAAAGGAATTTTGTACATGTTAAAAGAGACTTACAGGATCCTGGAGGTCAGGCTAATGTCAAGCCAATGCTGCCTTTTGCCCTTAGCAAGGCGTTAGCATCAAAGACGTTGAGTGCGCGGAGGAAGTTCCCCGTGCCTGGCGCAGACTTGTCAACGGGCGGTGGGTCGTAAGGAAATGGAATAGTTTTCTTTGGCCGCTGTTGTCCACATCGGGTGTATCTGGGCCCCGTTTCTTCATCCTGATCAGAAGCCCCGGTCAGGCTTCTGGGTCGCACTAGGCTGCGCCCCAGTATCCGTGGTCGCGGGCAGCCTCTGGTTTTCCGCAAACGAACCCACAGTTCTCCGTGCAGGTCAGCAGAGGGCGCTGTTCTCCGCGTTCTTGAGCCCGCGAGCGCGTGGGGCGGGGCCGGCCGGGCCGAGCGGGTGGAGCCAAGAGCCTGGCGCGGGCACCTGGGACCCCCCCGGCCGCCGGCTCGCCCAGCGCGCGCAGCCTGGGCCCCGGACATCCGCGGGAGCGCGCCGGAGCCGGACTTGCCGGTCTGTCGAGCACCGTAACGTGCACCTAGACTCGAGGCTGACTTACGCACGGGACGGATTCACGACGCACAAACCCATTACCTGATGACAAAGGTGCCCCGGGGTACACGGGGGGCACATGCTATGCACGTTAGAACACGGGCCGAGCGGGGCTCTTGCTGTCCAGGTCTAAACCTAGCACTCCCTGGAAATTGGGGCTTCCTGGAGTTGGTGTTTGGTTTTTGTTTTGGGGGGTTTTGGGGGGGTCTGGTTTTTTTTGTTTTGTTTTGTTTTTAAGATTTTCTTTTTAAGGACTCTCTATACCCAACGTGGGGCTCGAACTTACAGCCCTGAGATCAAGAGTCACACGTTCCACTGGCCAGGCCAGTCCGTGTCCAGAGGAGTTTCCTGAAGGATAGGCCGGAGTGACTAGCATAGCCACCATACCCGAGGGACGTCTTGGGACAGGGGCTCTTCGTCGCTTCCTGCGTTCCCCTCCCCCCACCGCTCCTCTGGAGACCATCAGTTTGTTCTCTGTATCTACGAGTCTGTTTTTGGGGGCGCCTGGGTGGCTCAGTGGGTTAAAGCCTCTGCCTTTGGCTCAGGTCATGATCTCAGGGTCCTGGGATCGAGCCCCGCATCAGGCTCTCTGCTCAGCAGGGAGCCTGCTTCCTCCTCTCTCTCTGCCTGCCTCTCTGCCTACTTGTGATCTCTGTCTGTCAAATAAATGAATAAAATCTTTAAAAAAATAGATTAATGGTTGCCACGATGGGTGGGGGCGTGGGGGGAGTGGGGAATGAGGAGTGGCTGCTAATAGGAGTGACTTGTATCTAGAATACACAAAGAACTCTCAGCAACTCAATAGGTAACCTCTGACCCTCCCCCTGCTTGTGCTCACTCTCTTTCTCTCTCTCAAATAAATAATTAAAATCTTAAAAAAAAAAAAGAAGAAGAAGAAGAAAGAAAGAAAAAGCAATCCCCAGGCTCCTGGCTGGCTCCATCGGTTAAGCATCTGACTCTTTGTTTTGGCTCAGGTTCTGCTCTCAGAGTCTGAGGATCAAGCCCCACGCTGGGGCGTTGGATTCTGCGCTCAGTGCGGGTCTGCGTCTCCCTCTCCCTCTGCTCCTTCTCATTGTTTGTGCTCTCTCCCTCTCTCTGCCAAATGAATACATAAAATCTTAAAAAAACACATACACACAAACCAATTCTAGAGACTTGACTACAAGGACTCCATGTGGAGGTGGGGATGGTTGAAAGAACCCACAAGGAATGTGGAAGCACTCAGGGGCCAGCAACAAGGGACCGGAGTGTTGGGGAAGGGGCGGAATGCTGTCACTGAAACTAGGGAAAAGCTGGAGATGCGGAGGAGAGCTAAAATCCTGATCACCAGTTCCAGAGAGAGAGTGATAGAGTGTGTGTGTGTGTGTGTGTGTGTGTGTGTGTAGAACTCCGTGCCAGAAACGGGGACAGAGACCAAATATATAGTCTTATGATAAGTCCCACTATCGCAAGGGACCACCTGACAGACGCTAGACAAGCGTGTGGAGATGAAGCCACTGCCAGAGGTGCGACCCACATTAGGAAGGGAGCAAGGAAGAAATGTCCTGACGCCTTTGCTCTGCCTCTCCCTCTGCTCTCCAACCCGTCCTCCCTTTAGCCAAGCCCAAGGGGAAGCCGAGTGCAAAGGAACCTTCAAGTCATGGAGCAGAGCAGAGGATGGATCTGGGGGTGGCAGGTAGATCACAACCAGCTCAGGGCAACAAGCCCCAAGGCTTCCACCCCTTACCAGCTGTGTGTCCTGAGGCAAGTTACTTAACCTCTCTGAGCCCCTATGGTTCTCTCTGCAGTTGGAGTAGTACCCATCTCACACGTCAGTGCTGGGCTCTTCTCTTCGCACTCACTCTTGAGGTGAACCTGTCTACACTCATGGCTTTAAACACCATCCAGGGGATTGTGGGGGGCTTAGTCACTGGGCATCTGTCTTTGGCTCAGGTCATGATCCGAGGGTCCTGGGATCAAGCCCCACCTTGGGCTCCCTGCTCATCGGGGAGCCTGCTTCTCCCTCTGCCTGCCATTCTCCCCGTTTGTGTGCTCTGTCTCTCTCTCTGTCCAATAAATACACAAAATCTAACAACAACAACAAAAACCCCACACCATCCAAATGTTGATGTCCCCCAAATTTATGTCTTCAGTGGAGACCCCCTCTGTGAGCTTCAGAACGGCTCACTTGGTACCCCACGTGGCTGTCTACTAGGGCTTCCCAGGCTTGCGCTGCCCCCAGATAAACCCTTATCTTCCTCCCCAAACCAGCTCAACCCCAGCCTCCCCATATCAGAAAATGCAATTCCATCGCTACGGTCTGTCCGGCCACAGCCCTGGTGTTGTCCTCGCTCTCTCTTGCACACCCACATCCCGCCTGTTAAACAACTGCTGGTTCCACCTCAAAAGATGTTTGACACCTGCCCGCGTCTCTCCGCGTCTCCCATCACCCTGGCGCGGACCTGGTGGTCTCCGACCTGGCCTGGTCCAGGAGCGTCCGTCCGGGTCTCCTGCTCCCCGCTCCCCGCCATGTCCCCCCAGATTCCCTGTAGCAGCCAGAGCAGAAGTCCTCAAGTCCCCTCACAGGACATGGCCATTTCCCTCCACCCTCTGCCTGTGCTGTGCTCTGCTCAAGCCACCGGCCTCCTCCAGGTTCTCAGAGAACACCAAGCGTGACCCATTTCAACAAGGGCCTTGGGGCACTTGGGTGGCTCAGTCAGTGAAGCGCCCGACTCCGGATTTCAGCTCAGATCATGATCTCAGGGTTCGTGAAATCGAGCCCTGCGTGGGGCTCTGTGCTCCGTGTGGAGCCTGCTTGGGACTCTCTCTCTCTCTCTCTCTCTGCCCACATCTCCTAGAAAGTGGGGGCAGGCAGGAAAACTGAGGCCCAGAAATGAAATGTGCCCAGGAGTACACAGTCAATGACCGGCAGAGTCCCCTTCCAGCCCGTTTGTCTGTCTCCAGGCCCCAGACCCTCTCTCGTGACTGACACATTGTCCACCCGCCATTACAGCCGTGACATCAGCTGGCATGAGGTACGGTCTCTCATGAGAACTAATTTTAGAAGTGGGTTCTGGACTCCTCAGAGGAACTAACTACCATGTTTCTCCTTTTTGACGGTAAATTGTCCCCTCCGGGCTTAGCCCCAGGAAGCTCCACATCAAATGTCAACTTGGTCCCTCTATTGGCCCTTTACTAGGCTTGGATTTTTTTTCTCTCATTTTTATTTTAACTCCTCATCTATGTTCTTTTTTTAAAAATAGAGACAAAATGGACATACAACATTGTATCAGTTTGAGGTATAGAGCAGAATGTGTTTGTAGCAATAGAGTGGATTCATATTGGCAGATCACCACAATAATCTACTGAAAATATATTGTGACACGGTTGTTTTTTTTTCTCTTGTGATGAGAACTAGTATCTCTCTACTCTGCAGCCAACTTTCCCATAAACAGCCCCGCGTTATGAAGTAGAGTCCTCACACTCTGCATTACATCCCAGGGCTTGTACCTCTGACCCCCTTCCCCCATTTGCCCAAGGTCTTCCTCACCCCCCTCTGACCTGCGCCTGTCCGTTCCCTGTATCTGTGAATTCATTTTTTGGTTTTGTCTTGTGTTAGAGTCCAAAACAAGAGTGAGTGGGACCGAGCGAGACCAAGACAGCATTTGTCTTTCTTGGACTTACTTCACTTAGCATAATGCCCGCGAGGTCCAGCCATGCGGTCACAGACGGCAAGATTTCATTCGTTTTGATGGCTGAATAATATTCCAGTGTGTGTGTGTGTGAGTGAGTGTGTGTGAGTGTGTGTGAGTGTGTGTGTGTCTTTTCTATTCCCCCACTGATGGGCCCTTAGCCTGCTCCCATGCCTTGCCGATTATAAACAGCCCTGCAAGAAACATGGTAGTGTGGATATCTTTTCAAATTAGTGACTTCATTTTCTTCAGATAAATACCAGAAGTAGAGTTGCTAAATCATGATATTTCTCTTTTTAAGCTTTTGAGAAATCTCTGTACTGGTTTCCATGGTGGCGTCATGAATTTACATTCCCACCAATGGCACACAGCGTCCTCCCTTCTCCACATGCTCACCGACACTTTTTCTTTCCTTCCTTCTCTCTTCCTTCCTTCCTTTCTTTCTCCTCCTCCTCTCCTCCCTCTCCCTCTCCTCCTCTTCTTTCTTTCTTGCCTGCCTTCTTTCCTTCTTCTTCCTTTCTCTTTCTCCCTCCATCTTTCTTTCTTTTTTACCATAGCCACTCGAACAGGTGTCAGGTCCTATTTCATAGCTCTCATCGTGGTTTTGACTTGCATTTCCCTGATGATTCGTGATGTTGAGCACTTTTTCATGAATCTGCTGGCCATCTGTATGTCTTTTTCAGGAAAATGTTTATTCAAATCCTCTGCCCACCCAACTGGCTCCACACCCAACGTGGGGCTCAAATTCACCACCCTGAGATCAAGAGTTGCACGCTCTACGGAGCCAGCCAGTCACCCCTGCTGTGGCCATTTTTAAAAAATGATTTTATTTATTTACTTGAGAGAGAAAGAGAATGAGAGATAGAACATGAGCTGTGGGGAGAGGAAGAAGCAGGTTCCCTGCTCGCAGAGAGCCCAGTGCAGAGCTCAATCCCAGGACCCCGGGATCATGACCCAAGCCAAAGGCAGATGCTTCACTCACCAAGCCACCCACGCACCGCCCCTCCCCTGCCCATCTTTAATCAAATTGTTTTTGTTTTGTTTTTGCTATCGAGTTGTATAAGTTCTTTATATACTGGGGGCATTAATCCCTTATCAGATATGTGATTTGCAAAAACTTTATCCCACTGGGTAGGTTGCTTTTTCATTTTGCCAGCGGCTCCTTGCCATTCAGAAGCTTTTCGGTTCTGCTTTTTGACATCATCGCACTTGTTTATTTTTGCTTTTGTAGTCAAATCCAAAAAAAATCTTTGCCAAGATCCATATCAAGTTTACCCTCTATATTTTCTTCTAAGAGCTTTATGATTTCAGGTCTTATGTCCAAATATTTCATCCATTTGGAGTTGATTTTTGTGTATGGTGTAAGATCAGGGTCTGTTTTCTTTCTTTTCAATTGCTGCCCAGTTCCCCCAGACCACTTATTGAGGAGACTAGCCTTTCTTCATTTGTATAGTCTGGATTCTTCGTCATGAGTTAACTGACCATATATGTGTGGGTTTACTTCTAGGCTCTCTATTCTGTTCAGTTGGTCTGTGTGTCTGTTTTTATACTAATATGCTAATACCATACTTGATCACTACAGTTTTACAATATAGTTTGAAATAGGAATCATGATGGGATGATGCCTCCAACTTTGTTCTTTCTCAAGGTTGCTTTGGCTCTTTGGGGTCTTTTGTGGTTCCATACAAATTTTAGAATTGTTTGTCCTATTTCTGTGAAAAGGCCATTGGAATTTTTCTATGTGATTAAATTGATTATTGAGTCTGTAGATTATGTTGGTTGGTATGGACATTTTAACAATATTAATTCTTCCAATTCATGAGCATGGAGGGTTTTTTTTTTTTTCCATTTATTTGTATCCTCTTCGGTTTCTTTCATCATTGTCTTATAGTTTTCAGTGTAGAGGTCTTTTATCTACTGGTTAAATCAATTCCTAGGCATTTTACTTTTTTGATGCAATTATAAATTGTTCTCTTAATTTCTCATTTTGATAATTCACTGTTAGTGAATAGAAACGCAATTGACAGGGCACCTGGATGGCTCAGTGGGTTAAAGCCGCTGCCTTCGGCTCAGGTCATGATCCCGGGGTCCTGGGATCATGCCCCGCATCGGGCTCTCTGCTCGGTGAGGAGTCTGCTCCCCCGACCTCCGCCTGCCTCTCTGCCTACTTATGATCTCTCTGTCAAATAAATAAATAAATAAATAATCTTAAAAGAAAAAAAGGAAAGAAACGCAATGGACTTTCCTATATTGATTTTGTATCCTGCAAATTTACTGAATTCCTTTATTAGTTCTAACAGTTTTTTGGTGGTCTTAATATTTTCTATATATAATATCATGATATCTGCTAATAGAAAGTTTTATCTCTTCCTTTCTGATTTAAATGCCTTTTTAATTTTTTACTTATTTTATTTTTATTTAAATGTCTTTTTTTTTTCTTTTTTGCCTAATTGCTCCATCTAGAATTTCCAATAGTATGTTAAATAAAGGTGGTGAAAACGGACATTCTTACCTTGTTCCTGACCTCAGAGGAAAAGCTTTTAGCTTTTTACCATTGAGTATGATGTTATCTGTGGGCTCGCCATATACGGCCTTTATGATGTTGAGATATTATGTTCTACGTTCACTGTGTTGAGAGGTTTTTTTAGTCATAAATGTTGAATTTTGTCAAATGCATTTTCTGCATTTATTGAAATGATCATATAATTTTTACCCTTCATTTTGTTAATGTGGTATCATATTGATTGATTCACGGATGTTGAATCATCCTTGCATCTCTGGAATAAATCCCACTTAATGATGGCTTATGAACCTTTTAATGTATTGTTGAATATTTTGTTGTGAATTTTTTTGTCTGTGTCCATCAGGGATATTGGTCTATAATTTTCTTTTCTTGTAGTCTCTTTGTCTGATTTTGATATCACGGTAACTTTCACTCTATAAAATGAGTTCAGACGTATTCCCTCCTCTTCTATTTTTGGAAGAGTTTGAACAATTTGTATTAATTCTTCTTTAAATGTTCGGTAGAATTCATGAGTGAAAGCATCTGGTCCAGGACTTTTGTTTGTTGGGAGATTTTTGGTCACTGATTCAATCTCCTTCCAGTGATGAGTCTGTCAGATATTTTATTTCTTCACAGCTCAGTCTTGGTAGGTTGTAGGTTTCTAGGAGTTTATCCCTTTCTTCTAGGCTGTCCAGTTTGTTGGCATGTAAGTGTTCATCGTAGTCTCTCAAGATCCTTTGTATTTCTGAATTATCAGTTGTAATGTCTCTTTTTTCATTTCTGATTTCATCCTGTGTTTTTTGGACTCAGGTGCCTTCTATGCCTTCGGAAAGATGGAAGTCATATTTGGCATCATTGGGAATTGTGAAGTGTCTGGGCATGAGTCTTCTTTTATTGGGAATGTTTCAATCTCCATCAAAAAGAACAAGTTGTGGGGTGCCTGGGTGGTTCAGTGGGTTAAAACCTCTGCCTTCAGCCCGGGTCATGATCCCGGGGTCCTGGGATCAAGCCCAGCATCGGGCTCTCTGCTCAGTGGGGAGCCTGCTTCCCCATCTCTCTCTCTCTCTCTCTCCCTGCCTCCCTGCCTACTTGTGATCTCTGTTTGTCAAATAAATAAATAAAATCTTAAAAAAAAAAAAGGACAAATTGCATCAAAAAATTTAAAATATATAAGAAGGGGCAACTGGGTGACTCAGTCAGTTATGCGTCCAACTCTTGATTTCAGCTCAGGTCATGGGTCTCCAGGTCATGAGATAGAGCCCATGTTGGGCTCCACACTGGGTGTGGAACCTCCTTAAAAATTCTCTCTTTCCCTCTCCCTTTGCCCCTCAACATGCCCTTTCTCTGTCTCTCAAATAAATAAATAAATAAATAAATGACTTTCTACCAATTCTTCTAAAAAAATGAAATAAAATACATAGAAATAAATATAGCCAAGGAGTCTTTTATTGGGATCTGTCTGAAAGTGCGTTTTCAGCTGAGTGAGTGTCTGATGTTATTTCTCTGATAATTAACCTTCTTCCTTGTGTGTGTGTGTGTGTGCTCTCCTCCTGGTATGGTTGGCTCGAGCCTCTTGAACTGACCTTCTGTCTCTCTGTGGTGAGCACGACTCATTTTCTGCCAAAATCCAATCATCCCCTCTCCCACTGCTGACGTGGCTGTACCTCATTTCCCAGCCTCCCTTGCAGTTAGGCGTGATCATCTGACTACGTTTTCAGCAACAGAATGTTTTGAAATTGATGTTTAAGACTTTCAGGCAAACAGGGGCCCCTGGCTGGCTTAGTAGAGCATGTGACTCTTGATCTCAGGGTCATGAGTTCAAGCCCCATGTTGGGTGTAGAGATGACTTAAATAAATAAATCTTTAAAAACAAAGACTTCTAGACATACATCTAAGAAGGTGGGCAAGGCCTGCCTCCTCCACACTCTCTTTTCTTCCTGCCAGTTAAAACTCAAGATAGTAGATTTATCTAAGCACCAGTGGATGGTATAAAAGTGAGGAGGAAGTGGTCTGGTCTCTGAGTGATGTGAGATACAGAGCTGCCTCACCAGCACCACCGCCGCTTCACTTGGACTTGTTTACATTAAGGACAAATGATCTACTTTGTTCTTTTGGCCACCTCTTTGTTATAACACAAAGTTTTGTCTGAAATAATTTGGTCTTATATATTGTCTTTCATATTTTCTCCCCCACTTTCCACTTTTGGAGGGTTCTGTTTTGGGGGATGGTTTCTTGTTTTATATTCTAATACTTTTATTAATTCAGTATCACAGTTTTAATTTCTAAGAATTCAATCTTGCATGCTATTTCATTTTTTTTTAAAGATTTTATTTATTTACTTGACACAGAGAGAAATCACAGTAGGCAGAGAGACAGACAGAGAGAGAGGGGGAAACAGGCTCCCCACCGAACAGAGAGCCTGATGCGGGGCTTGATCCTAGGACCCTGGGATCATGACCTCAGCCGAAGGCAGAGGCTTTAACCCACTGAGCCGCCCAGGCGCCCCCACTCTTTTTATTTTTAAGAAAAACTCTTGCATTAACACCAAACTATTCCTCAGTAAAATCAAGTGTTCAGATCCTACTATAAAATAAATAATTTTTAACTTAGAATTCTATATCAGGCAAGTGTAGGAATAAAATAAAGACATATCTAGGGGAAAGATTAATCAAAAAGTTTATCTTCTTCTTAGGAAGGTCTCTTCATTAAGAAATGATTTGAGGATGTGCTCTAGAAAAAATAAGAGGGTGCCTGGATGCAACTTTTGATCTCAGGGCTGTGAGTTCAATCCCCACCTGGCCATGGAGCTTACTTAAAATAAATGAACAAATACAATAACAATTAAAATGGGAGGTTAAGCCTTTGAAAGAAGAGGATGTTAGGCACAGGAACTGGGGGATCCCACCGGGGAGAGAAACAGCCACTGGTTCTAGGATAAAGTTGTGTAGCAACAGGAAGAGGCAGGGGGTAGGGAGGCCTCCTCTTGGAGCAAGGAATTATGAAAAGCAATTAGAAACTCCAGGAAAAGGGCACCTGGGTGGCTCAGTAGGTTAAGCCTCTGCCTTCGGTTCAGGTCATGATCTCAGGGTCCTGGGATCAAGCCCCGCCTCCTTCCTGCCTGCCTCTCTGCCTGCTTGTGATCTCTCTCTCTGTGTCAAATAAATAAATAAATAAATCTTAAAAAAAACAAAGAAGAAGAAACACAAAGAAAAATGGAAAGATGTATAATTCAGGATAATCATAGTAAAGTATTGGCTGTGCACAGAAAAAAGTATTAACTTTTTTAAATAAGAGATTTCATTTATTGGGGCGCCTGGGTGGCTCAGTGGATTAAGCCGCTGCCTTCGGCTCAGGTCATGATCTCGGTGTCCTGGGATCGAGCCTCGCATCGGGCTCTTTGCTCAGCGGGAGCCTGCTTCTCTCTCTCTCTCTGCCTGACTCTCTGCCTACTTGTGATTTCTCTCTCTGTCAAATAAATAAATAAAATCTTTAAAAAAAAAAAAAAAAAAGAGATTTCATTTATTTATTTATTTATTTGAGAGAGAGAAAAAAACATAAGCAAGGGGAAGGGCAAGGGAGAGAGAGAAGCAGACTCCCCAGACTGACACAGGGCTCAATCCCAGGACCCTGGGACCATGACCTGAGCCAAAGGCAGAGGCTTAACCGACTGAGCCACTCAGATGCTTCCCAAATTATATAACCTTTAAAAGGAAAGACAATTAATGGTTTTTTATTGTTAGACTGAAATTCTGGACCAGCCAGTGAGATGCAGCAAATAGGTTACTGGGTTGCATCCAGTCAGGTAACCACTGGCCACACGTGGTTTTCAAGTACTTGAAATGTAGCCGGTTACTTGCAACAGAGGAACTGAATTTTAAAATCTTATTTAATTTTCACTGATCTAAATTAAAATAACCCCATGTGGCTAGTCACTGCCGTTTGGGGTAGGACAGCTCTAGACACTACCAGAAGAGAACGCGAGTACCGTCTACCCAGAGCCCTATAAAAGCAAACGGACACTTAACAGATCTTGGACAGAAGAGAGCTAAGGGAAGGGAAGCTGCGAAGTGACGGTGGCGGCTTCGTTCCAGCCCACGTGCACAGCGCTGGCACTGTTCCGACCACCGCCCACGTCCGAGCTCATTCAGCCCTCGGGACAGGGCAGCCTGGCAGAAACTGCCCGGCTCAGCCTCTTCTCATGAGTGAGCAACGGCAGACACAGGAAGGCCGCGTCGGTGCCCAGGATCACACACTCTCGGAAACTCTGGCCCCAGAGTCCACTTCCTTAACCACTGTGCCGTGGAGCTTGACCAGATGGCCACAGCCAGGGCTACTATCTGAAATAACACAACTTTAGAGGCACCGGGGTGGCTCGGTCGTTAAGTGTCTCCCTTCGTCTCAGGTCATGATCCCAGGGTCCCGGGATCGAGCCCCGCATCAGGCTCCCTGCTTAGTGAGAAGGCTGCTTCTCTCTCTCCTACTCCCCCTGCTTGTGTTCCCTCTTGCTGTGTCTCTCTGTCAAATAAATAAATAAAATATTTAAAAATAATAAAATAAAATAAAATAACGCAACTTTAGTTACAGATGCAAAGCCTTAAAAAGGGATGTAGCTGACCTGAGAAGTGGGACAAGGCCAGTGGGCCAAGGGTCCAGCCACTGAGGAGGAAGCTGGTAGATTATGGCAGGCAGAGTGGGGGCATGGGAAGAACTAGCTGAATTAGCAGCCTGTTTAGGGATATGGACCCATCGGAAGAACTGAGACTAGAATAAGTTAAAAACATTTTTTTTAATTTTTATTTTTTTTTAAGATTTTATTTATTTATTTGACAAACAGAGATCACAAGTAGGCAGAGAGGCAGGCAGAGAGAGAGGAGGAAGCAGGTTCCCAGCTGAGCAGAGAGCCCGATGTGAGACTCGATCCCAGGGCCCTGAGATCATGACCTGAGCTGAAGGCAGCGGCTTAACCCACTGAGCCACCCAGGCGCCCCTAAAAACATTTTTTTTCCCCCAGACCATGACTTGGGGAGGAGACTGGTCATTGGTGATGAATCCTCTGTATTTATAATATCATTACTTTGATTTAAAAATACCAAACAATTTTGTCCAGTGAATAAACCAGTGCATAGACATCTCCGGCCACATGGAAATTCCCCGGAGAACAAGGCCTGCCTGTCCCTGGACAGGGTTATAGATGCAAAGAAAGACCCCAGGGCCCCAAAGCAAACCCACATCCTGGCGCCCTGGACAACCCCCCCCCGCCAACCTGGAAGATCACAATCGGACTTATCAATTCGGTTCTTATTACATCAGCTATTAGATGATAAGTTCTCACCAAGGGCCCCACGCTAACTTAATTGAATCCTCCCCCAAATTTTGGAAAAATAGCATTATTATCCCTATTTTACAGATGAGGAAACTGAGGCAGAGGGGTGAAATGACTGAGCCTAGGCCACACAGAGAGGAGGTGACACAGCTCAGGTGCCCCGGTCCCCTGTCCTGTGTCTTTCCTGGCACCCCACTTCGAAGCAAGGGGAGACAGGCTGTGCTGCGCCAACTCCCACCTGCTGCGGTGTCTGGCAGGAAATGGCTCTTCAAGGACCTGCTGAAGGTCAGAGCTGCACGTCCAGACCCTGGTGAGGGACGGAGGGTGGAGGTGCGGGTGGGGCAGACACAAGTGGTGCCGCGCTCTGAAGCTCTACAGCCTTCGAGCAGCCGGGAGAGCCTCCAGAAGTCGGGGTGCGCGCTGGGCAGGGCCTTCAAACCACAGCCCGCACCCCACCTCCGCCAGCTCGGGTTCCCGCGGCTCGCAGCGCTGCACCCCGTCCTCGGCCCCCTCTGGCCCGCGGGATGCCCGCTCCTTCTCTCAGCCTGGCAACTGCCCATCCCCGTCCCCAGCACCTGCTGTGGAGAAGCACTTTCCAGGGGCCGCGGGCACAGCCCGGGCTTGTCCTGCCACGAACCTTACGTCCTGGGGGCAGAAAGGCAGAAACAAGATAAGAAGGTGGATACAGCGGGGCACCTGGCGGCTCAGTGGGTCCAAGCCTCTGCCCTTGACGAAGCCCTTGCCTTGGGCTCAGGTCCTGATCTCAGGGTCCTGGGATCGAGCCCCGCATCGGGCTCTCTGCTCAGCAAGGACCCTGCCTCCTCCTCTCTCTCTGCCTGCCTCTCTGCCTACCGGTGATCTCTGTCCGTCAAATAAATAAATGAAATCTTAAAAAAAAGAAGACAAAGGTAGATACAGCAAATGACAGGGCGTGCAGTGTGGCGGAGCGAAAGCAGGGCTGGAGCGGAGGGAGAGGCCGTGGGGGGTGCAGAATTTTAAACAGGGTGAAGCCATCCAGACAAGGTAACGTTTGAGCCAAAACTTGCGAGAAAGGGAGCCGTCCAGCTACTTGGGTGAAGAGCCTTCCAAGTGGGGCCACTACGGTCCCAAGACCCCAAGGCTGACATTCTTCAGAAGCCAGAATGGGTGGCAGGAGCAGAGGGAATCCTGGTGGGAGAGGGAGGGGGTGGTCCGGCGACCGCTGGGAGGACTGGGCTCGGGTGGCAGCCGTCTCGGGCTCTGGAGCAGCAGTGAGATTGGCCCAGGGAGGCAGCAGTGAATGTGAGCAAGACTAGCCAGATTCTGGATCTTTCTATGCTGTTTTATTTTGAAAACGTTCAAACTCAGAAAAGGTGCAAGGATAAAACAATGAACACCCATCTACCTTCTGCATGGCTTTACTACCAGTTTATTTTATATTTTATTTTATTAAAAAAAAAAAAAAAAAACATGTTCCCTGCTGTATGCCTAAGCAAATGACAGTTTGGTGATAGAATTTTCAGTATGGCATTTGGGTACATCTTTAAAACTCTGTGGTTCTCAGAAGCCCCTTCTGGGTCTTCTTTGTTCTTGAATTCAGGGACCCGTGATGACCCCACCCAGCATTTTTGTTAAAGGCCCCTAATTAAAGCCTTTTTCTTTTCTTTTCTCTTTCTTTCTCCCTTTCTTTCTTTCTTTCTTTCTTTCTTTCTTTCTTTCTTTCTTTCTTTCTTTCTTTCTTTTTTTCTTATTTTCTTTCTTTCTTTCTTTTTAATGAGCAGCTGAGAAGAGAATTAAGATCTGGAAGACATTTATTCTTGCTTATTTATTCCAGAGTTGAGCTCTTCTCAAATTTCAGGTCAGACGCTAAAGAAATGAGGGAAATGGGCGCCTGGGTGGCTCAGTGGGTTAAAGCCTCTGCCTTCGGCTCAGGTCATGATCCCACGGTCCTGGGGTCGAGCCCTGCATTAGACTCCTTCTCTCTCTGCCTGCTGCTCTGCCAGCTCGTGCTCTCTGTCAAATAAATAAATAAAATCTTAAAAAAAAAAAAAACCCACACAATAAAATAAAAAGTAATAAAATTAAATTTAAAGAAAGATGTGGAAGAATGTCTCAGGGCTTTCTTTGTCCTTCTGACACTGCCATTTTTGGAGAGTCCAGGCCAGTTATTTTTGTCAAATGACCCTCAGTTTGGATCTGCATTGTTCCTGGGGCTGTCACAGGAGTACGCTGTATCCTTCTGAGTGCTTCATGTCTAGAGTCCCCTGATGTTGGCCGGCCCCACTACTGGTGATGTTAAGTTTGATCGCTTGTTTGGGACGCCCAGCTGGCTCAGTCGGTAGAGCGTGCAACTCTCGATCTCAGGGCTGTGAGTTCAGGCCTGCTGTGGAGATTACTTAAACATACACACGCACTGCTGTCTCAGTTTTACTCAACAACTCTAACACTCGTTCTTACTTGAGTCAATTATGTGGTGGCTCTAGATTTGTCCTTTTTATTTTTTTATTTTTTTTAAAAGATTTTATTTATTTATTTGACAGACAGAGATCACAAGTAGGCAGAGAGGCAGGCAGAGAGAGAGGAGGAAGCAGGCTCCCTGCTGAGCAAAGAGCCCGATTTGGGGCTTGATCCCAGGACCCTGGGATCATGACCTGAGCTGAAGGCAGAGGCTTTAACCCATTGAGCCACCCAGGTGCCCCTTAAAAATTTTTTTTTAAATGCTTTTTGCTACAGTAATTTTCTTATTTTTTAAATTATTTTTTAAATGTCTTTTCCTCTGAGCTTTTTGGGTTTTTTTCCTTTCTTTATTTCTTTATATTTTCTTTTATTTGTTTATTTAAGTAATCTCTGCCCAATGCAGAGCTCGAACCCCCAACCCCGAGATCAAGAGCCCCATGCCCCTCTGTGAACCAGCCAGGCTCCCCACCCCCAACCTTAGTAATTTTTTGAAGATTGAGAAATTGGGAATCTTTGGGTAGTCTTACAAACATTTTTGTTGACTTTTTAGAATTTAAAAAGAAATCTAACCTTCAATTATTTTCCAGCCGATTATTTGTACTTTTCTGTTCACCACAGCAAGATGTTGAAATAGCCTAAGTGTCTGACAATGGAGTGGTTTCTTTTCTTCCTTTTTCCCTTTCTTTCTTCGTTTCTTCTTTCTTTTGTTCAGTAAGTACAGAACAGGACGTGCCAAAGACTTAATGTGACAGATGACAAGCATGTATGTCTGCGTAAACACAGACACCAAACACGACTTTTCTATGAAGGCTCCTCCCGCGGCAGGGTGCGGAGGTTTTCCTCTTAGTCCATCCTGACTGTCAGGAGAGGCGATCCCCGAAGCTCCGAGCATCCCTGCGCCCTCCTGAGAGCACGCCCAGTCCGCCAGGTCCGGCCATTCTCCCTCGCAGCCATTTCTCAGGGCTGTGTTTGTGGTGAGTAACTCTGAGGGACGCGGGCTAGCTCTCCACCTGCTCAAGTAGAGGCGAATGCCCCCAGCTCAGTGTTCCTCAGCTGCAAGCTTCTCTGCGTCACTCCCTTGGGACTTGAGGGAAAGGAGAACTGATGCAAATATTATGCTCCTGCTGTTTGCTCTGCAGTGAGTAATAGGTTCCTCAGACTAACTCTTTAGCTTGAGAGCAGGCTATAACCCCGGGCCCTGAGAGGAGCCTGTTCAATCACTTATCACATACAAAAATTTAGAACACAAAAATCGGGGTTGGTTTTTTAAAAAGAAAGGCAAAACAAAGCAAAACCGGCCGTATACAAAAAGTCAAAGCTTGCACACCAGAAGAGAGCAGGGGTGCCTGTGGGTGGTTCAGTGCGTTAAAGGTCTGCCTGCAGCTCAGGTCAAGATCCCAGGGTCCTGGCATAGAGCCTAGCATTGGGCTCCCTGCTCAGCGGGGTCCCTCTGTTTCTTCCCCTGCTTATGCTCACTCTCTCTCTTTCAAAATAAATAATAAATAAATAATAAATAAATAAATAAAATCTTTTTAAAAAATCAGAAGAGAAAAAAATTAAATTAAATTAAAAGGAGGGCTGCCCGGGTGGCACCGCTGGTTGAACATCGGATTTTTGACTTTGGCTCAGGTCATGATCTCGGGGTGGTAAGACCAAGCCCTGCACTGGGCTCTTGCGCAGCATGGAGTCTGCTTGGGATTCTCTCCCTCACCCTCTGTTCCTCCTCTCAAACGCACACGCACATTCTCTCTCTCAAATAAATAAATAAGATGTGTATGTTTTTTAAAGATTTTAATTATTTCTTTGAGACAAAGAGCGAGAGAGAGAAAGAGGGATTGAGAAAACGAGTTGGGGGAGGGGCCGCGGGAGAAGCAGACACCCCGCAGAGCATGGAGCCCGACGTGGGACTTGATCCCAGAACCTTGGGATCACCTGAGCCGAAGTCAGATGCTTACCCAGCTGAGCCACCCAGCTGCCCACAAATAAAATATTTTTTAAAAATAAAAAGAAAGAAAAAAGAAATAAATATATATATATACACATACATACCCAAAAAAAGGAGAAGGAGGAGAAAAAAATTTAAAGGAAATTCAGAATCCATCTGAATTTGGATGAAAGCAGCCTTCCAAAGAAGAAAATAAAGAAGCCCATTCACACTTGTCTAAAGAAACTTAGATTAATGCCCCAATAGATCATTTTCCAGACTGTTTTCCATATAGAGTCCTATATCTTTACTAGTCTTCCATCAAAATAAAATTGAAACCTAATGAGAGCTTAGTAACCACCTTGGTCTTGTTAAGCACCCCACTGGGGTGACTGGGGGCCGTGGTGGTGGCAGCTTCTGGAGCCCACCAGGGCTCACCAGTCTACGAAGGCTTTCGCTGTCCCCCAGCCAGAGTCACTGACTCTTTTTGCCCTGGTACTTTCTGGGAGCTCTCGGGGCAGGAAACGGTGCTACCCTGGCTTTGGGCCTAACAGCTTGGGGACCACAGATGCAAACGAAACCACCTTCCCTTCCCATCTCCTCCTCCGCAGCCCGTGGTGGTCCAGCCTCCGCATCACCGCAGCTCTGACCCTCATCCCTACCCCGCTTCACCCCTGGCCATCCCAGTTCCCCGCCAAGTACCCGTTCCAGATCCACCCGCCACCAACCCCTCTTGCCTCGGCTGAGACCCCCCGAGCACCCTTCGCCCGCCCCGTCTCAGACCTAGAAAGAGCAAGTGATGGAGGCATCACCTCGGCAGCTGTGGGAGCACCGAGGGTGGGGCAGGATGCTGGGGTGGGGTGGGTGGAGCCAGGGCCACTTCCTTTCCCCCTGGGGCCCATCGGCCCAGTCCTGCTCCTGCTTCAGGAGGAGTTGGAGCTGGCCTGGCCCCAGCCTTGTGCCCTCCCTGAGTGAGCTGGTAAGGGGTCCAACCTGGGGGCAGGGGCCTTTGCGGACCTGGGAATATGCTACGGCTTGGAAAGACCCTTGTAGATGAGGGGAAGAGAGGACCAGCAGCCATCGGGGCCGACTAGGGTTGGGGAAGGGGCGGGAAGGGTGGCCACTGCTGGAGCACAAGCAGCCCAGGCCTGAGGGGCCTGTGGGTCTGAGGGGATGGCAGAGCCGCCAGCGTCTGCCCCCTTGCTCTTGCTGATAATAGTAAAAGCAAGGGTGGAAAAAGCCGTTAAACCACAAGTTAGGCCTGGCAGTTAGCAGGGAAGTGGGCAGAGGGGAGGGCCTGGCCAGGTTCTCCCCCTCAGCTCTTGCCGTGTGTGTGTTTCTCCAGCTCGCCCGCCGTCAGGGCCCGCTCCTGCCCGTGCCCGCTGCCATGAGGGTGAGCCTGTTTCTCCTCCTCCTTGGGGGCTTCTGGACTCAAGAGGTGATTCCAGAGCCTCAGGACATCACAGCCACTTCACAGGAGCCTGTCCTGGGAGGGTCCTCTGTTTCTCCAGCCTCAACTTTCTTTGAGGCCCAGAACCTCGACTTAGCGACCCCCAGCCCTGTGACAACAAAGGTCTCCGAGGAGGGCAACAGCACCGGGCGCCAGGTCTCCTCACCTTCCTCAGACCTCCGCACAACCAAGGAGGGGTCCTTTCCTGAGGCTTCCACTGCTGCTACCAGTGACCTCCACGTATCCGACCCAACAATCAACCAAGCTTCCACCCAGGAGTCAACAAGCCTGGAAATTAATGCGACCGGTAACCCTGCTGAAACACCAAGAAACTCTCTGGCACTCCACGTTGTGACTGATGGAACCGTGACACCTGGCTCTCTGGAGACCTCTGACGGAGCCGGCGGACCCCCTGTCACCATGGCAACTGGCTCTCTGGAGACCTTGGATGTAACTGGTGGACCCCCTGTCACCATGGCAACCGGCTCTCTGGAGACCTTGGATGTAACTGGTGGACCCCCTGTCACCATAGCAACTGGCACTTTGGAGACCTTGGATGTAACCAGTGGACCCCCCGTCACCATGGCAACCAGCTCTCTGGAGCCCTCTGACGGAGCCAGTGGACTCCCTGGCACCATGGCAACCGGCTCTCTGGAGACCTTTGATGTGGACAGTGGACCCCCTGTCACCATGGCAACCGGCTCTCCGCGGGTCCCCCAGGAGACCCACAGCTCCCCCATTTCCACGGTAGCAATACTCGCTGCCACTACGTCAGCGTCCCTCAAAGACACAAGAAGCACCCAGCTTCCAGATCAGGGGACAAAGGGCACCCTGCTGGTGGCCGTGCTTGTGGCCCTGCTGGTGGTCCTTGTCCTCATGGCTCTGCTCCTACTGTGGCGCCAGCGGCAGAAGAGGAGGACGGGCGCCCTGACGCTAAGTGGGGGCGGCAAGCGCAATGGGGTGGTGGATGCCTGGGCCGGGCCGGCCCCGGTGCCCGACGAGGAGGCGCTGATGGGCCCCACAGGAGGCTCTGGGGGCGAGAAGAGCCCTGGGGCATCTGTGGGGGCCGGCGGGGGCCGGCAGCCCACCCTCACCACCTTCTTCGACAGGCGCAAGTCTCAGCAGGGCTGCCTGGAGCTGGGGGAGCTGAGGGCCGGCTCGGGCCCGCGCCTGCAGGGGGAGGAGGAGCCGCTGGTGGGCCCCAAGGATGATGAGGCTGCGGAGGGCCCGGGGGCCGGGGGGGCCGCGGCCCCTCCGTGCTTGTGAGGACCGAGAGCGGAGGCCAGTTCCCACCTGCCACCTTCTTCCCGTCGCCTTGTCGCCAGCGTGTTCATCTGAACCCCTCCAGCTTCCGAACCGCGGGGGTCTTCCCGCCAGCACCCACCTCCGTGCCCAGGGCCCTAGACCCACGGGACGCTTCCAGACTGAATCCGTCACCCTTCCTCACCGGCTCTGACCTCCCCACCGCCCTCCCCGTGTTTAGTCCTGCTGAGTCTCCACGGTAATGACCTTTTGAGATGGTGATTTCTCGGAGGACTCCCCAGGGCCCCCAGAGTGTAGGAAGGGATGGGAGCAAACTGAAAAGTACTTTGCGGCCCCATAGATTAGGACAGTCCTGCTGGGTCAGGCCAGGACCCTCCTTTAACGGCGTGCGGTGCTCTGTGGGAGGCCCCCTGGAGTCACCCAGCTGTGCCCCCAGGTGTGCCCTTGGCTCACTCCGCCGCCCTCCCAACACCTGCGGCCAGAGGCGGCCAGAGGCTACTCCTCCCAAGGGTGAGGGTGAGAAGGGTTTCCGGGCAGGTCAAGTTCTCAGAAACCCCGGCGCCTGCGTGGGTCCAGGCATGGGTGCAGTTGGTGTGCAAGAGGCCGGGCCTTGGCTCTCTGTGTGAAGTCGTAGGGGTGAGTACAGCGGCGTGAGGAGGGGTGGGGAGGAGAGCAGGACGGGCTGTCCGAGGGGCCACCCCGAGGAACCGCTAAGAACATCAGGCCTCGTCTTTGCTCAGGTGGGATGGGGGTCGCAGATGTACTTGTCTGCAGCCAATAAAGACGGTGGGGCCTGAGAGAAAGCCCACGTGTGTGACCCAAGTGTGCTTCTTCGGCTCAGGCTGCTGCTCCTTCCGTCCTGCTCAGCCTCCCCCGCCCCTGCCTGCTTGCTCTCCAGGAAGGGGGAGAGCAGGGCTGAAGACGGGGAGGTCACTGTTACCCAGGTACCGTGTTTGTACCTCATCTTCCCCAGGGAGGGGGCGAGCTCCTTCAAGGGCAATCGGTGAGACTGGCAGGTCCCCAGAACCAGGAGCTTTCCGTGTGGCTCTGGGGTGGGATGCAGTGGGGGGCGCAGAGGGACAAGACCCCACCCCTGGCCAGAGCCTGGGGGCCCACAGGCGCCAGAGGCCGTTGGTACTTCCCCAGGACAATGAGGAAATTTACAAAGAGGAAGTTGTTGACTCAGAGGGGCTCAGGGGCTGAGGGACAGGTTGACCTACAATAAGAGAGGTCCCTACCCCATGCCGGACCGGAGGGGCAGGGATCTGGAAACAGCCTGGGTGCGTCTGTTCCCAAGTGGGGGTGGAGGGGAGGGGCATGAAGGGACAGAATGGTGGCCATGGGTCCACACAGCCACCATGGTTTGTGCCCCCTGTGGTTGGTCTGGGGACAGGCTGAGCTGGGACGAAGTGCAGCCCTTACCAGCCAAGCAGGGCAACGAGGGGCTGAGTGCCTTTTCGCAGCTGTTCGCTGGGAGCTATGCGGACAGGCCTTAGCCCCAGCAGCAGGGGCGAGTTCCCCGAGTCCCTTAGACACACCGCAACTGTTGTTTCTGATTTGCCCAACCAAGCGCCCCGATTTCAGGTTTAGAAAATACTGTCACGAACTCCAAAGCCATCAGCTCCACCTCCTCTTAATGGACACACTTTTTTCGCCCAAGATTTTATTTATGTATTTGACAGAGAGAGAGACGCAGCAAGAGAGGGAACACAAGCAGGGAGAGCCGGAGGAGGAGAAGCAGGCTTCCCTACAAGGATGGAGCGTCGTGCGGGGCTCCAGCCCAGGACCCTGGGATCATGACCTGAGCGGAAGGCAGACGCTTAACCACTGAGCCACCCAGGCGTGCCTGCAATCACTTTTCTGAACTATTACCGGTTTCTGGGTCTTGGGCAGATCCTGAAGGAAATGGGACGGGGGAGGATTGGTACGGCTCTCAAAAGGGCTCTGACAGGCCGGAAAATAACACGATATATGAAAAGTGTTCAAATAGAGGTACAGACAAAAATTTTGCGAGAGCACCCAAAAAGGGGAGTGAGACACTGTTCCTGGGGGAAGGGTAGGAACCTCCAAAACCCAAGAGCTGACTTAGCTGAGAGTCTTGTTCAAGGACTTTGAGGCACCGCTACGCTTCCAGTGGCCATGGTGCCAGCAGGTGGTGGGGCCTCAGTAAATATTCATTTGAATGAATGAATGGTGCTAAAAACCATGTCCTCAAAAACCTATGCAATGACTTTGAAAAATGTCTACATTACCTGGGAACGAAAGCTAGTTACTAATCTGTAAATAAGTATGAATATAATTTTGTAATGAAAATGCAAAAACATAGGGGCGCCTGTGTGGCTCAGTCAGTCGGTCCAACTCTTGATTTCAGCTCAGGTCCCGATCTCAGGGTCATGGGATCAAGCCCCTTGTCGGGCTCCACAGTCAGTGAGGAGTCTGCTTGAGATTCTCTCTCTCCCTCTGCCCCTCTCTGCCCTCGTATGTTCGAGCTCTCACTGTCTCAAATTAAACAAATAAATTAAAAAAAAAATAAGGAAAGAAAATACAAAAACAAGACATTTATAGATAAATAATTCGAAGGAAATATCCCAGGTGGTTACTGTGCTTATCCGTCAGGTGATAGATTTATGAACGATTTTTTTTTTTGTTTATACATTTCTGTATTTCCAAGTTTTATATAATGAATGCCTCTCACTTTTACAATTAGAAAAAAGATGAATAAGAAGGTGTTCCCTGAGGGGATGGGGTCTGGTTCCAGAGAGGAGCCTAGAAGGGCGGGTTGAAGCGTCTCTGAAGGGTGAGGGAGTTTGAGTTCAGCTCTGAAAGAAGTGGGGAGGTCACCAAACCTAAGTCTGTTCTAGACTTTTCCAGGGCTTTTCAGAACCGTCACGAACCCCAACTCCTCCTTGTCATTTCTTCTTGGGTGCCGAGTTCGCTGACCCTTCTTCCATAATCCCTTGGAGCCGTGGTAGAGCATTTGACTGCATAATCCCTTGGAGCTATTCCTTCTCCCGGGCCCTAACACATCCTGCTGGATCCTACCCAGTCTTCTCTGTGGGTTTCTTGACCCCCAGTCACTTCTATCCTCTGCCCGTGATGGTCCCAGTGACCCTTCTAAAAGTGGCTTTCTACAAGGCCACTCTGTCCCGATTATCTCTGCCCCTCTTACGGCAGTCAAGATGGAACCTTGCAGGGTAAGACCCCTTCAGGATCTGGACCCTGCCTGGTCAGTCCTCAGTGCAAACACTGTGCCCTCCAGGTTCATCAAAATCCTAGTAACTCCCTGAATATGCCATGTTATTTTCTTGGTGTGTGCGGGGGATGGGGTGGGGAGGAGAGTGTGTATAGTTTTTGGGGTTTTTTTTAAAGATTTTATTTATTTATTTGACAGAGAGATCACAAGTAGACAGAGAGGCAGGGAGAGAGAGGGGGGGAGGCAGGCTCCCTGCTGAGCAGAGAGCCCGATGCGGGGCTTGATCCGAGGACCCTGAGATCATGACCTGAACCAAAGGCAGAGGCCTAACCCACTGAGCCACCCAGGTGCCCCGGGGAGCGTATATAGTTTAAAATGTTAAAAATATTTATTCTGTCCAGGGGTGCCTGGGTGGCTCAGTCATTAAGCGTCTGCCTTCGGCTCAGGTCATGATCCCAGAGTCCTGGGATCGAGCCCCGTATAGGGGTCCCTCCTCTGCGGGAAGCCAGCTTCTCCCTCTCCCACTCCCCCTGCTTCTCTTCCCTGTCTTGCTGTCTCTCTCTCTGTCAAACAAATAAATAAAATCTTTTTTAAAAAATTCATTCTGTCCAGACAGTAAAAAGTACACATTATGATTATGGTTCCAAATCAAGTTTTGTCCTACAAAATGAAAATTCCAGAGGGTAAAAGGATTTAGATAGAGAAGGTCATGAGAAATCTATTAGCACAATTCATTTTTACAGACAGGAAAAGGGCCTCCATGCATGATTCTAAGGACATTTCTTTTCTGAAAATGGGTATTTATACCTAAGTGTCCTCTGCATCCGTATTTCTGATCCCGGACCATGTTCCGTTCGGCAGGCAGACCCTGTGAAGTGTGGGCTGCAGGCAAGGGAGGAGGCCAGTCGGTTCTGAGTCTTCCAAGCCCATCTGCAGACAGAGTGTGAAACAGACACCATCTTTGAGCCCCAAAGCTCAGGGGCCGTGCCTGGAGGCAGACTAAGCTGGAACTGTCAACAAAAGAAGAAAGGAATTTAATCAGAAGCATCTAAGATTCCCAAAGTAGTAGCAAGAGCAAACTCAGCCAAAAGTAGAGAGAAAACTGTCTTTAAAAAAAATTTTATTTTATTTTATTTATTTATTTGACAGAGAAAGATCACGAGTAGGCTGAGAGGCAGGCAGAGAGAGAGGAAGGGAAGCAGGCTCCCCATGGAGCAGAGAGCCCAATGCGGGGCTCGATCCCAGGACCCTGGGATCACAATCTGACCCAAAGGTAGAGGCTTAACCCACTGAGCCACTCAGGCACCCAAGAGAAAACTTTCAAACCCTCAGAGGGTATTGCTTGAGGATGCTATGCAGGGGGCGGCTGTCTGGTTCTGGGGGAGATCTGGGGTAGAATCACTAGACAGAAGCAGCCCAGGGTACTTTGAAGACAATCTATTTGCTCCAGACAGTGTGCTGCAAGTGGGCGTCTGTGTGCCTCGGTTTCCTCGGGTGCTCAGTGCCTGCCTGCCGCCTTTGTGGATGGCCCGGCTGGACTACGGACCGACCCATCCCAGGAGGTAGGCCGCGAAGAGAGGCACTTCCTCAGTCTCACGCTGTAGGCCTCTGCCCGGAGCCAGCCCAGCCCCCGCGTGCCCCGGACACGTGTCTTGACTCCTCGCCAGACTCCTCAACCATCAAGATTCAGCTCAAATGTCACAGCCTTTGTGAAGCCGCCCTCGCTGCTTCCACCCCGGCAGACACTTCCTTTTCTTAAGATTTTATTTATTTATTTGACAGAGACCCAGCGAGAGAGGGAACACGAGCAGGGGGAGTGGGAGAGGGAGAAGCAGACTCCCTGCTGAGCAGGGATCCCAACGGGGGACTCGATCCCAGGACCCTGGGAGCATGACCTGAGCCGTGCACACATGCACTCAGGCTGGGAGGGGTAGAGGGAGGGACAGAATCTCAGGCAGGCTCCAGGCCCAGCGTGGAGCCCAGTGCAGGGCCCGGTCCCACAACCCAGAGATCACAACCTGAGCTGAAACCAAAAGTCTGGCTCTCAACTGAGCCACGCAGGAGCCCCCCTCCGATCTGTCTTTTGAGTGAGCCTAGCATCTAGAAGGATGGCCTAAAGGTAATACAACCCAAGGGGAGAATATTATTCCAGTACAATTTGGATATAGCGGGGGGTCAGACCTAAGGGGGAAAAGAAGGTCAAGTTTGAAATACACTTATTCAGAAAACCAGATTTTAGACTAACTGGCCATTGGGTGACGGAGGGAAGAATGAGATCAGACTTTAAGATTTCTTTCCTGGGAGGTGGAGGAGAGGTGGATGACGTTACGCAGAAATGCAGAGAGAGGAGCAGTTTGTGGGGAGAACATGATGAGCTCATTTTTAGAAGTTGGGAGGGAAGGCAGAGCTAGAGAGAGATTTGAGAGTCACCTGATTTTAGATAGCAATTTAAATAATAGCATCAGGGGCGCCTGGGTGGCTCAGTGGGTTAAAGCCTCTGCCTTTGGCTCAGGTCATGATCCCAGGGTCCTGGGATCCAGCCCCGTGTCGGGCTCTCTGCTCAGCAGGGAGCCTGCTTCCCCCTCTCTCTTTCAGCCTGCCTCTCTGCCTACTTGTGATATCTGTCAAATAAATAAATAAAAATCTTTTAATAAATAAATAAATAAATAACAGCATCAATGCATAAATTATGTCCTGCGCTGTGCCGCATGGGAAAAGCGCCGTGACAAGAATCTTAGGAGCTGGAGCAGGCGAGCTGTTGTCTCAGGGGTATAACTCAGGAGAAGCTTTTTTCCTTGCTTATGTGACAGTCCAGCGCTGGTACTGGAAGCCAGCCTTCCAGAAGGTCAATCAGGGACCCAGGCTCCTTCTACTTTGAGGCTCTGCGGTTTCCAGTGGGGCCAGAGGGCAGCATCTTGGGAAGGCGTTCAAGAGCCTGGTCTGGAAGTGGCCGCATCACTTTTGCTCACACTCCGCTGAACAGAATTCAGCCACGTGGTGGCCTCAGTGCAAAGGAGGCTGGGAAATGTAGTTTATCTGTGTGCAGAGGCGGAAAGTGAAAGGACGCACCTCACCCAGGGGACACTGACATGCGAGGTTGGATGTGGGAAGAAGGACTTGCCAGAGTCAGCAAAGAGCCTTTACGAGAGAAGCCAGAGTAGGGGCGCCTGAGTGGCTCAGTGGGTTAAAGCCGCTGCCTTCTGCTCGGGTGGAGACCCCGGGGTCCTGGGAAAAAGCCCCGCAGGCCCCGCTTCTCTCCCTCCCTCTCTCTGCCTGCTTGTGATCTCTGTCTGTCAAATAAATTTTAAAAATCTTAGAAAAGAGAGAGAGAGAGAGAAACCAGAGTAAAAACGGCATCGAGGAGAAAATAGTCTGGAGGCCTGGATAGACTGAGGCTAGCAAAGTGCAGGATGCAAGATGGACCTTGGGAAGAGGACTTAAAGGAGAGGAAGTGTTGGTTTTCTGCTCTGTCGTTCACAGAATTTTCTCATTTGATTATCTGTTGAGCCAACAAAGGAGGAGTTATCCCATCTTACAGCTAAGGAAACTGAGGCTCAGAAAAGGTAAAAAGGTATTCAAGATCAAAAACGATGGAATTAAAGTCTGGACCCGGGGCTAAGGCTCATGAGTCTCCTAGTGCGCACGGACAGCAGCCTCACAGCCTTTGGAAGGCCGGGTGCGTGGAGGGACCTGGGCTTCTGGCTCAGGGAAGCGGGAACTTCGAGTTAGACAAGCGCCAGTTCCTCCTGTGCTGCATAGAAAGCCAAAGGAGGAGGTATGTCTGGCAGGTCCAGCCACCAGGGGTCCTGGGAGTGGGCAGGAGGGAGCTCGGATCACTGGGGAAGGGCGGGCCGGGCCGGCCCCTTCCTCCTTCCTCTGGCAGCCCCACCCCCACTCTGGGCCTCTGGGGACACGGGATCTGAGCAGTGGACACACCAGCCCTGCGCCTCCGAGCCCTCATGGACCCTGAAGGTAAGAGAGCTTCCCAGGCCTGTCTTCCCTGTCCCTGCCTGTGTCACCATGTCCCCCGGCCTGCCTCCCCCAACTCCCCTCCCGCATTCCCAGAAAACCCATTCTCCTCCTTCCCACTTACTCTCTGCCCCCATCACCCTCCAACCTCTCTGAACCCCAAGCACTTCTGGCTTCAGAAAGCTTCTTCTCGTTCTGTAGTCCCCAGTGAGTTCTGGGGAGAAAGGGGCTTGAGTCCCAGAAGTACGGTCGGTCCGGGTGGTCTAGAGGAGGCCCTGTCCGGGGAGCAGCGCCGGACTTTGGCCCTTGCTAGCAGCGGGGAGCAGGGGAGGCAAAGTCCTGTCCCTGCTGCGGCCCGTGGGGGAGGGGGCTTGAGCCCAGGGTCGCTGCCTGGGGTGGGAGCGCCACTAAGGAGGTCCCCTGTGCGATGACAGGGCCAGGGCCTGGAGTCACAAGGCTCGTGTCTGAACCGGGGCTCCACCACGAACCTGCTGTGTGACCTCGGGCAGGTCACCTGACTTCTTAGAGCCCCCTCTCCGTGCATCTGTAAAATGACGGTTTTAGTTCCCAGCTCTCAGGGCTGTCGGGAGGACAAACAACTATCTGGCCGGTGCCTGGAGGACCGGAAGCCCCTTCCTAAGCTCTCTGCATTTTCCCTTTCCCCTCGCTGGGCTGCTGCTTCCCCAGCTCTGACCTGCCTCCCCTGCCTGGGGCTTCTGCTGGCCTCACACATCTGGAGCGTCCGGCTGGCCTGTGGAGCCAGCTTTCGGGGGGGTTCCCAGGAGCTCTTGGATTAGAAATGAACTCAGAGTCGGAGCCTGGGCTCAAGCTCAATCCCTGCCACCTGCGGCCACGTGACCTGCTTCTCCTGCCCTGCGCTGTGGTTCCCTCAGGGACGAGGTGAAAACCTTGCCTCCCCTTGGGTTGTGGGGAGGGTTCCGTGGGATAAGACACCTAAAGAGCCTGCTGCACAGAAACCCCTCGGGGTCCCCGTTCCCACACGGACTCCCCGCGTCTGGCGCCGCCCAGATCCCACTTCCATCTTCGGAAGCCTTGTGAGTCCGTCTCCACCGGGACATCTCGCTGGGGTGTCAGACTCGGAGACCGGCCCCTACCCGCTCTGCTTCTGTTCCTGCCTCTGCGTCCTCCTACGTGGACAGAACGGCCCAATCTCCCTCACACCCCAGTATCCGAACAGTGGCCCTGTCCTCGGCACTTCCCCGTCACCTGAGCGCCCCCCAAACCTCTTCCCTTTCTGTTCCCGCCTCCCTCTGGGGGAAGGTGTTTGCTTCAGGCTGCCTTCCCTGGGGGATGTGTGCGCCACTCCCTGCGGCACTGGGTCGCTGGCCCCACAGGAACTAAGCCCTGCAGGGAGTAGACAGGTCAAAGGGATGGGGGGAGAGCTGGGGACATGGGGCCAAGGGAGGGGAGAGGGCAGAGCTGGCGCAAAGCAGATGGCAGGCAGGTGGCCGAAGTGTCGGTGGGGCGGGGCAGGTGCCGCCAGGCTGGTTGTGTGCGCGTGTGTGCGTGTGTGTGCGCGTGTGTGCGCGTGTGCACGTGCACGCCGGGGCTGTGCTCTTGCTTTGCCGGCCCTGGGAGCGGGGCCCTCCCCGCCCTTCCCCAGGCCGCTGCTCCTCGCCGCGGCTATTGCACAGCCTCCCGTGTAGTATCTTTCAAGAACATCAGTCACAGTTTAAATATCGAAAGTCCAAGTGACTTCTGACCAAAAGTTTTCGAGATTTTCCCATGGCCTGTTGAACAAAGGCCTCCCGCGCTCCGGTCATTCAGGGCCCGCCCCATCGGGCCCCTCCTGTGGCTCAGCCCTCTCCCCCGCTCCTCCAGTGAAGCAATCCGCTTTGAAATTCTGTAGGTCGGTTTACCACCGGCGCGAGGGGCAGTCCGGTCGGGCCCTATTTGGAGGTCGTTTCTCCTCTCTGGGGAGAGAAGGGCTGATACGGAAAGAACTTTAGCTGAAGCTGCAGGGCTTCCCGGCCTCTGTCTCCATCTGGTGTCAGCCCCACGGATCAACACATAAATAGCAGGAAGACCAAGGCGGCCTGGGTCACACACCAGGGTTTAGAGACATCTGTCTAGGCATGGGCGAGTCACCTCTTTCCCTCCTCACTGTGGCCCTGTGATGGCTTTCCTTTCCTTTTCTTTGAAAAATTATTTATGTATTTATTATTTGAAAGTGAGAGAGAGAGAGAAGCAGGTTCCCCATCGAGCCCGGAATCAATGCGGGGCTCGATCCTAGGACCCTGCGATCATGACCTGAGCGAAAGGCAGATGCTTAACCACCTGAGCCACCCAGGCGCCCCCAAACATTGTTTTTAAGATTTTTTTTCTTTTTTTTAAGTGATCTCTACACCTATCATGGGGCTGGAACCCGCAACCCGGAGATCAAGAGTCATGTGCTCTGCTGATTGAGCCAGCCAGGCTGTCCCCCCGCCCAGGTGTTTCTGACTCCCGACCCCGATGCTCCCACACACCCGGGCCAGAGCCCTGGAACCATGGGTGTGGCTCACAGAACTCTGCCAATGCTGACATGATAAGCACATAGCAGTTTAAAAAACCACTTAGTGCTAGATGGCGGCGGTGGGAGGGGTGGGGTCAGTGAGGGGACTCTGGGGCCATCCTGCCTGAGTGCACGACCTGACCCCCCACTTCCCAGCTGTGTGAACTTTGTGAACTGCAGGTACGTTATGTGACCTCTCCCTGTCTCAGCTTCCTCGTCTGTAGAATGAGGAAAGCAATGGGACCCACCTCTTGAGGTCGTTGTGAGGATCAGGTGTGCCCATATATGCAAGATGCTTGGCACAGGGTTTCAGAAGGGCCGCGAGAGTGTCAGCTGCTTTCTGTCTATCTGTCTGACCTCCGCCCCCAGTGCGAGGCTCAAACTCACAACCCCAAGATCCAGAGTCGCACACTTCGACGGAGTCCACCAGGCATCCCTGAGTTAGCCGTCATTATTATGAGACATTATGTCCTTCCAGATTCTATCCTAGACGAATGGTAGCGCACACCTGTTTTAAGAAAAATTTAGGAATGTGAAACCTTTAAAATGGACAAATTTTTTTTTAACAATTTTATTTATTTATTTGACAGACAGAGATCACAAGCAGGCAGAGAGGCAGGCAGAGAGGAGGAAGCAGGCTCCTTGCTGGGCAGAGACCTCGATGTGGGGCTTGATCCCAGGACCCTGGGATCATGACCCGAGCCGAAGCCAGCGGCTTAACCCACTGAGCCACCCAGACGCCCTTAGGACTTTTCTTTTTGTTACAACTACAATACAATGATCACAACTAAATTTTTTTACACCTAAAATTTTAAAAAATATTTTATTTATTTATTTGACACAGAGACACACAACGCGAGAGGGAACACAAGCAGGGGGAGTGAGAGAGGGAGAAGCAGGCTTCCCAATGAACGGAAAGCCCGATGCGGGGCTCCACTCCAGGACCCTGCGATCATGACCTGAGTTGAAGGCGGACACCTAACGAGTGAGCCACCCAGGTGCCCCTACATCTAAATTTTTTTAAAAATTTCCTTTATGTTATTAAACATCCAATCCGTGTCCAGATTTCCAGTTGTCTCATAAATGCTCTAATTTGGTTTCAATTTGTTTGAATTAGGACCCAGATGGGATCCATATGTCGTGATTGGTTCAGATTCTTTAGGCGGGGGGGGGGGGGGTGGGGGAGTGGGGGGGGTGGGGGGGGATGGTGGGTGGCACCCGATGGCTCAGCCGGTCAAGCTTCTGACTCTTGGTTTTGGCTCAGGTAGTGACCTCAGGGTTGTGAGATGGAGCCCCGTGTCTGGTTGACACTCTCCGTCTCCCTCTCCCTCTGCCCCTCCCCTATGTGCTCTTGAGCATACTTGCTCTCAGATAAATGAATAACTCTTTTTAAAAAAGATTTCTTTTAATTTTTACTTATTTTTTACAAAGATTTTTATCTATTTGAGAGAGAATGTGCACAAGCAGAGAGGTTGGGCAGAGGGAGGTACCCAAAGCAAGGTAAGATCATGACCTGAACCGAAGGAAGTCAGACGTTTAACCAACAGAGCCACCCAGGTGCCCCCTAAAGATTTTATTTTCAAGTCCTCTCTGCACCCGGCGTGGGGCTCAAACTCACGACTCCTAGATCCAGAGTCTCATGCTCTACTGACTGAGCCAGCCAGGCGCCCCTGTTTTGAGATTCTTTTAATCTTTTGTTTTCCTTGCAGTGTGTTCGTTGGAAAAATGAGGTTGTCCTCTGTTAGTTTCCTGTGGTGTGAACTTTGCTGTCTGCGTTCCCATGGTAGAGTTTAACACGTTCCTCCGTCCTCTGGTTTTCTTACAAATTGGCCGTGGCATCTGGATGTCTCCTCCGACTCTGGCTTAGCTGGTTGGGCTAGAGCATTGCTGGGTGCTGGTGGAGCACCCAGTATCTGGTTGTCTTTCTTCTTGACGTTGAGTTTTGTTGCTCAGCATCTGGATTGATTGGTTCCCTGGCGTTCCAAGATGGCTCCTGCCTCTGGCCGCTCGTCGGTTCTTGCTTCTTTGGTCTAAGTGAACCGTTTAATGATTTTTGGTAAATTTGCGAAGTTGCACGCCCATCTCCACAGATGATTTCCATCACTCCAGTACAACAACATGCCATTTGAGGTTAATTTCCAGCCCCGGGCAAACACTGTTCTGACATCTGCCTCCTTGATTTGCCTTTTCTGGACATTTCATGTAAATGGAGGCACAGTATGTGTTTCTCATGTGAGCACTGGTTCTTTTTTTTTTTTTTTTTTTAAGTAATCTTTACACCCAACAATGGGCTCGAGCTCACCACCCCAAGATCACCAGTTGCACGCTGTACCAACTGAGCCTGCCAGGCACCCGGGAGCATTAGTTCTTAACCCTCATGGGCATCTGAATCATGGGGGTAGGAGGACTGTCCCAAACCTTGGATGCCTGAGAACCACCCCCTGAAAGATTCTGATTCAGTGGCTCTGGGCTGGGCCTGAGCAGCAGAGAGTCTGAAAAATCTCAGGTGGATCCCTGCTTTCTCGGTTCTGCCAAGAAGAGCGATCACCCCCACCACCTCCACTTCCTCACCTCTCATGTACTAGTCCTTGACCATGACACTGTGGCTTCTGCCTGCACTGCACAGCACTAAGGCTGCTCCAGCACGGGCTTCCCTGCTGCTAAGGCTCATGCCCACCTGCAACCTTCCTTCTACTTGCGTCTGCTCTCATCCTACTTCTTGAAACCCTCGGCTCCAGACACCCACTCCGTCCTGGTGCTGCTTCTCTTTTTAAACACTGGTGCTTCCCAGAACCCTCCTCTTCTTGCCTGACCTGCTGATCTTACCCGCTGCCAGGCTTAGTCATCACCCGTGTCTGCCGGTGGCTCCAGATCCCCATTCCTCGCCCACTGTCTGTCCGGACGCCAGCACCCACCTTCAGGGCACGGCCAGGGCACATTTTCCTGCTGGCGTTTGAACCCTAACCTCTGCAGAGCCGAAGTCTCTCCCCACCCCTCCCCACTCTCCCACCGCCGGGCTCTGCTGTTGCCCAGCTGCATGCTGCTGCGCGAGCATCCCGGACATTCACTTACTGTGCTTGTGAATGGGAGAAATCCCCTGTGGCGAGTTTCAGATGAGAAAACCAGAGAGAACCACGGAGCCCACGGCTGGCACCCCAGCGGCGTGCCGGTTGCTGCCTCTGGCTGCCCCCATCCTCTGCCCCAACTGGTGCCGTGGGGCGGTTTGCAGCTAAACCCATGGCAGAGACCCAAAGCTTCCACATCCCATAAGATGCTCCTTCCGGCAGACCCTGCCTTAGAAACAGCTCTTGCTTTTGCCCCTGCTTGCTGTTCCCACGGTTCCTGCCCAAGGTCAGGGCTTGGTCTCTGTCTGGCCGGTGGCCTCCCCCTCCTTTTGCCTCCCAGCCTATCCAGTGGGTGGCTAATGTGACCCTTCCAGAACAAAATCCTCATTCTGTAATTCCCTTGCTTGGGGTGTCTGACTGGCTCGGACCGTCAGTCGGTAGAGTTTGGGACTCTTGATCTCAGGGTGGTAAGTTCAAGCCCCACGCTGGGTGTAGAGATTACTTAAAAATAAAATCTTAAAAAAAAAACAAAAAAACCCTTGTGGTTAAAATTCTGCGATGGCTCCTAAGATCTGCCCAAGTTGCTCAGCTAAATAGTTTAGGCTTTTCTCACTCTGGCCATCCCAGTGTTCTCCAGAAGCCTACAACATTTCTCTACATTCTTGCTTTTCTGACTCAAACACCTATTCTCAGCCCAAAATGCCATCCCCCCACACACACACCATCACCTCATAACTCTGCCTGGCAAAGATTACTCATCCTTCAAGGCCACAAAAACTACCTCCTCCTTCCTCACAGACACTTAGTCATTTCTTCCTCTGTGCTCCCTCGACCCTTGGGCCGAGGCTCCGTCATCCTTGAGCAAACACATCTACCGAGCGCCAGTGTTCCCGAGAGCTTTGCTGATGGTAACTCATTTAATTTTAATAAAACCCTGTGAGGTGATTGTTTTCCTTATCCCTGTCACAAAGGAGGCACCTTCGAAGCCCCGGAGACTTTCAGTCCCTTGCCCAAGATCACTTAGCTGAAGGTGGCCGAGCCCAGACCCTAGGGCCCCGGAGTCTGGGTTCTGATTCTTTCCACTGTGCAGTCTCTCTGCCTGGATAAGGATCGCTGAACACCAAGTATTAAGCAAAACAATACAAAGTCACCAATATTTGGCCATTCTTGACCAATCAAAGCAGCACATTTATGTGGTTCTTCTGTGTGTTAGCGCTCGGGATGGAGCAGAAAACTCTCTTGGGATGACTCATTTTGGCCCCTAGCATGGAGCATAAGTGAAGAACAAGGAGCCGACTGAGCACGTGGCCTGATGGGGGTCTCCAAGAGCCCCCTGCCAAGGAAGTGGTATCTGAGAGGAGTGGAGGTGGATGGGGGCGTCTGGGGTGAGGGGAAGGGAAGGAACTTCGGGCAGAGGCACAGCCTGGGAACAGCATAGGTTAAGGCCTGAAAGCTAAGGAGAGCTGCCCACTCTGTCCCCAGCAATTAGTAGCTGACACAGGGCAGACGTTCAAGAGGGATTTGTCAAGGGGCTCTGTGGGTTGGAGCCGCTGCCTTTGGCTCAGGCCATGGTCTTGGGGTCCTAGGATCAAGCCCCGTATCGGGCTCTCTGCTCGGCGGGGAGCCTGCTTCCTCCTCTCTATCTGCCTGTCTCTGCCTAATTGTGATCTCGGTCACAATAAATAAATAATCTTTAAAAAAAAAAAGAAGGAGGGGCACCTGGGTGGCTCAGTGGGTTAAAGCCTCTGCCTTCAGCTCAGGTCATGATCCCAGGGTCCTGGGATCAAGCCCCACATGGGGCTCTCTGCTCAGCGGGGAGCCTGCTTCTCTCTCTGCCTGCCTCTCTGCCTACTTGTGATCTCTCTCTCTCTCTGTCAAATAAATAAATAAATAAAATCTTTAAAAAAAAAAAAAAAAAAAAAAAGAAGGATTTGTCTAACGAATCAAGGAAAAATGGAGAGAAGGATCAGCTGGAGTTAACGGGATGAACGTGGGGTTTTAGGCGGAGAGTGATTTAGTTTTTATCGTCTTATTGTAAGGTCAGTTTTAATGAGGTATAATTACAAGGAATAAAATCCACTCTTTTCTGTGTATAGTTCTGTGGGTCTTCACAAACACATCAGTGGTGTAGCCACCACTACAGACAAAATACAGAATAGTCTGGCCCCAACCTCAGACTCCCTGGTGCCATTCCTTGGGGCCAGCCCCTCCCCCACTCTTAGGAAACCACAAGTCTCATCTCTTGCTGTGGTTTTACCTTTTCCAGAATGTCAAATGGATGACGAACTCAAATAGCACGTAGCCTTTAGTAAAAGGCGAAAGATTTATGCGATCTGAAGAGAAACCAGAGTATAGCACGTAGCCTTTAGAATCGGGCTTCTTGATTTAGAAAAATACGTTCGAAACGCATCCCTATTGTGTATGCCTGTAGCTGGTTCCTTTACTGCTGAGTGGAATTTCGTCGTGGAGGTGCTCCACGGTTTGTTTCTCACGGTCTCACCAGTTGAAGGATTCACGTTCACTTTAAAAAACAAACATCAGGGCCGCCTGGGTGGCTCCGTGGGTGAAGCCTTCAGCTCAGTGTGAAGTCTGAGACTTCAGCCACTGAAGTCTGCCCTCAGTTCAAGTTATGATCCCAGGGTCCTGGGATGGAGCCCCACATCAGGCTCCCTGCTCAGCGGGGAACTGCTTCTCCCGCTCCTGCTCCCCCGGCTCTCTCATTCTCTGCCAAATAAATAAATAAAATCTTTAAAAAAAAAAAAAAAAGCAAACACCACTGGACCTGGTGTGGATGGAGTGGGAGCTTCGGCATGTCTGCTGTATGTCCGGGGCCTGTATGTCCTGGCTGGCTGATGAACAGTGGACATAGGAACCACGACTTTGTGGCTTTTACTGACTGTTCCCAGCGGCCAGGGCACAGCTGGCTCTGGGCCAGGAATGGGAGCCACTTGGAGCAGAACGTGGGAAAGGAGGCTCAGGTACCATCCCCGGTGCTGGGGGAGGTGAAAACTGGGTGCTTGGCTTTGGGGGAGAAAGGTTGGGCAAGAAGAGCCCTGTTCTGAGAGTAGATCAAGCCAGAACGCCTGGTCTTAACTTCAGCTTGGAGCAAAAGTGAGGAAGCGAAACAAAACCGCCCGACATAGGGACCAGTAAATCGCCCAACGGGCCATCCTGTTGATGCCATCAGAGATCTCCCCTCCTCCGCCGCGGCGCCGCGTCCGTCCGGGGCTCGAGCACGTGAGGCTGCAGGTCTTCTCGTGGCCGATAGATGGCGATGTCGCGCCGTGCCTGAGCTCACCCTCCCGTCCAACAGACCTAACAGCGGGTTAACCGCTGTATGGCCGCGGAACAGACCTAACAGCGGGTTAACCACTCTATGGCTGCGGAGCAGACCTAACAGCGGGTTAACCGCTGTATGGCCGCGGAAAGCACCGCCGTGGGCGCTACTCTTTTTTTGGACAGAAAGAGAGAGCTCACAAGTAGGCAGAGCAGCAGGCGGAGAGAGAAGAGGGGAAGCAGAGAGCCAGACGCGGGGCTCGATCCCAGGAGTCTGGGATCATGACCTGAGCCGAAGGCAGAGGCTTAACCCACTGAGCCACCCAGTGGAAAGGACTCGCCCACGCTCCTGAAGCTGTGCCTCACAGAGCAACGGCTCAAGCCCAGTTCCCCCTGCGCGTTCCTTGTACAGACCCCATCTCTAGAGAGAGGCCCGCTCGTTGAGACATTGGGTGTGGGGGCGGGGTGCTCCACGCAAGCGATGCAAAGGCAGAAGAACCCACAGCCACGGCCGCGCAGCGCGGGGGGTCAGGCTCTGCCGCGCATTTGCTGTGACCTCAGCCTGCTTGCCTTTACTCGGTGTCCACAGCTGTCCACTGGCGTCCTGCCTGGCCAGCGGCAAAGGCAGCCGGTGACTCAGGGGTCTTCTCCTTCCGTCGGTCACTATCTGTCCAGGTGTACCGCAGACTGTAGGCCACTCCGTTAAATCTGAATTTCAGATACTCAACAGATAACTTTTAAGGGTAAGTATGTTGTAAGTATCATTTATACTTAAAACCAAAAACATAAAAACCTCTGATGTTCGCCAGAAATTTAAATCTACGTCGGTGTCCCGTGTTTTTATTTACTTAATCCGACCACCTCAGTCCACAGGGTCCTCTCCCGGGACCCCCGGATCCTGACCCTGATGCGCCCCCAGTTTCGCTGGTCCTTAGATGTTTCGACAGCCCCCCCCCCCCCCCGACTCCCGGAGCGGCAGCCAAAGTGTGACCCCCGTCTCCGTCTCTCGCCCCCAGGCCTGGCGCTGCTGCTGCCCCCCACCACGCTGGCCGCCCTGGCCGACAGCTGGCTCCGAGAGGACTGCCCGGGTCTCAACCACGCGGCTCTGGTCACGGGGGCGGCCCCCTCGCAGGCGGTCCTGTGGGCCAAGTCCCCCGGGGTGCTGGCTGGAAGGCCCTTCTTCGATGCCATCTTCGCGCGAGTCAACTGCCAGGTCTCCTGGTTGCTCCCCGAGGGCTCAAAGCTGGTGCCCGTGGCCAGGGTGGCCGAGGTCCGCGGCCCCGCCCACTGCCTGCTGCTGGGGGAGCGGGTGGCCTTGAACACGCTGGCCCGCTGCAGTGGGGTGGCCAGTGCCGCCGCCGCCGCCGTGGAGGCCGCCAGGGAGGCGGGCTGGGCCGGGCACGTGGCGGGCACCAGGAAGACCACGCCCGGCTTCCGGCTGGTGGAGAAGTACGGGCTCCTGGTGGGCGGCGCCAAGGCCCACCGCTACGACCTAGGGGGGCTGGTGATGGTGAAGGACAACCACGTGGTGGCCGCGGGCGGCGTGGGAGAGGTAGGTGCGGCCGCGCTCCTGCCCCAGCCCCGCTCGGGTCTCCCAGCCGCTGCCCTGCCCTACTGGGGACCCGCCCCCCCAACCTCGCCCTGGGGAACAGTGGTGGCCTGGGAGGCGGGGCTGCTGGACCCCCTTTTGTTTTAATTTTTTTAATTTTTAAAATTTTTTTAAAAGATTTTATTTATTTATGTGACAGACAAAGATCACAAGTAGGCAGAAAGGCAGAGAGAGAGAGAGAGAGAGAAGGAAGCAGGCTCCCTGCTGAGCAGAGAGCCCGATGCGGGGCTCGATCCCAGGACCCTGAGATCATGACCTGAGCCGAAGGCAGCGGCTTTAACCCCCTGAGCCCCCCGGGCGCCGCTGGACCCCCTTGATCCCTCTTATCCGGGAGCTTTATCCGCCGAATGGGCGAGGGGCCGTCTCTTCTCTGCCGGGGCTCGGGGACCTGCTCTGATGTTCCAAAGCGAAGGGCCTGCTGCCAGGGCCCCTGGGGTTGGTGGCGCTGGCACCTTGGGCAGGTCACCCTAGCTCCCTGGACAGGTTTCCCAGGTAAAAATGTTCTCGAAGACGCCTTCCAGTTTTATTGATTTATTTTTGTCTTGTTCTCGGTGCAAGAAGGCGTTTTTATTACAGCAGGAGGACAGGACCCCTGGGCAGAAAGAGCCCCCTTCCAGGGTCCGTGTTCTCGAGTCAAACCCAACTCCCCTCCCGCTGCCGGTGCGGCTGGTGTTTGGCCACTTTTCTGATCCACCCGAGCAGAGAGAAACCGCCGGGCTGCCTGGTCCCACTGTCCACCCCAGGGCCGCCGTCCTCACTGTCCCCTTACCCATCTGCCCCGCAGGCGGTGCGGGGCGCGCGGCAGGCGGCCGACTTCGCCCTGAAGGTGGAGGTGGAGTGCGGCAGCCTGCAGGAGGCTGTGGAGGCGGCCGAGGCGGGGGCGGACCTCGTCCTGCTGGACAACTTCAAGCCCGAGGTGAGGCAGGCTCTGCTTCCCGGGGGGGGGGGGCGCGTCGGGGAACCCCCACTTCCCCTTGGCTTGTGTCCCCGCAGGAGCTGCACCCCACGGCCGCCGCGCTGAAGGCCCGCTTCCCGGGTGTGGGCGTGGAGGCCAGCGGAGGCATCACGCTGGTCAACCTGCCTCGCTTCTGCGGGCCCCACATCGACGTCATCTCTCTGGGGATGCTGACCCAGGCTGCCGCCGCCCTGGACTTCTCCCTCAAGCTGTTTGCTGAAGGGACCGCCCCCGTGTACCCTGCCTTACCGTAGCTCCTCGATAGCTCCTCGACTTCTCCCTCGAACCCTGCCCTGCCCGTGGCTACGCTCTCTCTTAAATAAAACCTCTTAAAAAGAAAGAAAGAAAGCAGGTACTAGTCCTAATTCCACTGACAAGTTTTTCCAGTGATAGGAAATACATTTTATGGTCAATGTCATCTTATATTTGAGCATTCGTGGCATCAGGTCTGAGGTTCAGCTGGAACATTCTACGTGGCTGGTGCCCGTGTTGTACTGGTTATTAAGTGTTTTGCCTCTCACCTCTGGGAGGAGGTGAGAAGCTGCCCATTCACTTCTGGGGTCCCCAACAGACTCCAGCATGCACGGTCCATTGGCTGCTCTCTCGGTTCTGGTTCCATAGTGCACAGGGTAGCGGGACCAGAGCAAAGGCCAGTTGAGGGAGTAAGGGAGGCGGCAGGTGGAGCGCCCCATTCAGATGTCAGACTTCCTTTCCTGCTAAGTCAGGACTCAAGGGTCTAAACGGAGGCTCTAGATCCAGCCTCCCCTCTCCTACACCGAGTGCTTGCTCGCTCTTTGGTCTGGCCTCCCTACCCTTCTAGGCTGTCTCTGGGAGGCAACGCGACGGGAGAGCTCCCCAGGACAAGTGGTAACTGAGGGGACTCTTCCTGGAAAGACTCCAGTCTGGAGAGGTACTTCGCTCCCAGAACCCACGGTCTTCTCTGCCCTTTGCCAGAAGGAGAGGGAAACAGCTCATCCACAAAGCTCCTTTCCCAGGGGGAGGCTGCGGGTCCCAGTCTGCCTCAATGGAGGTAACCTATCCCTTGGCCCCTTCCTCAATCCTACAGACCCTTGCCAGGAATGGGGCAGATCAAGAAAGCAATGAGCTCAGCTCAGATGTGAAAGGCGCAAACAAGCCAAGACCATCCCTCACACAGCAATTATGTGTGAGCCACGGCTGTGGGCCGGCTCAGAGCACACAGTGGGGATGAATCTAGCAAAGATACTGGGTAGAAGCGGTGAGCCACTGCCTTTGGTGATGCCCTGACCTGAAGGGACCATTCTCCCAGGACACAGCCCAGAGACACCCCCTGGGGCTGCACCTGTGCTCTTTTAATACGCACTGGGGCCTCCTGTCCTTTCTCCAGGGAAAAGAGTCATGCTCAGTGAGACAGACTTCCCGGCTCCACGGAACTTAGTTAGATCTCTGAGCCTCAGCTCCTCAGCCCCCAAGGGGCATAGCTGAATGCCCACAGAACCAGGGGCACTTCTGGCCATCAAGATAAGCAAATCAGGATCCACGGACACAGGATTCACGGACACAGGATTCACGGACACAGTAGGAATGGGAAGGCAAAACACTTGGGATCTAGGAGGGAACCAGAGCCTGACAGAGGCAGAAGGGAGAAGTGTACCGGGAATCTCAAACCCAGATGCCCCCAGGACCCAAGCAGATAAAATAAATGGGAGAAGCTGGACTAAGATGGAGAGCAGTGGGCTGCAGCCACCTGGGAATGTGCTGCACCCACAGCACCCCGTTAAAAAGGAGGAAGAACTCTAGAGGCGCCTGGGTGGCTCAGCCCGTTAAGCGGCTGCCTTCTGCTCAAGGTCATGATCTTGGGGTTCTGGGATGCGGCTCTGCAAAGCCCGTTAAGCGGCTGCCTTCTGCTCAAGGTCATGATCTTGGGGTTCTGGGATGCGGCTCTGCAAAGCCCGTTAAGCGGCTGCCTTCTGCTCAAGGTCATGATCTTGGGGTTCTGGGATGCGGCTCTGCATCGGGATCCCTGCTCAGCAAGGAGCCTGCTTCTCCCTCTCCTGCTGCTGCTTCCCCAGCTTGCGTTTTCTCCCTCTCTCACTCCCTCTCTCTCAAATAAATAAATAAATCTTAAAAAAAAAAAAGAAAGAAAAGAAAAGAAAAAGGACTCTAGAAGGCTGGAGATCAAGCTCACCCTCAAAGGCAGAAAGGGTCGGCCCGATGGGCGCCTCCAGATCCCAGAGCTGGGAGGGGTTCCCATTATCAGAGGAAAAGGAAAGGGATCCTGGGCGGGCAAAAGGAGCACATGGCTTCCTTGCGAGGGAGTGGGCTTCCAGGCAGAAGGGACTGCAAGGCTCAGAGGTAGGAAAGGGCTTGGATTGTTTGGTGGAAGATTTGAAGACGGGATCAGGAGAGACGAGATGGCTTGGAGCTGGGCTGGGTCCAGACCACAAGATGGTAGGTCGGAGGACTTGGACTCGATTCCGAGAACAATCGGACTAAAGCTGGAAAGTGAGATAAGCATATTTGCAGTGTAGACCGAGTCCACTGCACAAGGATGCATGTGAGGGGGCCGCGGCGGCTTCAGGGAGCCCAGGATGAGGGTGATGCTGCCCCTCGGAGCCTCGAATGTGGGTCGTGGCAATGGGGCTGGAGACGAGGGAATGCAGGCAGGGGAAGCAGTGTGTGCAAAGGCCCAGAGGGCAGATGGAGCCCCATGGGTTCAGGGCAGTAGGAAGAGTTGGGTGTGGATGTGCGGGTGGGGGCCAGCCTGGGATTAGGTTTGGGGGATTTCCCCACACTGCCCCGTGCCCAGCGGAGGCCCATGCTCCTCATGGCAAATGTGCCCATCCAACTGGGTGCCGCGGTCGGCATAGAATTCTTCCCCAGCGCTGGCTGGTGGGGGAGAAGGGGACGCCCATTGACCGAGCACCCCTGCTCCGTCCGGGCAGGTCTCTTTCCCTCCATGCCCGTGAGGGGTGAGGGTGGGCGTCTCCTTCTTCCCCGTGAGGAAACTGAGGACGTGGGAGGTTCAGAGAGCTGCTCAGCGTCCTACATCCACAAAGTGGTGGAGCAGGGTTGGAAACCTGCCAGCCGCCCCGTTCAATAAATGTGCATTAAACACCTATTATGGTCCAGGCACTATTCTAGACACTGGATAATCAACAATGAGTAAACAGACACAAGTCCCGGTCCTCGTGGACTTTATAGTCTCGTGGGCGTGCAGGGTGGGAAGAAATGGACAATAAAAATGATTGTACCTAGGACGACCCCAGTGTCCCGTCCCCTCGTGGCCACCAGAGGGCACCGCGAGCCCACGGCCTTCCCTGCTGGGTTCCAGAGACAGCAGCCAGGGAGGCCACGAGTGTACCCGGAGCATCTGCTGCCCGGGCTCAGAGTCAGGCACCGACCTCCGGGTACCCGCCTGCCCACCCCTGCCGTCTAGTCGTCCCTCTTCCCGGCCCTCCTGCCGCCCACCCCGGCTGGGGCATCCGATCCAGAGCGTCGGGGAAGGCAAGAGGTCAAACCAGCTTGACGGAGTCTGTGAACTCCGTGGGCTCTGAGTCGGAGCGTGCCGATCCCAGTTAAAAACGGAAAGCATTTAAGGACGGCAAGGCAATCTTGGTATCTGAAAGCAATTCAGCTTTAGATCTTTAAAAAAAAACCCCACTGTGGTATTATGTGGTGTGGACACATGTATTAATTTATTGCTAGCCCTTCAAGACAATATGGTAGGTAAAATTCCATAAATATTTCAGTACCTCTGTACTTTGTTCCAATCACTTCCTGAATAATAGATCTTTTTGGCAGTTACTCAGTAACATTTTAAGACCTGCTTGCTGCGGCCCTAAGTGCTGCAGCTTGTAAGACCAAACTACAAAGTACCAAAGGAAATGTCACCATGAGGCTGTGAATAAGGTCTTCAACTGCTCACTTGGATTAATGGGACTGAAGCAGGGGGATGAAGGCTTTCTGCATTTCGGGTAGGGAGGGCTCTTCAGGTCCCTGGAATCGTCCTACAGCCCTCCTGGAAATCGATCGGGGGAGACAGACTCTGGGTCGGTGGGTTGCTGGGGAACCTCTTTCCTCTCTCCCAGCAATTCAGCACAGAGACTCCAAAGCCTGAGACAGTACCCGTGAAGAGTGATCCCACGAGCCCCTTGCTTTTTTTTTTTTTTTTTAAGATTTTATTTATTTATTTGAGGCAGAGAGAGCATAGTAGGGGGGAGAGAGAGGTGGATTCCCCACTGAGCAGAGAACCCAACGCGGGGCTCCATCCCAGGACCCTGAGATCATGACGTGAACTGAAAGCAGATGCTAAACCGACTGAGCCATGCAGGCGCCCCAAGCCCCTTGCTTCTTGATATTTGGTTGTTCTTTAGCCGAAGGAAAGCATTTCTATTGGGCTAATATATCAATATGTGAAGGACGATGCTGATTTATTAGAGGCTGGATAAAAAAAGAATTCTTCCCGCATTACAAAACAACAATAATAGCGCCTTCGCTGTAATCTCCCCCAAGAACCAAGCATAGTTCATCGTTTCTTTTTCCATGATTTGTTTCGTTTTCTTGGAATGTTATGAGCCAGAAGGGGATTTCACTGAAGTTTCACAGCATTTTACATAAAGGATTGTCCATACACAGTTTTATATTTTTGGTAAACTAGGGGCTTCTGGGTGGCTCAGAGGGTTAAGCCTCTGTCTTCTGCTCAGGTCATGATCTCAGGGTCCTGGGATCGAGCCCCGCGTTGAACCCCTCATTTGAGCGCCTGGTCGAGCCCCTCATCTAACCCTCCTCCTGGAGCTCTCTGCCCGGCGGGGGGCCTGTATCCCCCTCTCTCTCTGCCTGCCTCTCTGCCTACTTGTGATCTCTGTCAAATAAGTAAATAAAATCTTTTTTTTTTTTTAAGGTTTTACTTATTTATTTGACAGAGATCACAAGCAGGCAGAGAGGCAGGCAGAGAGAGGGAGGAGGAAGCAGGCTCCCCACTGAGCAGAGAGCCCTATGTGGGGCTCGATCCCAGGACCCTGGGATCATGACCTGAGCCGAAGGCAGAGGCTTTAACCCACTGAGCCACCCAGGGGCCCCAGTAGGTAAACTAACTACCCAAATAGACGAGTGACTTCAGAGGCTAAAGTAAACCTTGCATTTTTTTTTTAAAAGATTTTATTTATTTACTTGACAGACAGAGATCACAAGTAGGCAGAGAGGCAGGCAGAGAGAGAGGGGAAGCAGGCTCCCTGCTGAGCAGAGAACCCGATGCGGGGCTCGATCCCAGGACCTCGGGATCATGACCCGAGCCGAAGGCAGAGGCTTTAACCCACTGAGCCACCCAAGCGCCCCAAGCCTTGCATTTTTTTAAGTCCAATCTAATTAATCCCAATGGATGAAAAGTACACCGGGGAAGTTGGAGAAGGTGCAGGAGAGCTGTTTCTGTGACCTGTTCCGTGGCGACAATTCCGCAATGCTCTGCATAAAATAATTAAGATAGAACCAAAAAAAGCTTCATACATCTTTTCTGACAGTTAATTTATCTTCGCCTTTATTTTTCATATGTTAATTAATTTAGTTATCAGGTTATAAAATGAAGAAGTAAAAATCTCTATTCACTGCTCTTCCCTGGAGAGACTCACTCTTACGAAGTTGTTTCGGATTCTTCTGGGGCCTCTCTTGAATTGTAAAGATGATGATTTATAGCTTTGAAAGCTCTATCGACTCTGTACATGAAGGACAGAGAATTTAGCTTATGCCCACTTTTTCTTTTCTTTATTAGTTTTATTGTTTTCTAAATTTTAATTTTATCTCTATATTTGAGTCACTAATCTGCACCCAGTGTGGGGCTTGAACTCATGACCCTGAGAGTCAGGGTCCCACGCTCTACTGACTGAGCCAGCCGGGCACCTGTGTTCAGTTTCCTTTTATTGGTAGTCTTTCTATTGATTATCATTATAACTTTAAATAATATATCTAATCCCCTCTTCTCAATGTAATCACAGAAAATTAAGATGTAATTTGATACCATAAAATTCACCCTGTTGAGGTGTTCAGTTCAGTGGGTTTTAGTATTTTTATAGAGTGGTGAAATGTCACCACTATATAATTTTTAAAAATTTTTTTCTGAAGATTTTATTTATTTATTTGCCAGAGAGAGAGCACAAGAAGGGGGAGCAGCAGAGGGAAAGGGAGAAGCAGGCTTCCTGCTGAGCAGGGAGCCCGATGCAGGGCTCGATCCCAGGACCACAGGATCATGACCTGAACCAAAGGCAGACGCTTAATGACTGAGCCTCCCAAGAGTCCCGAACATCCAACTCTTGATCTCAGCTCAGGTCTTAATCTTTGGGTTGTGAGGTCAAACCCCGTGCTGGGCTCCATGCATGCAGCCTATGTAAAAAGGAAAAAAAAAAAAAAAAAAGACCTTCAACTGACGGTTCATGAACCACACATGACCCACAGACTGCCTTCATTTGGCTTTTATTAGAATACACACACAGGGCGCCTGGGTGGCTCAGTGGGTTAAGCTGCTGCCTTCGGCTCAGGTCATGATCTCGGGGTCCTGGGATCGAGTCCCACGTCGGGCTCTTTGCTCGGCATGGAGCCTGCTTCCCCCTCTCTCTCTGCCTGCCTCTCTGCCTACTTGTGATCTCTCTCTCTGTCAAATAAATAAATAAAATCTTTAAAAAAAGAAAAGGAAAGAACCAAAACGTCTAATGCTGCCCACCCAGGAGGCTATACAGTGTTCTTTAATTAAACTGTGCAGGTCAGGGATGCCTGTGTGGCTCAGTCCATTGGGCGTCTGCCTTTGGCTCCGGTCCTGATCCCAGAGTCCTGGGTTGAGCCCTACATCAGGCTCCTTGCTGAGCGGGGAGCCTGCTTCTCCCTCTGCTGCTCCCCCTGCTTGTGCTTTCTCTCTCTCGTTCTCTCTCTGTTAAATGAATAATAAATAAATAACATCGTTCATGATTGTGGTGAGCGCATAAGGGGAGAGGAGAAATGGAGGCTCTTAGGAGAGAAGCTCTTTCCAGAAGTTTGGCCGTGAAGGCAGTAGAAGGTCCCGTGTGGTGAACTACGGAGAATTGGTTGTTGGTTGGCTGGTTGTCTTAAGGTGGAAGAGATTTGAACTTGTTTATAGAGGGAATAGTTTGGGTCTTGTGATGTTGTGAACGGTGTAAACTGATTGGCTCATCTCCACCAGGAAACATGTTAGAAATTCGGCAAAAAATCAAGTAAACATCCTTCAGAACGCACAGCTGGGTTTCGAGAAAGGAAGGGGATTCCCCCCCACAAAGAGGAAATTAAAAAACCAGAGCTTTGAGGCTGTCGATCTTGGCAACACAGGGGCTTGGGTTCTACCCTCACCTAGAGATTGGAGATGAGGTCTCTCCTGGGCCATTGAAAACAGGGACCCTAATATGAAATTCCTCCCTCCTAAGAGGGGGACACCCTCAGTGAAAGAGTAAACTGGGAAAAAAAGCTTTCCATCAGGGAGCCTGGGTGGCTCCGTCTTAAATGTCTGTCTTCGGCTCAGGTCATGATCCCAGGGTCCTAGGATGGAGCCCCGTGTTCGGTTCCCTCCTCTGCGGGAAGCCTGCTTCTCCCTCTCCCACTCCTCTTGCTTGTGTTCCCTCTCTCGCTGTGTGTCCCTCTCTCTGTCAAATAAATTAATTAATTTAATTAAATAAAAAATATTTCCATCAGCTCAGAGGGCACAGAAGAACCTTGCCGGCTTCACCGAGATCTGATGGCAATAGAAAATCTTTCCCGGCAAGCCAAAGGCTTGCCCTGGCTCAGATTTGGGGTTCGAGTTGACACCATCTGCAGGGGCATGGAAAGCCAGATAGAGTGAACAAATAACACAGTCCAGGGTTGGGAATACCCTTGAAGCATCCTTGAGGGGAGCATACCCGGAACCTTTCTAGAAAGACACCCTCAAACCTAGTCACGTGGCTTCCCACTGATAAGGCCCTGCGGACTCTGAGTTCACAGCCCCAAATTAGAAACTTAAGAGGAAACCATCTGTCATGATTGAAAGTGATGAAGTTCTAGAACCTGGGTGAGGTTTGGTGGGCTGAGGTCCGGAGCCGATGACCAAGAAAGAATTCTTGAGACATCTTTGGTGCAAAATGGTGGTTTATTAAAGCACGGGGACAGGACCCGTGGGCAGGAAGAGCTGCTGCCCCGGGTTGTGAGGGATGGCAGGTTATGTACCCTGCTGTTGGGGGAAGGGGAGGGGAAGGGAGGTTTCAGTGGAGTTTTCATATGCTAAAGAGGGCCTACAAGGTGCCAGGATGTTCCAGGCCTGCCGGAGGCCTTGCCCTTGCTGCTGGATCAATGTTGTCTTTAGACCAGCCATTAACATTAAGATCTTTGGGAGACTTTTTGGTGGGGTGTCCCAATCCTGCTCTCAATCGTCTTTGTTAGTGAGATTTAGAACATTTGTAAGCCAAGGGAGACTCTAGCAGGATTGTGAGCTCTGCAAGTTAACTCTTTGCTTATTGTTCATGGCAGTCAGGGCTGCCTGAGGGATGCTACACTTATGGAGGGGAAAGGGTGAAGAGGGGGGTGCAAGGCGCCAGCTTTTGCTTTGTCCTCAGCCAGCCTCCTGCTCCCTCATCAAAAGTAAGGACCCTAGGACTCCAGACAACAGTTATAGGAAGAATTTTAAAACAGACTCAATGTGAGAAAGTAACAAGAGGCGGTTAAAACAAGAGGCAGAGGTTTAAGACAAAGAGGAAGGAGAAAGGGTAAAACTAACACCCTGTGAATCCACCAGCCTGGCAGTCCATTCCCCTTTCCTTGGGCTCCGGGAACGGGTGGCCCCTGGTCTGGGTCTGGGAACAGAAACGTGACTCTGGGGACAGCAGAGGGGGCGTGGCGGTGGCGGGAAGCTCACGTTCATCCATGCACGTGCACACCTGTCCTTCATGTCACTGTTTGCTTAGAGGTCAAGCTAGAAAAGTCTGCATAGGGCATCTGCTCAACTTTCAAGTTTCCTGGGCCAAGAAAGAGCGTGAGTCCCAGTAACATAACCACCACTTTCCTGAAGTCTCCGAGTGCGTGGGTGGCCAAGCCAGATGGCGAGCGGGGTGAGCACCGCATGTCTGTGTGTTTCCCTGCGCGACTCCTTGGTCCCCGTGGGCAGAGTCCCCGCAAACCGGTCCAATCAGCTGCCGGTGACCGTGAGAAGTGACACCGATCTCCAGCTCCTGAGGGACGGAGATGGGGCAGGAGCCCTGAGCCCTAGCTTGGATCAGTTCTGTGTCCCTGTCTCAGGTCACCCCGTTCAACCCCTGTTGGGCTGGCAGGAAGGGGCAGAAAGTTCCCGCCACGAGACTGAGCTCGGACAGGAGAACAAAGGCCCAAGCAGGAACCTGAGACCCCGGCCCCGGGCTCCTGTGGACCAATGGGATCCCGACGAGCAGGCGGGATATCCGAATAAGGAAAACTTGCCAAAAGACCCCTGAGCTCCCCCCGAGACCCCTTAAAAGCCCCCTCCTCCCTGCCTTGGCGCGACTTCCCCCACTCTGCTTTCCAGAGTGGCCGAACCTCGCCCGAGGGCGCCCACCTCCTCCCGGCACCACTTTCCCGGCTCCCCTTCTCCTGAGCCCGGAAACTTCGCCGGAGAGCGTTTTTAATAAGTCCTGCCTTGCACCCGCTTTGCCTGGTGTGGTGTTTCTCTCGCCGGAAAAAACTTTACAACCCCCAACCCTGCCACTGGAGGGACTGAACTCTTGGAGAGCGGGGCTCGGTCTGACTCCTCCGGCCCCAGGGCCTGGCTCGGAGTGTTCCTTCCACTTCCTTCCTTCAAGCATCCAGGGGTCTGGCCCAAGAGCTCTGAGGCTCTCCCGAGCAGGAAGGAAGAGCTGACTCTTGGCCCCGGTCCAGCAGCAGTTCCTGGGTGTGAACCGGGAGCGGGGGCGGGGGGGGGGGGTTTCTGGCCATTAAGCAGCACAGGATGGCTCCTCCCTTGCGCGACTCTCAGTCCGTTTCAGTACTTGGGGGCCGGGGTGGGGGAGGCTGTGGAATGGCACAGAATGTCTAACCCTAACCCTTGCTGAGCCTTTGGTTCCCTTTTCTTTTAACAAAGAACGGATCTTTGAGTCAATGAATGCTTCCAGCGCGCGGAGGGAACAAGGTCTAAGTAGTATCTTTGTTTACCTTGTAATATCTTTGTTTACCTTGTTATTTCTTCTCCTGTTGGACCTTCTATTTATGTCAAGTGATACTGGTTTTCCATTTGCAGAAGTGATACCAAAAAGGTTCCTTTCAAAATAAGTTTATTAAGCAAATAGTAAGTCATCTTAAAGAAAAACATAGAGTAAATAATAGGACAGGTGGTAAAGCGATTGGACAAAAATCCCAACCGTCCATGCCTGAAGCTGGGGAACTCGGACCCCCTGGGAATGGAAACTCCTTTCCTCTCTCCAGCTCCTGGCTCCGATCCCAGAGAGGAGGTCAGCCCAGAGAGACGACTTTCCGGCCAAGGACAGATCTGGGCTCCGTTTCTCCAGGGTGGAGCCTTTCAAATAAGCCTGCCTGGGGGCAGATCTGTCTCCCAGGACTGATTCAGCGAGCTGCGAGCTACAAGGGAGGGTAGCCACAGCTGCGAGGGAGGGTAGCTAGTAGCCACGTTATTAGGAGCCGCTCTGTCCTGGGCAGGGTTCCTTTCCACTGGCCTCTCTCACCCCGGAGGGGTCAGAGTCGGAGGGCGGCCGCTGATGCCATCCATGCGAAGTCCCAGCTGTAGGCCAGGAAGGGGCCTCTCCAGTTTGGCTGACCAAGTCCCTGTTGCAAGTTGGGGGTCAAAGCCACAGCTGAGCTGTAATTAGAGGTTCCTTTGCCTGGTCTTGACCTCTGTGTGTGTGTTTTTCTGAAGGAGTGATCTGTGGCTCCCGGAGGCGGCGGGACAGACCCTCGTCACCCACACTGGAGCACCCACAGGACTCCTGCACGCGATCCTGGCATCTTAGGTGCACAGGGAAGGAAGGTGGAGCCTCGTGATGATGCTATTTTCTGCCTCTTTGGTACCTTGAGCTCTGAATCTGCAACATGATTTCGGTGGCTTCTGGCCCAGAGTGAGCCCCACCCCCAGTTCTCCGTGCTGCTTGCAGCCAAAGGGAGCACTTCTGAGCTTCCCCCCAAGCACCAGTTCTGTCCACACGGAGCCTGTGCTGGGGGATAGGGGCAGATCCAGGGAATTGAAATCCAGATGTAAAAGGCCGGCAGCGCGTTGGCGGACATTCTTCCTGGGGCCCCGGGTATCAGCTTCAGGTCTTTAAGGCCTCAGAGAGACTCCCTGAGATAGGGCCTTCCTCAGGGGTCTTTGGGAGGCCAATCCCCCAGGCCGTGGGGATTCAGAACCCCACACTGGTCCGACTTTCGCGCCTCCAGAAAGCGGAGATCTGCTCCAGGGTGACCCGAGGCTGGGGGCCCCACTCAAGATCAGGGCTTCCTAGCTGCTGCCTCTGGGCCTGGGGGCTGCCCAAGTGCACGGTGGCCTCTGGCCTGTGTTCCGGCTCAGCCCAGCTCACCAAGCCTGGGGCGCAGAGCCTCTCGTCCAAGGCCTGGGGTCCCCAGAAGGTGCTGCGGACTGGGGCCCTGGGTGGGGTGTGGGGGCCCAAGGAGCTGGGAGGGGTGAGGGGGGCTAACGGGGTGGGGGGGGCAGAGGGGGCAGGCGGGGCTGTTGCCCGGGCCTCCAAGGTGCCCCCCGGGGTGGGAGGGTCTGGGGCCCGGTCCATCAGCAGGGGGACCGCAGAGCCGTACCAGTCCTCCGAACGCTCTCGGGGGGTGCCCCTGGGCTCGATCCACAGTTCTCCTCCGGGGCGCCAGACCAGGGTGGGCGCGTGGTGGCTGGGGTCTGCGTGCTGGGAGCGGCGGAACAGGCGTTCTGCCAACACGGCTGTGCTCAGGAGGAAGAGCGCGGCCAGGGAGGCCAGCGCCAGCATGATGGGGATGCAGGGTCCGCACGGCAGCGGGGGCCACGAGCCCATCTCGGGCACAGGGAGGCCCCCCGTGGGCCCAGAGGGCTGCTCTGGAGTGGAAGGCATCTGGAGAGACAAGGGTGGGGAGAGTAAGGCATCGAGACTGGGTGGGCACGGCCTAGAGGGCGCGAGAGGCAGTGAGTGTCCGGACCCCAGTGAGGACAGAGGCAGAGGCCCAAGGGGCTCAGTGTCTGGCCTGGAAAGCAGACCCAGGCAGACAGAGGAGCCAAGGGGACCCAAAAGGGCAAGAGAGAGACAGAAGCCTGGAGAGCCAGGGCCCCTCTGTGGCCGGAGCCCAACACTCCTGCTCAGGCTCCCCACCCAGCTCGCTTCCAGAAGCCCTGGTTCCCTCTACGAACCAGGGGTGCCTCAGACAAAACTCTAAGGGCCCTAGCACCCCCCCACCCCTGCGCCCTAGGTCTTGCTGGAGCCTCAGAGGAAGTCGTGGGTAAGGAAATCAGAGTCCCCCGCCCCCCGCCGGCCCCCGGCCTGTGTGAGCACCCACCCGCCGCAGGCTGGCCCCGCGGACCTTCCTGCGGCCTCACGACTCTCCCCGTGAAGCAGGTCTTGCTCTCTCCAGGCTCCGCTTCGCTTGCTGTCGTGCTAGGCGTCAGGCGTCCCCACCGCACCTGTGGCTGTCCCCACCGACTCCGTCTCCCAGGCTTGCCTCTGCCCGCCGGGCCCCACACCTACAGGGGCCTCGCCCCGGCGCAGCCCCAGGACTCCTGGCTCTCGGTTCGGAGCTCCCCTCCCTGTGCAGGAGGGTGCCGGGCGGCGGCCCCGCAGGAGGGCGGAAGGGAGGGCACCACCTGTTGCCGGGCGACGGTGCCCCAACTCCTCCGGGCCCAGTGGGGTTTCCTAGGCGACCTGGGGGGGATGTGGTCAGTGTGGTGGAGAGGCGCTTCCTGGAGAGAGGCGGGGCCCGAACCGGGCAGTGGTTGGTTGTACTGAACTCCGGCTCACCCCATAGTCAGGCCCCAGGCCCCAGAACATTCACCCGGAGACAGAGAAGGAGGTCGGTTTGCAGAGCCCCGAGGCTCCTGGCCTCCCCCCGTGGGGGGTTGCCCTGTCCCCTGCCTGCCCATAGGACGCCACCAAACCTGCTCCCGCCGCCCAGCCCACACCCCCCTCCAGCCTTCCCCATCCTTCTCATGAGCAGACATCTCCTTGTCTTCAGGCCTTGTGGTCTCCGTTTTGGCCGGAAGACATCTGTGAGGTGAGGCGTGGGTAGGAGCTGAGTAAGGCCTCTGGGAAGAACCCACGGTCGGGCTGAGGCCTATCTCCAAGGCTCTGGACATTTGCCACCCTGGTCCTTTCTCCTGGGGTCAGGGGTCAGAGGACCCTGGGGGCGGGGCGTGAGGGAGAGTCCTCAGCCACTTGGGTGCTTTCAGAGATGGTCTAGTTCGACTCGATGGCAGACGGATGACGAGCAGGCCCCACAGAAGGGCCGTGTCGTACCCAAGGTCGCACGGCCCATGTAGGTGTTAGGGACTAGAGAAGCACAGCTCTAAATTCCTAGTCCAGCAAGCAACCAAACACAACGCAACTCTTACTCAGGGTTCATATTTTCTTTTGCAAAATGACAGCCATCTAATAAGAAAGGCTAAACAATATGTAATATGAACGTCCACTGAAACGTAAGCGTCTTACCAGATGGTCACAAGGGCAGCCGGACTCCCCTTGCTGCGTCCTGGAGGCTTGCGCACAGGACGGGCAGGCGGGGGTGGGGGCGGGGGTGGGGGCGGGGCAGGTGCAGAGAAAGACAGACAGAATCCCAAGCAGGCTCCATGCTCCTCATGCAGGCTGACTTGGGGTTTGATCTCATGACCCTGATCATGACCTGAATTGAGATCAAGAGTCAGATGCTTAACTGACTGAGTCATCCAGATGCCGCTGTATGTTTTAATTCTATCACTTAAAAACAAAATGCTTAAGGGGCGCCTGGGTGGCTCAGTGGTTTGGGCTGCTGCCTTTGGCTCTGGTCATGATCTCAGGGTCCTGGGATCGAGCCCCGCATCGGGCTCCCTGCTCCACAGGAAGCCTGCTTCCCTCTCTCTCTCTCTCTGCCTGCCTCTCTGCCTACTTGTGATCTCCGTCTTTCAAATAAATAAATAAAATCTTAAAAAAAAAAAAAATGCTTAAGATTTTTTAACTAGTTCCTTAAAAAATTAAAAATAGAATTACCCGGTGATCTAGCAATGATATTTCTATGTATATCCAGAAGAACTGAAAGCACAGAGTCAAACAGGTATTTGCACACCACTGTTGATTAGCCGTGTTATTCCCAGCAGCCAACAGGTGGGAAAAACTCAAATGTCCATCAACGGAGGATAAACAGAAGGCCGTATGCATAGACACAGCGGACTATTATTCAGCCCTAAAAAGGAAGGACTGTCTGACACCTGCTACAACATGGGTGAACCTTGAAAACCATATGCTGGGGCGCCTGGGTGGCTCAGTTGGTTAAGCGTCTGCCTTCAGCTCAGTTCGTGATCCCAGGGGCCTGGGATTGAATCCCACACTGGGCTCCTTGCTCAGCGGGGAACCTGATTCTCTCGTGAGCTCGTGCTCGCTCACACTCTCTAACAAATAAAATCTTTAAAAAAAAAGAAGAAGAAAGAAAAGAAAACTGTACGCTAAGTGAAATAAGCCTGTCACAGAAGGACAAATACGATAGAATTCCACTAGTACGAGTTCTGCAGAGCAAGCAGTCACGAGGACAAAGCAAGTAGAATGGAGGTTGTCGGAGGCTCCGGGGACAGGGGCTGTCGTTAGTGGGTACAGAATCTCAGTTTGACAAGACGAAACATTCTCAGGATGGATGGTGGTGATGGTTGCACAGCCGTGTACTGACCTGTACACTTAAAAATCATTAAAATGGGGGCGCCTGGGTGGCTCCTTGGGTTAAGCCTCTCCCTTCGGCTCAGGTCATGATCTCAGGGTCCTGGGATCAGGCCCCGCATCAGGCTTTCTGCGTGGTGGGGAGCCTGCTTCTCCCTCTCTCTCTGCCTACTTGTGATCTTTCTCTGTGTCAAATAAACAAATAAGATCTTTAAAAAAAAATCATTAAAATGGTAAAATTTATGTTGTATGTATTTTACTACAATAAATACGCTAAATAATAATAATAATATAGAAAATTGAAACATAGAGAAGGAAACTATGGCTTGCGATCGCCTCATTCCTGAATAAGCCTGCATTCTTTTTTTTTTTAAGATTTTATTTTAAAAAAAATGATTTTTTATTTTTAAGTAATCTCTACACCAAACGTGGGGCTCGAACTCACAACCCTGAAAGAGTCACATGCTCCATTGACTAAGCCAGCCAGGTTCCCCAGCCTGCAATTTTTTTTTTTCCACAACCTTCTGCATGGAAGGGATCAGAACCCCAGATGTCCTGACCCTCAGGTTCCTCCCACCCCACTGCTCAAGAGTTTCTGAAACCAGAAATCAGGAAGTTACTCAAGGAGTGTGGGCGATAGAGAAATCTCTGGGTCAGAAGTCTATTAAACAAGCCTTGGTGGGGGGGTGTCTGGGGTTGATGATGGGGTGCTCGTGGGGGTAGATGTTCAGGGGGCAACCTGATTGTACCTGGAACCAGCGAGAGAAAACTTAATTCTCCTAGACTAGGTGGCGGGCTTGTGGGCTGCCGTGTGCAGAATTCTGTCCAAGGGGCTCTTCCCCCTTAAGTGTATGTGGTGGTTTTAAAACTTTTTTAAAAAATTTATTTATTTATTTATTTTGACACAGAGAGAGATCACAAGCAGGCAGAGGCAGGCAGAGAGAGAGAGGAGGAAGCAGGCTCCCTACTGAGCAGGGAGCCCGATGTGGGACTCGATCCCAGAACCCCTGAGATCATAACCAGAGCCGAAGGCAAAGGCTAAACCCACTGAGCCACCCAGGTGCCCCTCAAACTTTTTTTTTTTAATATTCTATTTATCTATTTGACAGACAGAGATCCCAAGTAGGCAGAGAGGCAGGCAGAGAGAGAGGAGGAAGCAGGCTCCCTGCTGAGCAGAGAGCCCGATGTGGGACGCTGAGATCACGAACTGAGCCAAAGGCAGAGGCTTTAACCTACTAAGCCACCAAGGTGCCCCTATGTGGTGGTTTTAAAACATGTCTGCAAATTCCTTGACATTCCTTTTATCATAGGGTGGGGTCTTGTCCTGCCCTCCCCCCCCCCACCTCCCCCACTGCCCCGTGCCCTCCCCACTCCCCACTCCCTGTCTCTTGACCAGAGGCTGGCCTTAGTGACTGACTTCTAATGAATGGAAGAGAGTAGAACTGACAGCACATCCCAAACCTACGCTGAAAATAAATAAAATCTTTGAAATCTATATATTTAAAAAAATAAAAATAAAAATTTTTAAAAGGGGCAGAGCTCCCACATGGCTTGGACTTGCTGTCTATCGATGGATCATTTGTCATCTATCAGCTATGTATCTCAATGCTCCCTCTTGGAACCCCAGTCGCCATGGGTGAGGAAGCCCAAGCAAGATGCATGCAGGTGCCCTGGTCCAAGTCCCCGCTGCAGTCCCAAATGACAGCCAACATCAGCCACTTTAAGTGAGCCACTCCTCAGATGACTCTCCCCCAGCTTCCACACCACGTCAAGTGCAACAGAGACAAGCTTTCCAACACTGAGCCCTCTTGAAAACAGAGTTATTGGGGCACCTCGGTGGCTGGGTGGGTTCAGCGTCTGCCTTCGACTCCGGTCATGATCTCAGGGTGCTGGGATCGAGCCCCACATCAGGCTTCTTGTGCTGCGGGGAGTCTGCTTCTCCCTCTCCCTCTGCCTGCTGCTCCCTTGGCTCATGCTCTCTCTTTCAATCATTCTCTCAAATAAGTAAAATCTTAAAAAGAAAAAAAAAACAGATTTATAAGAAAAATCAGTATCGGGGCGCATGGGTGGCTCAGTGGGTTAAAGCCTCTGCCTTCGGCTCAGGTCGTGATCCCAGGGTCCTGAGATCGAGCCCCGCATCGGGCTCTCTGCTCAGCAGGGAGCCTGCTTCCTCCTCTCTCTCTGCCTGCCTCTCTGCCTACTTGTGATCTCTATCAAATAGATAAATAAAATCTTAAAAAAAAAAAAAAAAAAGGAAGGAAAAAAAAAGAAAAATCAGTGTCACTGCCTCAGGTCACTAGGTTTGGGGAGGTTTGTAACTGAACTGCTCTCCGGCATGGCTGTCGTGGGATGAGTAAGGACTTGCTTCAGAATCGCCCGTGGGCCTTCTCCGGCGCGCACTCTTCATCCCTCTGTCCCTACCCTCCCCCCACCCCACCATGGAAGACCGTTTTAGGGCCTGAGCTGGGGAAGGTAAAACAGCCGCAGCAGCAGTGGCACTGAGGTTGGTGAGGAAAGGTCACAAGCCATTGGGATGTGCCCTCGCCCCCGCAGCTGAGACCCAGGACACCTGCTCTGTCCTATGCAGTGGTCATCAGCCACATGCGGTTCTTCAAATTCAGTGTAATTCAAATAAAGGACTCCAGTCCTTCCGTCTCACTAGTTACATTTCAGGTACTCAGTGGGCGTGTGCAGCCAGTGCTGGCCCCCCCGGACCCTGCGGCGCGGCTGAAGAATGTTCCCCGGCCACACAGAGCTCTGTTGGGCTGCGCTGCACTTGAACCCAGAGCCATCCAAGGGCAGGGGAGGGCAGCATCTCCTGGGAGTGCCTTGGCTTGGGGATCTAGGGCTCCGCCCCGAACCTGGCCAGTAAGAGGCTCCAGGTGATCTGGGGAGCGCAGCGCAGGCAGAACCTCACAAGCTTGGGGCACAGCAGAAGCACCTGGGAAGGTCTTTTTTTTTTTTTTTTTTTAAAAAAAAAAAACTCAACGCTGTAGGGTCTCTGGGTGGCTCAGCCAGTTAAGTGTCTGCCTTCAGAGGGGGTCATGATCCCAAGATCCTGGGATCCTGTGCCCTGCTCAGCGGGGAGTCTGCTTGTCCCTCTCCCCCTGCTTGTGCATTCTCACTCTCTCGCAATAAACGTATGACGATGTAGCCACACCCCAGATGGAGACCCTCAGAGCCTCCCAGGAGGTGGGGCCCAGGCAGTCTTCTTAGGGCTTTCTGGGTGATTCCAACATGCAGCCCAGGTTCAGAACCAGGGCTCTCCTCTGTCCTCGGGGGAGTCCAGCCACTTCTGCCCTGTCGTGGGCACTTGCTGGGTTCTCCCAGGAGCGGGACCATGGGGGGGAAGCACCTTTTCTGAGTGGTTCCTACCATGTCACCCGGCTCCTAGCCGTGAGTTTCTGGGCCAACACTTCCTGCCCGCTGGACCAGGCAGTTCTCTCCCTCAGAACTTCAGGGCTGAGAGGGAATGACTGCCGGGGTGACTGCACCTGTTAGATGTACAAGTGAGGAACTCTCTGTGACCCCACTCCCATCACATGGACCAGAGAAGTGGAGGCACCAGCCTGCAGACGGAGCAAAGGAGAGACCATTTCTGATGCCAGGAGCCCCTGGTTCTGGTTCCTCCTGATCCTGACGCCCAGCTTCACTCCTGTCCTTGGGTTCTTGGGTCCTTATAATACATCTCCCTTTGGGTGGGTGGTGTATCTGTGACTTGAGACCAAAAAGTGCTCATTTACATAATCTTACACCTGTGAACTCTGTTCTAGAACAGAACTTCCAGCTAGAGTCCACAGGTAACTCAAAGGTAATAAGTAAAAAATGCCTTCATTATTATTATACAGCATGTTTCCTCTTTTTTATTTTTATTTTTTTACCTTTCTATGGTTGTGTAATATTTCATAATATAAAGCCTTTAAAAATCTACCATCTCCTCCCTCTGAGTTCAGTCTCCTTTATAGCTGTCGGAGTGATCAGGGTCAGCCTGTGATAATGTTTGCATTATCCTGAAATCCTTCCTCTTCCTCACCCCCTTCAACAGCATCAACTGGTCCAGGCGATTTTATACCTAAGATACCCTGCAAATGTGACACTGCTCTCCGCCCCCACAGCCACCCCTTAGTGTCAGTGACCTGTCTGTCTCAACAGTCTTCTGATGCGGTTTCCCTTACTCAGTTTCTCCCTCAACCTAATCTTTTCCAGGGTCATCTTTTATTTTTTATATATTTTTTAAAGATTTTATTTATTTACTTGACAGAGATCACAAGTAGGCAGAGAGGCAGACAGAGAGAGAGGGGGAAGCAGGCTCCCAGCTGAGCAGAGAGCCCGATGCGGGGCTCGATCCCAGGACCCTGGGATCATGACCTGAGCCGAAGGCAGAGGCTTTAACCCACTGAGCCACCCAGGCGCCCCCCTCCAGGGTCATTTTAAAAAAGACATTTCTGAACTTATCATCTTCCTCCTTCAAAACCTTTGAGAGGGCACCTGGGTGGCTCAGTCGGTTAAGCCTCTGCCTTCAGCTCAGGTCATGATCTCTGGGTCCTGGGATCGAGCCCCGTATTGGGCTCCCCACTCAGTGGTGAGCCTGCTTCTCCCTCTCCCTCTGCTCCTCCCCCTGTTCGTGCTCTCTCTCTCCTTCTCTCTCTCAAATAAATAAATAAAATCTTTTAGAAAATGATAAAAATGATTTACAAAGGTCTCAAAGGCCACCTCTTTGGGGAGATCTGGGGAAATCTGGGTCTTGGAACCAGTCAGCCCCAAGATTAAATCTGAGATTCCTGGCTCAACAGCTATGAGACCATCTATTTGGTTTCCATTTTTCAAAAATTCCCAACCCGAGGGGCTATGAGGGGGCAACAGCAGATAGTTTGTATAAGGCACCTTGGAAAGCAGGCGTTCGGCCGTTCTGTGCCTTTCCATCTCGACCCAGCACCGCTTCCCATCTCTGAAAGACCATGAAGGATCTGTCCCTTCGCATCAGAGACCGACCTTAAATCTCGTTACCACTCAGGGTTGCTCTACAGGGACCAGCAGATTCCCCAGGCTCTGAGTCCCCGCGTCCCCGCACCCACCGCTGGTGCACCTGACTGATACCCCGTTCTCGGAGCGCACGTCCTGGAGACCCTCTTATCTCAGTCCGCTTCCCCCGCACCGTTGACTCTGTGTATTGCTCCAACCGCCCTGTCTCAGGCACCTGCCAGCCCTGCCCCCCCCTTCTTCATAAATCTTCTGCCGTGGACCCCTAGAACCACTTTCCTTTGGTCCTGTTGCAGGGTTGGTGAGCCCCATGGGACACAATCACACAACTCACCGCAGGTCGCACCCCTAACTCCAGCTGGTCCCCTCAGCCGCGATGTCACGTGGATCTGGGCGATGATGCTCTTTCTTTCCCTTCCGTCCAGGAGCTCTTCCAGACCTCTCACAGCTTCCCTAAGGAGCTTTGCCTTAGGGGCAAAGCCTCAACTCTCTCGCCATCAGCAGATCCGCTTTCTCTCTCTTGTGCCGAAAGGTGATGCCTTCAAGCGGGAGCTCCGGCTCTCTTCCTGGTTCACGTTCAGCCTCCGAGACTGGGGCTGGTCCCTTTGGCTCCTTATCCCCACCCCAAAATGATGGATTAGCAATCACGAACACCATGCTCGTTCGTGGCTCTGTTCATGGCTTGCCTGGGGATTCTTACTGGTTCCTCCTGTCCTTGTGAGCCGGGTCTGCCCAGATGCTTCCTTCCCACGGTGAAGGACACTGTGAACCACTCTGTCCCCTGCGCTCGTTCTCCTACTTTGTTTCAGTGTCTCCACTCCTCCAGTGTCCCTGCTCCTGGCCTGTGACCCTTCTACATGCCTAGTAATTTACTAAGAACATTTCTTTTCAAGTAATCTCTGCACGCAGTGTGAGGCTCGAAGTCACAGCCCGGAGATAGCTCTCGAAGTCACAGCCCGCCAGGCACCCCTGTATGTCTCATTTCATCCTCTCAAATAACCCCGGCGGTGGTTCTTATCCTTCCTTCTCTAACAAGGACACTGAGATTCTGAGACTTTTAAGTAATTTGCCCAAGGAAAGGGGTAGAACCAGACCTCAGCCGGCTTCTCTGCTTTTACTCTGCCATTCTGGCCGGCCAGGATCCTTGTCCCCTCAGCTGTGCTTGAACAAACCCTTGTATGTCAGGCTATGGTGATTCATGGCCTTCCAAAGACAGGTTTGATTGGGTTTGGTCCTCATTAGGGAAGAGGACCTTACAGAGCACGACCCTTCATTTCCATTTCCTCCGCATGCTTAGTAAATGCTTTTGATGATGTTCAGTTCAAGCTATCTTGGCCTTGACCATTTTGCCTTCTTTTTCTTCTTCTTCTTCTTCTTCTTTCTTCTTCTTCTTCTTCTTCTTCTTCTTCTTCTTCTTCTTCTTCTTCCTCTTCCTCTTCCTCTTCCTCTTCCTCTTCCTCTTCCTCTTCCTCTTCCTCTTCTTCTTCTTCTTCTTCTTCTTCTTCTTCTTCTTCTTCTTTTTGAAAGAGAGAGAGTGAGAAAGAGAGAGCATGAGCACTTGAGCAGGAGTGGGAAAGAAGGGGAGAAACAGACTCCCCGCTGAGCAGAGAGCCCGATGTGGGGCTCGATCCCACGACCCTGAGATCATGACCTGAGCTGAAGGCAGACACTCAACCAACTGAGCCACCCAGGCGCCCCCGCCTTTATTCTTCTATCAGCTGAGTAGACAGGAAAATGCGATGATGGTAGCGGAGACGTGACTTCTCATAACTTTGATGGGAAAGGACCGGAGTTGGGACGCAGTAAAATCAGTGAGTCTGGCCTCAGGCAGACTAGCAGGGGGCTTTGGGGCTCCAGTCTGCCTGCAGTGTATTGAAGTATCGAATCAGGGAAAGTGTATGAATGGAGATTAAAGTGTATGAATGGAAGGCTAGCAATATACGATTTAGGTTTATAACTAAATCACGAACAGTAAAAATAAAGAGAAAGAAAAGAAAAAGGAAGGAAGGAAGAAAAAAAGAAACAGGCAGGCAGACACGTGTGCAGAATAATTTAAGAATTTTACAATTTTCTCATCTGCACAGGACAGAGAGAGAAACAGCAGCACTCCTCCTCGGCATTCTGCTGGCACCAGGCAGTGTTCTGGAGCTTTACCTACATAAACTATTTCAGAACCACAGCAACCCTGCAAGATTATCATCGGTCTTTTTTGTCTGTGTTTGTTTTTTCAGATGAGAAAACAGAAGCAGAGAGAAGTAAAATAACTCGCCCTAGGCGCCGGGCTTGGGCTTCGGAGGGGGCGAGCCCGTCCCAGCCCGTCCGGGGCACACTGCACTGCCCGATTTCATGCGTTTGCAGAACACATCAAGGGCTCGAGCAGAAGACCAAGCTTCATGCGATATATGGGGGAAATGAAATCCGCTCATATTGTCAGATGAATTCTTCCTGACACAGCAAGAATGATCACATCCTGGTGGAATGACCTCACCTCATTCCCACTGATATCGTTGTATCAATATTTGATATTGTTACATTGTTATATGTTCTGGAGGGTGATTATTCTTGGTGAGGAGTTAAACAAATATAGGAAACAAAGGAAAACACAAAGAGCTGGCAACTGATCAAGCCTTTCAGTAAGAGGAATGGAGGCTGAAGGCAAAAACACAGAGGTTCGTGGCTCCTGGCTGGCTTGAATTGATCTCAGCGTTGTAAGTTCGAACCCCACACTGGATGTAGACAGTATTTAAAAATAAAATTTTTAAAAATATTCATTGGGTTTTTAAAAAATATATTATTATTATTATTATTATTATTTTACTTTTTTAAAAGAGAAAGGGAGAGCAAAGCAGGGGCAGAGGGAAAGGCACAGAGGGAAACCAAGCAGGCTCCATGCCCCGCGTGGAGCCGGACTTAGCGCTCAATCCATAACCGTGAGATCGTGAACTGAGCTGAAACCGAGTTGGACTTTCAACCAACTGAGCCACCCAGATGATGAGGGAGCAGGAGGCTGGCTGAGAATGGAGCAGGGGCTAGCACCTTGCACCCCCTCTCCACCCACTCCCCTTGGTAATATGTGTGACATTTCACAGGCACCCTGACTGCCCTAAAAGAAGAGCAAATGGTTATCTTGCAGAGATCACAGTCCTGCAAGGCAGGAGTCTCTCTTGGTTTACAAATGTCCTTGAGATTTACAACAAAGAAGTTGCCTTATCAATAGCCCAATTTCCAAAGATACATAACTCAGTTCCTCACGCCCTAACGTCATTCTCCCCTCCATAAAAAAACTGAAGGAGATGGAGGTAGAAGGAAAAGTAAATAAAGTTAAATTTCTTTTAAGACCTAAATCTCACTAACAAGGACGTTTGATAGCAGGAATGTAACATTCCACCAGGAGACTCCCAATTGTCTTTATGTTAGTGCCTCATTAGAGGGAAAGTGGCCTTGGCTTGATAGTAACCAGGCCTTCCATATCCTGACAGTCTTCTTTATCCCAATAGCCCTTCTGAACAACCCTTTGTCCTCACCTACCCAACTCCTGTGTATATAACCAACCATTCCTAACAACCCGGGGCGGCAGCCGCATCTCTGCCTGCCCACGGGCCCTGTCCCCGTGCTTTAATAAACCACCATTTTGCACCAATGACGTCTTAAGAATTCTTTCTTTAGTCGTCGGCTCCGAACCTCCTCACCCCACCGAACCTGACTTAGGTTCTGGGACTTCATCATTTTTGGCGAGCCAGCCAGGAGATTTGTGAGTCTTTACATTTGGACTCTGAGCTTCGGTGCAAATTGGTGAGTACTTTCTCTCCTTTTCCTGTACTCTCATTCCAGGGCTTTTTCAAGGAGTATGGTCTTATTGGAACACTTGCATGTCAATTGCTCAGGCTGTAATCCTCTAGCCCGTGGCTACTCCACGGGGAGGAGAGCGTCTGCCTTTTGACTGTAAGCTAGTACCCTGGCCGGAATGGCAATAAGACCCAGAAACTTGATGGCCTCACTCTATTCCTGTTCTTGTATAAAGTTGTCTCTCTTGGGCACGGGACAGCCACCTAAGTCACCAGGACGGCTGCCAATCTTAAGACTCCCGTGTGAGGTTTCCTCCTGATTGATCTAATGTGATCCCCTCCACATGCCCGGTCTAGCCACTTCTGGCCGCGAGACCTCCACTGGGAGCCGGCCGAAACCAGTACCCGATTGAATTAAAACGCAACCGGGGACCGTTTCCTAGGGAAGTTGGCTGTAAGGACCACATGTGCTGGAATGTCGCATAGACCATGATGGATTTCAATCTTTACTGTTTCTCGTCAGTGTCTTCTGCAAACCGCCTAAAGCTATGAAATTGGGTAATTTCCCCTTGCCAAACTTTTCTAGTACTTCCATGGGTTAATATGGCAAAACAGTATGCAGTCTTCAGGATAGACAGTGGCTTGGCATGGCACAGTTTCTTAGTCCATTCACCAGGCACCCATCAGCAGCCTAGGATGCGATGGGGAAGTGGAGGGACGCCGGCACCCCTCCAGGGCCTTTAACGGCAGGAATGCCTTCCCAGGGAAGGCAAAACGGTGATCAATAGCGATTTTTGTTGAGGGACGCCTCCGGTCGCTTTTGACACAGGAACCTCTGACATATCCTGCGTGGGACGCTACCCAGGAGTCAGGGGGGATTTGGTAATGGACCTTCATTACTTTTCTGGAAGCATGGCCTCAGTAGGCTTCTTCAGTTCCCAAGGACTCTACCTTGGGGTGCCTTTTATCCCACTGGAAATAATTTGGATTGCAAAACTTAGGAAAGGACTGAGCTCCTGTAACACTGCATGGCCTCAGTGGGATCTATCAGTTAGATCTCTGCAGGAAACAGGGCAAATGGACCTAGGGTGCCTGCACCGCTCATACCTAGGCCTTCATTGCTCTACACCAGGACCCCTAAGGGGCTTTTGTGAAATGTGTTTGCCCAAATGAGTCAGCTAGTAAACTTTCTCCTGACATATTGGATGGAAATTACGTAAATAAGCCTTCTTCTAGTAAACCCAGGTTGCTGGGCCATCCCTAGCAAATGGGACTCTGGCTTTATTTCTTTCTGTTTCTCCTAATAGATGTGGGGGCTTCTTCCTCACTCACTTCCCGTGTTAGTGGCTATAACTGGAGCCAACTGGGGTTGGTCTAACTCGAGACAGAGACTATAAGGAATATTCCCAAGCAGCTGCCGAAACTCTCTTTGTTTCGGGGAAGTTTCCCTGTGTTCTCTGGCCTGACTTGGACTGCCTAACCCCTCCCCCCTTGCTGGTGGGAAAGCATGGCGTCTGCTCCTCTGTTGGGGCTTATGAGCTCTGAAACCGGGAATCCCTTCTCTGCCTCGTGGCAGCACTTTGTTTCCTCTGTTTTCCCCTTCTGTTTCTGCACCAAGGTGCGTGCAGCCTGCATGACTAGCCTCTAGATCATGCACCACGGCTCCTTCTCTCTTCACTGTCAAGGAGCAAGAAGAACACCCCCACTCCAGATCTTCCCACGCATGTCTCAGGTAAACATTCAAATTGGAGTGGGCCCAGGTGGAACGTAAATCAGAATTGGAACTAAGTTAAGTTTGTTGGTTTAATTAAGATAGATGCATCTTTGAAGTTATCAGCAGTAATGTGAAACTTGGAAGTTTACTGAAGGTTAAATAAGCTTGTGTTATTAAAATTTGTTAGCAAAGAAATAACTAAACTGATGGTTAATTGTCTGTCTCAAAGCTCTAATGGGTAATTGCTGAAGTAGCTTTCAAAGTCTTTGGTAACCTGAAAGTTTTAAAGTTTTGCTTGGATGACAAATGGAATTAAATTGCGGACATCTAGGTCTTAACCAAACAGGATAAAATGCTAAGTCGTTAATTATTGGATGTAGGTTTGCGCTTTTGACTTCTTACTGCAAAGAAACTAAGAGTATTTAAATCTGTTGGTAAACTTGTTTGCCACTTAACTGATTCATAAATTTGCCACCTGAAGAATTCTGTGGTAGCAGTTCACAATTGGTTAATAACTAAAGGTGTTTCTAAGAATACAAAGTTCTGCTTAGTGTAACTAAGACTGATGGAAATAAAGGGAAACTGTATGTAGGAAAGTAGGAGATATGTAAGAAAGATTTAAGGAATGGGAATACATTTTGTTGAAGGTAAGGGAAGGTAATTTTGTCCTAAATGAGATGGTTGTTTGGAAGGAAATGACTTGGGACAAAACCTGAATGCAAAGGAAAGTTGTAGAAGGTCTGTGAAGGGAAATCTTCAGAAAAGGAATTTTAGCTATAGTCAAGAATGAACGAAGATTGAAATGAATGGGTTTTAAGGTACATTGGTACAAGACTGAAATTGTCTCTGTTCAAAAGGACAATGTTTTCTTAGATCAATTGATCTGCTGTTAAGAAAATGTAAATGGTTTTCTCTTTGCCAGCCCAGAAAACCCAGTTTCTATGTTTTGTTTTATCAGGTGTTTAACATCCCTAACGATATTTAGGCATGTGCTTCAAAACTTTCTAAGATTTTAGCAAATGTTGACAAGATTTAAATCGTAAATCTCTTTAACTCAGGCTTTTCCTTGGTATGTGAAGTTGCTCATGAAGTACTACTGAACCAATGATAAACCTCGGGTTACATTTGGGAAAATACTATAACTATTCTAGAGATTCTACGCACTTCCTAAAGTTTTAACGTTTTGAGAGATCATCGCTTGATACTGTAATTATGGAAATGTTATGTATCACAGAAATAACCTGATTTCCTTGCAGCTAATTGTAAACTCCCGTGTCTCTTTAGCTCTAACCATATCCATTCTGAGTTTTTGTCATTTATAATTGTTTTAATTCTCTTGTAAAATGAGTTTTATCTTCAAGGAGATTCCTATAAAGGACTTTCAGGACAAATACAGATATTTGATATGCTTGAAAATCCTAAAACTGAAATGGGTAAGAATTTCCAGAACTGACTAAAGCTGCATTCACCAGAATTAGTAACATGGGACTAAATGAACTAAAAGATTATAGTGTTGTGTCTCTTAATGTTTTGTCTTACTTTAAACATTGCTGGTTCTCTCTAATGTTTGCTCTTCCAGACTAGGGATACTTTTTCTTAAGTTATCTGTAACTTATAGAGATGTATAAGTGCTCATTTGTAAAAGTGCTCAAGGCATTCAAATTTTCTCTCTATCTGAACCCTCTGAAACCAAAAGGTCTCAGTAAGTATTCTTTCTTCCATGGCAATCAGTCATTTGCATAAGTTCAATAAGAATCTGTTCTCCTTGTAACAGGAAAGAATTGGAAACGCGGGTTATTTTACCAAGGCTTTGACTGGGATGTCATATTTGAAAAGACTCAGATATGACCAGACAGCTTTAAGGAACTAAGGTTGACTTTATGAAACCTGGAGCCATAAAGCCCCTTGGGACTGTTGGCCTGATACCTTGCTTACAGAGTTCCCAGCAGCCCCACCAGGTGAGTAAAGAATGTCACTCCTTGGTAGGTGCAGTCTCGGGAAGAGGAATTCGCCCAAAGGTATTGCAGGCATGCCTCATGGCAAGTACAGGGCTTGGCTTCTGGCCCGGAGAGGCTACTAAAAGTTCAACCTAGAGATTCCTTATAAGAAGTTCCAGCAAAGCAGATTCTAAAAGATCTATATGATCACACTCAACTGTTCTTGCTGAGCTTATGTAAATAATGGGCCAAGTTTGTTAAAACTGGACTTGTTTCACAAGTGAATTAGTTCTGATTTCGCTATCTCTGTAAATGAGGATTATTTTAGAGAGAAAAATTGTCTTAGTAACACACCTTTATGGATGTTAAATTCTAGATTTGATTGTCTTTAAATGTTTACCTAAGCTAAACAATTTGAGGTAAACTTCAGAGAAGTTACACAATAGCTCATTTAGATGATCTTCTTGCTTTTTTATTTTGTGGGGATATTAGTAGAACCCCCTCACACATGATTAAACAACTGAAAAATGGGATTGATTCCCCTACAATTGTATAACTTAACTAACACCTTATGTGTGGCTGGGATAATGAAATTGCCTAAAAGCCAGCCTATTGCACTCCATAGGATTAACTATGGACTTGTGGAGACAATGGATGACCCCACTTTCTTTATGATTGGATTGGATGATGCATGGGGAACTTCCCTTATCTCTTGACAAGTTTTCTCCCACTTGACAATGATCCTCTGTAATCAGGATATTGTTAAGGTTGGACCACTCAGAGGTCGTCTTATTGGTTTCATCCCTTAGTCATATTTATCCTAGAGGCCACCTCTGTTGAGGTGCGATTGCAAACAGATGCTTAAGCTAAGCATAGAACAGCCTTCATAAAAGGAGCCTCAAAGCTCACTATGGGACAGTCCCTGACTGTAATGATGTCACATCAGGTCCAGATTTGTCTTAGTAGCCAAATTGTCAAAGCCTAAGAATTAACATTTATACTGACTCCAAATATGCCTTTCTGGTACTACATGCCCAGGGAGCTATTTGGAAGGAAAGGGGATGCTATCAAGCCATAACTCCCCAATCAAATATGGGCCTAAGTTACAAAACCCTCCTTATCGCTATACTAAGGATGGCCTTAGATGTCCTGACAGCAGCCCAGGGTGGCACATGTGCAATTATCAAGACAGAATGTTGTGTGTACATCCCAGACTATCACAAAAGTATCACAGGACTAATAAAGGATATGAATGCCCAGATTAAGGCTCTACAAGGTCCCTCTCTCTCTTTTAGTGATTAGTTAAGTTCCTGGTTTGAAGGAGGACTATGGCCAAATCTCCTTTTCGGGCTTCTCATTCTTATCGCCTTATTAACCTTAATATGTTGCTCTGTTCAGTGTTTCTCTACTTGGTGCCGAGACTCCATTGCTGCAATGACTTCACCACGGCAGGTGATCCTTACCACGTGCAAAGACACTCCTTCACTGTCAGCGCTGGATTCAGCTGCCTCCGCCTTTCGTAACTCCCATATACATTCCTCCACTGATCAATGTTGACCTCAGTAGGTAGGGACAGCTCTACGCCCCTATTCAGCAAGAAGAAGTTACAGAAGATGAGACCTTCCACCTTCAACCACCTTAAAGATTTAAGGGTCAAAATTGTTCAGGGGGGAATGATGAGGGAGCAGGAGGCTGGCTGAGAATGGAGCAGGGGCTAGCACCTTGCACCCCCTCTCCACCCACTCCCCTTGGTAATATGTGTGACATTTCACAGGCACCCTGACTGCCCTAAAAGAAGAGCAAATGGTTATCTTGCAGAGATCACAGTCCTGCAAGGCAGGAGTCTCTCTTGGTTTACAAATGTCCTTGAGATTTACAACAAAGAAGTTGCCTTATCAATAGCCCAATTTCCAAAGATACATAACTCAGTTCCTCACGCCCTAACGTCATTCTCCCCTCCATAAAAAAACTGAAGGAGATGGAGGTAGAAGGAAAAGTAAATAAAGTTAAATTTCTTTTAAGACCTAAATCTCACTAACAAGGACGTTTGATAGCAGGAATGTAACATTCCACCAGGAGACTCCCAATTGTCTTTATGTTAGTGCCTCATTAGAGGGAAAGTGGCCTTGGCTTGATAGTAACCAGGCCTTCCATATCCTGACAGTCTTCTTTATCCCAATAGCCCTTCTGAACAACCCTTTGTCCTCACCTACCCAACTCCTGTGTATATAACCAACCATTCCTAACAACCCGGGGCGGCAGCCGCATCTCTGCCTGCCCACGGGCCCTGTCCCCGTGCTTTAATAAACCACCATTTTGCACCAATGACGTCTTAAGAATTCTTTCTTTAGTCGTCGGCTCCGAACCTCCTCACCCCACCGAACCTGACTTAGGTTCTGGGACTTCATCACAGAGACCCCTTAAAAATAAAAATAAAAAAAAATTTAAGATTTTATTTATTTGTTTGATAGAGAGAGAGAGAGAGAGAGAGATCACAAGTAGGCAGAGCAGCAGGCAGAGAGGGGAAGCAGGCTCCCTGCTCAGCAGAGAGCTGGATGCACGGGTCCATCCCAGGACCCTGAGATCTGAGATCATGCCTTAGCCAAAGCAAACATTAACCCATTGAGCCACCCAGGAGCCCCTAAAAATGTCTTAAAAACAAAAAACAAAATGCATACACACAGATTACAAAAAGAATGACCATGTCATCATAGCTCGATAAAAGGAAATTAAAACCAGATCCCCAAGTGACTTTAATTGGAGATGTACAAATCAACTTGCAGAAAATTCTTTCTTTGAGGGGCACCTACCTGTCTCAGTCGGAAGAGCATTCGATTCTTGATTTCGGGATCATGAGTTCAAGCCCCGTATAGGATGTAGTGATGACTAAAAAAATAAACTTAAAAAAATGTCTTTCTTCAAGTCTCGTGATGCACTTGATTAAAATCTCCAGGATCTGACTAAGCTAAACGACCAAATAAAGCTACCTACAGATAAGAAAGACAAGGGCTGCTGCCCTCATCAACTTTATCTGAAAGAGATATAAAAAATAAAGGCCACGGGACACCTGGGTGGCTCAGCTGGTTCATTCAGCACCTGCCTTGGGCTCAGGTCCTGATCCCGGAATCCCTGACTGAGCCCCACGTGGCATCATCCGGCTTCTTGCTCAGTGCGGGGCCTGCTTCCCCCTCTCTCACTTCCCCTGCTGTGTTCCCTCTCTGGCTATCTGTCTCTGTTAAGTAAATAAATAATTTTTAAAAATATTTTATTTATTTATTTGAGAGAGAGACAGTGAGGGAAGCGTGAGAGGGGAGGTCAGAGGGAGAAGCAGACTCCCCGTGGATGCCAGACTCCATCCCAGGATTTCAGGATCATGACCGGAGCGAAGACAGACACTTAACCCGGGGAGCTACCCAGACACCTGACAAAGTGACTGCGTTGCATTCACCCAGCTCATGAGTGTTGGATGGAGGACCTCAACTCGAAATTCTATCTTTATGTCCAGGAATCTGCCAAATACAGAATTTCACCCTAAGATTCAGACATAAGAAGAAAACTCAAATACGACTCTGCCAGAAAGAGAGACAGACAGGAAAAGACCAAGGAGGGGCATTTAACAGAATTCTCACCAGCAGCCAGGGCGTCTGACCGTCATTACTGGGGCGCCTGCTCGGGGCCAGGTGGGGAGTAGGAGCGGGGAACTCAGAGGGGGGGGACACACGGTCCCCACCTCGGAGTGGGCGCCAGGTAGGGCTCCGTGTAAACAGATAGATTGCAGCGCAGGGTAATCAGAGCGGGGCTGGGGCTGCAGGAAGCACAGCCGGAGGCCGAGGACAGGAACTGTTTGAAGTGGGGGGGGGGGGGACAGCGGTGACTGAAGGCTTGGTGAGGGGTGCAGGGGGGGTGGGTGCAGGCGGAGGGGTGATGGTAGGGCTGAACGGCTCGAGGGTCGAAATGCTAAGAGGGCAGAAGGCGGAGAACACGGAGGCTGCAGGAGTGGCAGAAGCGGACTGCGGGTCATTGTCGCACGTGGGGCCCTGGGGACAGGAGGGGAGAACGGAGGGACTCTCCTCTGCGCCTTGGTGGGGTCACGTCTCTCGCGACCTCAGTTTCCTCACTGGGACCGTGAAGGATGGACAGAGAAAGAAAAGTTCGTTTTGCAGTTGTCGTAAAGCCCTTGGTTCCGAAGAAGCCAGGGAGACCGAGGGCTTACGGGAGGACAGGAAGAATCGGCTTCCCCAGCGGGAAACAGAGCTGCCAGCGCTCGACATTTTGGAAAATCCGGGATCTGGGCGAGGGGCGGATTCTCAGCCCCGCCCCCGCCCTCGCCCCCTCTCCAGCCCTCCGTCTCCTGCCCCAGGGTCTGAATTTGCACCAGCACTTAAGCCGCTTTGTCTGGGAGAGGAAGTAGTTCCCGGCGCCCAGCAGGAGGGGGCGGGGCGGGGCGGGGGGGGGCGGGGGGGTCGCTGGGGTGGGGGGGTGGGAGCGCCCGGGGCTGCCGCTGTGGGCGCCACCTGCACTGGTACCACCCACCAGCCCTGCCGAGCTCCGGTCTCCACGTTTAATTTTTTATTGAAAAAAAATTTTTTTTTTTTTTTTTTTTTAAATTGGGGCGCCTGGCTAGTAGCTCAGTCCGTTAAGCGTCTGCCTTGGACTCAGGTCATGATCCCTGCACCCTGGGATCGATCCCGGCCTGGGGCTCCGGGCTCAGCGGGGGGTCCTCTTCTCCCGCTCCCCCTGGTGCTCCCCTGCGTGTGCTCTCCCTCTAAAATAAATAAATAAAAGCATTAAACCTTTAATATATATATATATATATACACATACATATATATATACACACACATATATAGTTTATTTTCTTGAAAGACCCAGCCAGCCTAGGACTGAGGGGAAAGGAGAGGGACAAGCAGACTGGGGGCGGGGGGAGCCTGAGGTGGACTCACCCCACCTCGGGAGATCACCTGTGAGCGGAGCCAAGAGTCCCGGCTCAACGGACTGAGCCTCCCAGACGCCCTGCCACTCGCCACTCTTACTTATTTTTTTTTTAAGATTTTATTTATTTATTTGACTGAGAGAGGTCACAAGTACACAGAGGGGCAGGCAGAGAGAGAGAGGAGGAAGCAGGCTCCCTGCTGAGCAGAGAGCTGGATTCGGGGCTCGATCCCAGGACCCTGAGATCCTGACCTGAGCGGAAAGCAGAGGCTTAACCCACTGAGCCACCCAGGCGTCCCCTCCACTTGCCACTTTTAAAAGGCAAAACCCAGGGCACCTGGGTGGCTCAGTCTTAGCGTCTACCTTCCGGGTGGGGGTGGGAGGGTCCTGATCCCAGGGTTCTGGGATCGAGCCTTGCATCGGGCTCCCTGCTCCAAGGGAGGCCTCCTTCTCCCTCGTCCACTCCCCCTGTTTCTGTTCCCTCTCTTGCTGTGTGTCTCTGTCTCTGTCAAATAAATAAGTAAATCTTTAAAAATATAAAAATAAAGGCAAAACCCCTCAATGGTTCCCCTTACCATCAGGAGGAATCCAAACTCCTGACCACAGGGGCTGCCCAGAACCTCCCTTTGCCCCTGCACACAGCCCGCAGCCTCCGTGCTCAGGGCATTGGTAGCCGTGCCTTCGCCAGGCCCAGTCTTCACCCGAACATCTGTCCTCTGTCCGAACATCTGTCCTCTGTCCATTGCTTCCGTCAGGTCTTTAGGAATATTACCCAAGGAGGGTGGCCTCCCAGGCAGAGGGAACGGCTTCCACAGACTTGCTTTTGGTTCACTCTTTCTTTTTTTTTCTTTCTTCCTTTTTTTTTTTAAGATTTTATTTACTTATTTGACAGAGAGAGAGATCACAAGTAGACAGAGAGGCAGGCAGAGAGAGGTGGGGGTGGGGGGAAGCAGGCTCCCGCTGAGCGGAGAGGCAGATGCCAGGCTCCATCCCAGGGCCCTGAGAGCATGACCAGAGCACAAGGTAGAGGCTCAGCCCACGAGCCAGCCAGGCGCCCCGCTGTATTTTCTCACTGTCCGTCTTGTGCTGTCAGTGCACTGGTTGTCTGGTGCTCCGTGGAGTGACAGCTTCTGCGGGTTCGGGGACCCCCCTCGGGCGGGCTGTCCAGCGTCTGGAAGGGCACCTCCAACACGCAGATGCTCCTTCGATGTATCCAGTCAGTTGCTTTGCCAAGAGGGCAGGGAAGACAGACAGACAGACAGAATGCAAGCTGCCCCAGCCACAGAAAGCCTGGGGAGGCTTTGGACTCTTACAGCCTGTGGAGGGGGAATGTAGGCTGGGCGTCCGGTGACTCCCGCTCCCTCTAGGACTGGGGCGGGGTGACCCGCACGGCCTGTAGGACTAAGGTGGGCCCCCGGCAGACACACGGGTACATCGCGGAACGTTCAAACCGGAGCCAGTGAAGTGGAAGCGGAGGGGGGCCTGGTGTCCCCCTGCCTCCGTCATCTTCCTCCCGGCTCTTCAGGCACGGACTCCGAGTGTTTGCCGGACGTCCCCGCATTCGGGGCACAAGGGCCCATCTGGTCTCCGGGACCGACAGAGGATGTGCCTGGAGACCCCTTCCACGGGAAGAAAGGCCTCTCTTGCCCTCTGGAGAGGGGCTGGAGGCCTGCTGTGGGGAAGCCTGGGACCAGCTGCAGGCATAGGAGACACTCCGGCTCTCCTCGTAGGCGGGGTCCGCGCATCAGAGTGAAGCTATGACAAGCACGGGAGCCCCTGTCCTGAGGGTCCCAGGTCTGTCATGCGTGGAAAGACCCGGGCATTCTCCCGAGGTCTCAGACCTCTCTGAGCTGCCGTCTTTAATACTCGGTGTTCGGTTCCGTCCTGTGGGATCTACTCCTAAGAAGGAAGAGGAGAGAGACCAACAGTAATGAGAGAAGAGAGAGGGACTGGGGGGCGGGGGGCAAAGAACAGCAGCAGCAGGAAAAAGGCACCGAGGCGCCTGGGTGGCTCAGTTGGTTAAGCAACTGCTTTCGGCTCAGGTCACGTCCCGGAGTCCCAGGATCGAGTCCCGCATCGGGCTCCCAGCTCCATGGGGAGTCTGCTTCTCCCTCTGACCTTCTCGCCTCTCATGCTCTCTCTCACTGTCTCTCTCTCAAATAAATAAATAAAATCTTTAAAAAAAAAAAAAAAAGAAAGAAAGAAAGAAAAATCCTCAGGGCGGGTGATGCGCGGGTGGGGTTTAAGATCAAGACAAGGAGAGAACCGGGAAAGAAACCGGAGAGGACCAGAGACAGAACAAAATATCTGGAATGAAGGAGAAGTTAGGTCAGCAGGACAGGCTTGTTTTGACCTTGGAGCAGAGAGGTCAGACGACACATCCTCGGCTGTCCTCCTTATTCTGGAACCGCTGGGGGAGGAGCCCTGTGCTATCTCCGGCTCCTTCAGGTGGGGCTGCCTTGCTTTCTGGGGAGGAGTCCGCGCTCCCGGACGGGGAGCCGGTGATGGGGGGGGGGGTGCTCTGTGTGTCCGGCTCCAGGTCAGCACTAAGAGGCTAATGACTCCAGCCCCTCCCTGGGCTCCCCCCTTCCCTCTGCTCGGGAGGATCCGCTGACGCAGAGGGTCAAAGAGCCAACCCTAGACTCAGGAGTCCATCCTAGGGACTTACAGGGAACAGAAGGGCCTCCGAAGAGAAGAAATCTATGACATCAGCCCCCGGAGGTTTCAGACCTTGGGGCTGGCACGCGGGGGCACTGGGGACACGACCGGGGAGGATGGTTCTGTGTGGGCGTAACCCGCAAAAGATTGAGCTGTGGCTCCCAGGAGTCCTAAGGTCCTGAGCCCCGATCTGCCCCCAAAGGAGGACCCGTCTACTTCCTTAGCTTCCCCCTGGGCCCTCTGGCTGGACTGTCTGTCCCCAGGAGGGGATCTACAGGTGTTCAGTGTTCACCTGCAGCACCATGTTACCCTTCTCAGAAAAGGTTTGTGAACCATCTGGTAGGTGGAGGACAGACACATGGGCGGGCGTGGGGATGGGGAGCAAGTACAGCGAGCGAAATAGTAACTAGGGCAGCATGGACATGGGCTATACGGGTGTCACTGTGTAATTCTTTTCATTTTCCTTTATGTTTGGATATATATATAGTAACAGGGAAGACAATTGTCTGGAAGATAGTAGGCGCTCCTAAGTACAGGACGTGGGGACTAGAATCCCTTTGCAGCAGGATCTATGTTTCAAATGCCCTACGAGGACAGTGTTTATCCTGAAAGATGACAGCCTGCGGGGGATCGCACCTGCGGACACCCAAAGAGGGGAGAGAGAGACTTAGACCACACCCAGCAGTGATCAGTAACTTCTCCCACCCAAAGCTGCCGCCCCTTCGGTGGGTGAAGTTTTCTCAAGTGCGTTCTGGGAGCCCTGAGATCTGGGCCTTGGCCCCGAGCGAACCCCACCCTGTGATCTAGAACCCGTGCCGGGGAGAGGCAGGATAAGAAATTCAGGACTCGGCCTAACGACTCACCCTAACAGATTGACCGTATTTGCACAGGAGGTGAGGTTCACACGATAAACAGCAGGGGGAGGGCTTGGACCTGGTATAAAAGATCTGAAAGCGTCAGGGGGTTACTTTGCACTTGAAACAGCCAGGTGAGGGGTGACCGAGGCCTGAGCGAAGGGGTGACAGGGATGGCTGGGTTGAGTTGGGGGGAATTCAAGCTGAGCTGGGCAGGAACCTGCCCGGACTGAGTGGCAGAGGACACCTGTGTTGTCAGCGAGGCTGGGACGTCTGCGGCTGAGTGGGGTGCTAAGATATCCGGGTCTCTGTGGAAGGACTGGGGATGCCTGGGGTGCTCGGGAGCATTGACGTGGCCAGATTTGTGTTAGTGGGGAAAGAAGGATGATACGTGGAACAGGCGTCTGAAATCTATTGTCTTTTTTTTTTTTAAAGATTTTATTTATTTGACAGACAGAGATCACAAGTAGGCAGAGAGGCAGGCAGAGAGAGAGGGAAGCCGGCTCCCTGCTGAGCAGAGAGCCTGATGAGGGGCTCGATCCCAGGACCCCGGGATCATGACCTAAGCCATAGGCAGAGGCTTAACCAACTGAGCCCGCCAGGCGCCCCTGAAATCTATTATCTTGAGCCGGTCCAAACTCTCCCTGCAATCTCTCAGTGTGTCCACCTCTGCCTGAACTACTCTGATGCTCATGGTGGCACAGTCTCGTCTCTCATCACCTCTGCTCCCCGGGTGACACAGACACAGCTCTAAAATGCTCCTTTCCTTCTAATCTGAGACCAGCGCGAAGCTAAGAATTTTACCTTTGCCCAGGAGGTCCCCCGAGCCAGGCCAGTGCATCACAGGCAGATTTCAGTTGGTCATGCTCAGACTCTTGGTTGGAAAACTCAACCGTCCCTAAGATCTGGAGACGGTCTCCACTTCTTTGCCAACTCTCTTCCTGCTTCGTGCTGGGAGGGAACAGGACGTAACACAGCTTGGCCCAGATAGAAGGTTAGGATTGATCTTCTGACCTGGGATAGAAGAAGGGTGTTGGCTACCTCCAGACCAGGGAGCACAGAGGGGTTACGGACACAGTAGATAGTCTTCCAGGAGCAGGACCAGAGATTAGAGACCATCCTTTCCAAGCCCAAGACTAGGTCAGTTAGGTCTGAGTTGAAGGATACAGAAGGTGGAGTCTCAGCTGGAGGTCAGGGATGCCTGGCTAGGATGAAGTCCAAAGGAAAAAGGCTAAGCCTTGACTTTGTGCGTTCTTTCCACTTCAGCCCCAGAATGTTGGCCACCGCTCTTCTGGCCCTTCTCTGTGCATCAGCCTCGGCCAAGGCCAGTAAGTGAGAAAGAAGCCAGGAGCCCAGCACTAGCATCATGGGAAGGCAGCCTTCTGCAATGCTGGTGGCCACGGCTCAATTTCAGAGGCCGGCTTGGGGTGGTGGGCACTGAGTTGTGGGAGGTACTGGCGTGGTGGGGAGAAACTCAGCTCCTGAGGTTTCTTCTCTGACTCCTCCTGTCCCCTCCAGTTCAGGCGAGGGCCTCCTCCTACAACGGAGAGTATGGGGGCGGTGGAGGAGAGCGCTTCTCTCATTCTGGCTACCAGCTGGAAGGCCCCATCACCGCCATCCGCGTCCGCGTCAACAGATACTACATCGTAGGGTAAGATTCTCTGCGTTTCTCTGGTTTGAGGATCCTTTGATCTTGGTGAACTGGGAAGTTCTCAGTCTACTTGGGGTCACGTCTGTTCCAGTCAAAGTCCCAGGGATAATATGTATGTGAAAGAGATCTGAGGCCAGCGCTGCCACGACTAGCCCTCCAGCCCCCAGCACACGTGACCTTGGGCAAATCTTCTAGCATGGCTGCTGGGGGGCCTAGAAGCTGGCTGGTTTGGTGCCCCCCCCCCCACCGGAGGCATAAGCCCCCTCAGGCATTCCTCCCTCTTTGCTGATGCTTCTCCCCCAAAATGTGCATCTTCTGAGCCTGGACTACATCCTGGGACAACAAAGTCTCTGCCCTCATGAGAGGCTTCCAGAATATTCCTTCTGCTCCTTTCGCATGGGGTGGCGGGGGGTGGGGGGCATGTCGTGGCCGGCACAGCGGGAATCTAGAATTCCCCAAATCAAGCTTCTGCACTGGTCTGGTCTGGCCGACTCTGGCTAAGTTACTTTTCCTTCCTGAGCCTGTGTGTGTTTTGGCAAAATGAGTTGAAGTTCCCCATACGATCTCAAGGGCTCCCTCATCCCTCCCACGCCGTGGGACTGGCAGGAGACTTGCCCCCCTGTCCCCGGTTTGCGGGTCTTGGAGGGTACGCCAAGAGGTCCTGCACCCTGGTCAGCCCGCTCAGTGTGCGTCTTCCTCCCCTCCCCGCCCGGCCCCTAGTCTCCAGGTCCGCTACGGCAAGGTGTGGAGCGACTACGTGGGGGGCACGCAGGGCGACCTGGAGGAGATCTTCCTGCACCCCGGGGAGTCCGTGATCCAGGTGTCTGGCAAGTACAAGTATTACCTGAGGAAGCTGGTCTTCGTGACTGACAAGGGCCGTTACCTGCCTTTCGGGAAGGACACAGGCACGAGTTTCAACGCCGCCCCCCTGTACCCCAACACCGTCCTCCGGTTCATCAGCGGCCGCTCGGGTTCCCTCATCAATGCCATCGGCTTGCACTGGGACAGCTACCCCAGTGACTGTGGCAGTTGCTGAAGCCCAGGCTCGTCCCAGGCCGGGCACTGCGGTGGGGGTGGGAGACCGTCTCTACCACTAACCTCATCCACGTGGCTCCATACAAAAAAATAAAAGGACATAGCGGCCGCTTGTGTCTGTGGGTGTGTGTCGCTGTACGTCGCTCTGGGGAAGAGAGAGAGAGAGAGAGAGAGAGAGAGAGAGAGGTGTAAGAGTCTTGGGCTTTTTTTCGTAATCAGAGGAGATAAGATTCCAGCTTGTACCAACTCGTTTTCAAGGAGAGCTTCTGGGACTGTTTACCCAAACTGGGGTTCTGAGGCGGAGGGTAAAGACTAGCTGTGTCTTATCACCCAAGTCCCAGATGTTCCACTCTCTAGCCCTCCTCGCTGCTGGAGATAAAGCCTTTCCACCAAGAGGCCCTTGACCTTGACTGACTTGCTGTCTGTGGCCTGGGCCACCTGACTCCTGAAGCTTGGCCTACGTTACCCCTGCCTAGCTGCCCCCCACCTGTGCCCAGCAGCACCGGTGTCCTTGCTTAGCTTAGCTCGTGAAGAACTGGGCTTCCTTCCCTAAGAAGCCATCACCTTCCCAATGCCTTGTACTCGGCCAATACTATCCTCAAGAAAGGGCATGATCGGAAGGGTGGCTTTCCATCGTGGCTTTTCAGGGACAGGAGGGTTGCTGTTGGCTACATAGATACAGCGAGGATATAAAGTTACTTCGAAGAGAATTCTTGGGACTCTAGTTGCAGTCCTAAGATTGTGAAGTTTTTTGTTTCTTCTTTCGGTGTGGTGGTTGGGGCTGGGGGAAGTCACTCGGTGCTCCCAAAAGATTGATTGACCTTAGGGGGATCATTTCTTTCCAGTGAGACAAAGATGACAAGTATGTCCACGTAATTTTAGTTTTGTTTTTTAAAGATTTTGTTTATTTATTTGTCGGAGAGAGAGAAAGAGAGAGCACAAGCAGGGGGAACGGCAGGCAGAGGCAGAAGCAGGCTCCCCGCGGAGCAAGGAAGCTGATGTGAGACTCGATCCCAGGACCCTGGGATCATGACCTGAGCTGAAGGCATCAGCTTCACTGCCTGAACCACCCAGACATCCCTACATGTAATTTTAGAAAGAAATGTTATTTAAAAGAAAGAAAGAAAAGAAATGTTAACATTACAGAAGCAAACTCGTATCTAGCTTGTTTTTTTTTTTAACAATTTCTTTCTTCCTCTCAAACAACTCCACAGAATGGAATAATGATGTCACTGTAATTTTTTTCCTGAGGTATAAAGCACCTAAGATCCACCCTTTTAAAGTGTGTCATTTCGGTGGTTTTTAGTACATTCAGATGGTGCAACCATCATCTCGAATTCCAGGATACTGTCATCAGCTCAGAAAGAAACCTCATGCCCGTTAAGCAGTCACTCCCCATTCCTCTGTCCCAGCCCCTTGGAACCACTCATCTACTTTCTGTCTCTATGGATTTGCCTATTCCCGACATTTCATTTCCTGTAGAAGGAAGCATACAGTACTGTGGCCTTTTGTGTCTGGCTTCTCCCCCTGGGCATATTTGCAAGGTTCATCCATGTCCTAGCACGTCAGTACTTTGTTCCTGTGTGTGGCCAAGTCTGACCGCAGCTATCTGGTCAATTTTAGGATGGGCTCTAAACCAGCGCTTTCATCGGAGGTGGGTGGGGGTGGTTTGGGGGGTGGAGAGGTTGGACCACGCTCTCAGCTAAGAGGCAGAAACAGCAGAAGGGGATGGAGTAGTGCGATTCCTGGCTTTTGCCTAGTTATATTAGGCTTTTGTACCAGATTTGACTTCAAGAAAATTTTTCTTTACTTATAAAGTCTGAAAATTGCTGAACTGAGCTAATCATTTATCAAATATTCTCTGCTTGGTGCTTTGGAATACAAAGACCACTGAAAGTTGGGTTCTCTTCCTCTAGTTGAGGGGAAGACGTGGTGATGGGAGGGTGTGTGTGTGTCTCTCTGTGTGTGTACGTGTGTGCACATGTGTACAGGGGCCCAGTCCTGGGCGCAGGCTCCAGGTTATGCAGAAATATGAACATACAAAAATGAAAAGTGGCTTAGCACAGCTAAAATGCAAAGTACAACTGGGTAAAGATGAAAGGTGCGTGAAGGAGGAGAGGCTAGAAGAGCGGCCGTGTCTAGTATCCGCAACTGGGAAGAGTGGGATCCTCTCTGGGATGAGGAGAACAAGGGGAAATTAGCCTTGTTTTAAAATTTATTAATTTTTAGGGTGGCAGGGGCAGAGGAAGATGGAGAGAGAATATTAAGCAGCCTCTATCCCCAGCATGGGGCCCGACACGGGGCCTGATCTCACAACCCCAGGATTAAGAGTCACATGTTCTACCGACTGAGCCCAAGAGGTGACCCCGAGAGATGACAGGATTTATTGCAGAGACTTGGCTCCCCAGATGTGGAGCCGGGTGAGGCAAGTCTAAAATCTGGAGGGCGGGCTGGCCGTCTGAGAACTCGGGCAGGAGGGTGTGCTGCGGTCCAGAGGCGACATTTCTTTTTCCTCAGGGAAACCCCCAGTTTTTTCTTTCGCTTCCTTGTAAATTAATGTCTTATGTTATCAAAATTTACACATTTAGTAACTTAATTTTCTTAAATTTTTTCCCAGCTTTGCTGAAGTATAATTGACAAATAGAATTCTAATATTTTTGAAGTATACAATGTGATAGTTTGATACATGGACATGGAAAAAGGACTCCCACAGTCAAGCTCATTAACACACCCATCATCTTACAGTTGCCTTAAAAAATTTTTTTTAATTGAAGAATAATTGACATACAATATTGTATTAGTTTCAGGTGTGCAACATAGTGATTCAGTATTTATATACATGATGAAGTGGTTGGATCGTCCGGGTGGTGCAGTCCATTAAGCATCCGACTCTTGGTTTTGGCTCGGGTTGTGATCTCAGGATGGTGAGATGGAGCCCTCCGTGGTCATCAGAGTCGGCTTGTCCCTCTGTTCCTCCCCCACCCCTGCTCATGCTCACTCTATCTCTCAAATAATAATGATAAATAATAAAATAAATAAGTAATATCTTTAAAAAAAATTGTTACAATATCATTGACTGTACCCCGTACATTGTATATTACATTCCCATATCTTATTTATTTTTTTTTTAGAAAATATTTTATTTATTTATTTGAAAGAGAGAATGCACAAGCAAGGGGGAGGGGCAGAGGGAATGGGAGAAGCAGACTCCCCACTGAGCAGGGAACCAGAGGTGGGGCTCCATCCCAGGACCCGAGGACCATGACCTGAGCAAAAGGCAGACGCTTAACTGACTGAGCCACCCAGGCACTTCCCATATCTTATTTTATCAACAGTTACCTTAAAAAAATTTTTTTTGTTGGTGAGAATGCCTAAGATCTACTCTCTTAGCAAACTGCAGTCATTTAATACAGTATTTTCCGCTACAGTCACCGTGCGACACGGAGGAAAGTCTGTGCCCTTTTACCAACATCTTCCCATTTCCATATTTCCCAGCTCTTAGCAACCACATCCTACTGTTTCTTATGTGTTTCACTTTTTTTTTTTTTTTAAGATTTTATTTATTTATTTGACAGAGAGAGAGGGAGAGAGCACAGCCAAGAATGGCAGAGGGGACCGAATCCCAAAACAACCTGAGCCGAAGCAGACACTTAGCTCACTGAGCCACCCAGGTGCCTCCTCCCCTCTTTTTTAAGTAATCTCTACTCTGAAGGCTGGGCTTGAACTCACCACCCTGAGCTCAAGTGTGGCGTGTATCACACATAAGTGATACCATGCAGTACCAGTTTTGCTTTTATTTTTTATTTATTTTATTTTAAGCCTCTCAACTCACTGGGTGAGACCCACCCAGCTGACCCAGGATCATTACTTAAGGTCATATGATCGTAGATGGTCACTGCCTCTAAGCATCCTCACCGCAACACCTAGGTTAGTTTGATTGAATGCCCTCCTACAGCCCTAGTCAAACTGAACTAGAACTACCTGTTGCACCTGAGCAACCCTAGGAGGGCTGGGGTGAGGAGTCAGGACAACCGCAGGCAGTGAAGGCGTTTGCTGACCGAAATCAGATAAATCGGTTACTGCGGAATGCTGGGAACTTAGCTATTTGCTTCTAAAGGTCACAGTGAGTTGACAAGAGAAATGTCCAGAGACTTGGGAAAGCTAAGTCCTACCTCCCCGCACAGCTACACAGCCTCAGTCAAATCCCTTTACCTCTGTGGGTTTCAATCACCTATTTGTAAAATGAGCTCCTCTGGGTCACATGCTTTCTAAGATGTATCGAGCTCATATATCCTAGAAATCTAATTTCTAAGACTTTATTGTTACATGAAAACAACTGGCCTCATTGTGCACTGGTTGAACGCCATCGAGGGATAACCGAGCTGTGTGTGTGTATGAAGGAGGTGGCCTGGAGCAAGGGCACAGCTGAGCTCCCCCCAAGTAAGGAGTCCTCGGGAGCATGCCCGGAACGAAGGTCGCCAAGGCCCACAAGCTACAAAGAGAGCCCACAGCTGCACTGATGGCAACCTGCAGCTGAAAGGCACCCTCTCAACAGGACGCCTCTCCCCACACCTCATCACCTTGTCCCCCTCGGCCAGCTACGGGCGCCTGGTGGGCTCAGTCGGTACAGCATGGGACTCTTGATCTCAGGGTTGTTAAGGTCGAGCCCCATGTTAGGTGTAGAAATTATTAAAAATAAAATCTTGAGGGGCGCCTGGGTGGCTCAGTGGGTTGGAGACTCTGTCTTCAGCTCAGGTCATGATCCCAGGGTTCTGGGATCGAGTCCCACATCGGGCTCTCTGCTCAGTGGGGAGCCTGCTTCCTCCTCTCTCTCTGCCTGCCTCTCTGCCTACTTGTGATCTCTCTCTCTCTTTCAAATAAATAAATAAAATCTTTAAAAAAAAAAAAAAGTTCCTCCCTACAGCAGGTCACAAATTAACCAAATTAACTGGGTGATAATGTAACTATGGCTGTTTCCTCCTTTGGATCATCCGGAACTCCACAGCGGCTGGAATTGAGTCCTCCAGCTCCCACTGCAGAGGGTCGGGGGCAAAGAGCCATTTTCAGTAAAGACTGTGCCAGGCGTCTTGCGCATTCCCGGGAGCAGAGAAACCTTAATCCGCCCTGCTGACGCAGTCACCCAGGAGACAGCCAAGGTCAAATCCGTGAACAACAACCACCAACCGAACCCGACTGTCCAAGAAACCGAAGACTCCCCTCGGCCTACAGCTTGCGGGTTTCAAGAAAGTTTTGGGCCCCATATCTTCAAGGCTGGCCACTGGGAGGAGGCAATCCTTAGTGTTAGCACTCAGACTTGTGTGCGCTGCGGCAGGACAGCAAATACAGGGTGAGACGGAACACGGAAAAGGGAACGTACACTTACTTTGCATCATGTGTTAGGAGTCCAGGCACTCTGTCAAAGTACTTCATTTGATTGTGACAAAGATCCTGTTGGAAAGTAGTAAGCGTAGTCTCAGTTTCGGATGACATCACCAGTGATGTCACCAAGACTGAAATCAGTTGCGTTTGTAGGTTTGAGAGTTACAGTGGCACGTGCCGAGGGTCACTGTGTCTCCACCCCTCCAAGCCTTCAACTCGTGCTCATTCCCCCATAGGTAATAACCGAGCAAACCCTGGTTTTTCCCCTCTTTTCTGCATCAGTGTGCTATCAAAGAAAAGTCACCCGGAAACCCTCTAAAGCTTAGTTGGGCAAAACGAAGTGGGCGTTCTCAGACTTAGCACAAACTGGACTCTGAAAGATTACATGGCTTCCTTCGCTCATACTGCAAATACTTATTAGGTGCCCGTGAAGCTTCAGGCACTCCGCTAACTGCTGTATCACGTTCCAAGTCACAAACACAGCAGCCGGCGGGATCAAGGTCAGGGTCAAACTCAGGTCTTTCTGATGCGAAAATCTGGGCATTTTCCACATGTCCGTGATTTTCAAACACCTTAGAAACAAAACCTTACAAGATTCTGCACATGATTTCTGTCAAATGCATATACCTGTTGAACCCAAACCCCTCTATCAAGATACATAGAATATCACCCCCCCCCAAATTCCTTCTGGGTCCTTCCCTGTCACTTCCTGTCCCCAACTCCCAAAAGGCAACCCATCTTTCGTGACTTTTCGCCACCAACTAGTGAAGCCTGTTCTGCATTCAAACTGCCATTGCACGGAGCTTTTGGAAAACTCACTGTATACCCCAGAGGAAATGAGTGAAAAGGCAAATGACTTCAGTATTATCATGAAAATCATTTTAACTCTGCGGCGGCCAGGGGTCCCCAGACCACATTTTGAGAGTCCTTGCTCTAGGGATTACAATATTTTGTTTTGTTTGAAATGTTAATATACTACTCTGTTTTGTGTTCTCAAAGCTGGAATCCTTTGCTGGGCCAGCCTCATTCCAGCAAGTACATCAAACTGGCCCAGGCACAGCAGCCTTCAAAGCTTCGCCACCCGGGGCAGGCTGGCAAGGCTTCCTGGCCACCTGAGGGGCTCTATTATCTCTCTCAGGAGTTCTCCTTCCCCACCCGGCCCCCCAGATCTGGTCCTTTCTTTCCAGCGCCAATTCCCTTCTCAGTCACGGCTGCTTTGCCTCACTTAGGATTCTGAGGACTGCAGGACAGACCCGTCTGCCTGGCTCACTAGTCTCCTTCCAGTTGTAATGGTGTAAATGCTACATGACTTTGCTCTGCTCTCCTTGGCTTCCTAAGGGCCTAGTTAAAAAAGGGGGAAAAAAAAAAGTAAAAAAAAAAAAAATCCACTGCTTCTTTCTCTTCTCCTGCTTGCCTGCCAGGTATTTAATGACTCGATTTCTCAACTCAATTAAGACAACCCAAGGAAGCAGATTCCACCATTATTCCCTTCTAGCACCTGAGGAAACTTTACCCTGGGTCTGTACCTAAGCCACTTATTCAACCTCTGGAGTCCCAGTCCCCTGACCTCTTTGCTGGCAGGTGTCTCACCAAATATCTGGGGACTGGCATCGGCTATGAAAACCTGAAGAGCCCTTCCTGAAGGGTGGGGAAAATCAAAGTGCGGAAAGTTTTATGTCAGTGGTTTCCGAAGTGTGGTCCAGGAAATTCTGGAGGCCCCTGAGACACGTGTGTGTGTGTGTGTGTGTGTGTGTGTGTGTGTGCGCGCGCGCGCGCACATGCGAGGCCAAAGCTATTTTCATAATAGAACTAGGATGCCATCTGCCTCTTCCCTTGCATCCTTTCTTGAGAATGCTGTGGAGTTTTCAAGAAACTATATGACAAATTGGTCTCACAACATCCTGAATGCACAAGCAGATAGCAGAATACAGCTATTTTCTTTAAAGCCACGCATTGTATTTGTAAAAATGTAAAACAGTGCCATTCTATTTTTTTCCTTTCCTTTGAAAAAGTTACTTTTAAAATTAAAATGTTACTTATATATTTTTAAAAGATTTTATTTATTTATTTGACAGACAGAGATCACAAGTGGGGGGGGGCAGGCTCCCCGCTGAGCAGAAAGCCCAATGTGGGGCTTGATCCCAGGACCCTGAGATCACGACATGAGCCGAACAAAGGCAGAGGCTTTAATCCACTGAGCCACCCAGGCACCCCAGACTTTTATTTGTTTTTATAAGTTTTTTTAAAAAAAGATTTTGTTTATTTGACAGAGAGAGACATCGCAAGAGAGGGAACACAAGCAGGGGGAGTGGGAGAGGGAGAAGCAGGCTTCCTGCTGAGCGGGGAGCCCAATGTGGGGCTCGATCCCAGGACTTTGGGATCGTGACCTGACCTGAAGGCAGATGCTTAATAACTGAGCCACTCGAGCAGATTTTTAAATGGAGATAAAGGGACTGCATAGCTCAGTTGGTTAAGGGGCTGCCTTTGGCCAGGTCATGACCCCAGGGCCCTGAGACTTGGTCCCAAATTCTGCTCCTCGTTCAGCAGGGAGCCTTCTCTGACTGCTGCTCCCCCCCTCTTGCTCTCAGACAAATAAATAAAATCTTAAAAAAAAAAGTAAATGGAGATAGAATTCACACAACATAAAACTTACCATTTTTAAGTGTACACTTCAGTGGTTTTCAGTATATTCACTATGTTGTACAACTATCACACTAATTCCAGAACATTTCTATCACCCAAAAAGAAACTCCATACCTAATGGCGATAGTCATAATTCACCCTTTCACCAAAGCCCTGATCTACTTTCTGTCTCTATGGATTTGTTACTGCAGTTTTGAAGTGCGTGAATAAATATTTTTAATTTGTTTTAAGTTCTAATACAGTTACTATGGAATAGACACAACCCATATAAACAAAAGATCTTTGGGGTTTCAATTTTTATTGTTTTTAAGATCTGTAAATTGTGGGCACCTGGATAGTTCAGTGGGTTAAGCCTCTGCCTTTGGTTCAGGTCATGATCTCAGGGTCCTGGGATCCAGACCCCATCAGGCTCCCTGCTCAGCGGGAAGCTTTCCCCCCTCCCCACCCCTGCCTGCCTCTCTGCCTACTTGTGATCTCTGTCAAAATAAATAAATAAAATCTTTTTAAAAATCTTTAAATTATTTTTTAAGTAATCTCGAGATCAAGGGATGCATGTCCGCCAACTGGGCCAGTCAGGCACCCCTGGTGCCTCATTTTTTAAGAATGTAAAAGGATTCCAAGGCCAAAAAACTTGGGAACCACTGATCTAACACTTTTTTTTTTTTTTTTTTAAGATTTCATTTTATTTGTCAGAGAGAGAGAGAGCGAGAGAGAGCGAGCGCACAGGCAGGCAGAGTGGCAGGCAGAGGCAGTGGGAGAAGCAGGCTCGCCGCCGAGCAAGGAGCCCGATGTGGGACTCGATTCCAAGATATGGGGATCATGACCCTAGCCCAAGGGCTCCGCTTAACCGACTGAGCCACCCAGGCGTCTCTTACTTTTTTTTAATAGGTTGGACCTACTCTCTAAGCCAGGACCCTACCAGGAGCTCAAAGATGGATATTCATCTCTGGTTAAGCTTCCAGAAGGAACAGGTAGCTACTTCGCAGACCAGTGCACCCCAGGACGTCGGGTGGGTGGAACCGCGGTGAAAACCACAAGCTACAAGACCGCACACGTCTTTAACTCTCACTCGGATGTGCTGAGTTACAAAGTAACATCTGCGCCGGTCTCGTGCGCTCCGCTCTGCCCTAAGAGGACACAGACGTCACCTGGCGCATCTGGGCTCAGCCAGAGGGGAGTGCGCCGTCATGAGTGTCCACATGCAGAGAGCGTGGTCCAGACCTCCAGCAGTGACAGAAGTGACCAGAAGGTCAAGTACCGTTGACTGGCCCTGAGTTCAAGTCCCGGAATCCACAAAAAAGACCCCCCTCCACCCCACAGGGCGCGGAACAACCCGAGGCAAGAAACCTCAGAAAATGAAGCTCACTTAGAATGACCCGTGTTTCCCTCTTCCTTTTTCATATAATCCCCCCTTCTGCCGCCAACATAGCGAAAACTGAATTCCACGCAGGGGACTTTGGGGGTAAGTCGATGGACTGCCTTCGATCCGTGCTTGATTCGTACCAAAATTCACGGTTGAGGCGGCCAGTCTACACTCCCGCGTATCTATGCCTGGAAACCCGAAAGCCAGAAGGTACCGGGGGCCCAGGGCCCGGCCGCGCCCAGCAGCTCCTCCCACGGCCGGCCTCCCGCGCCAGAGTTCAAGCTCCGTGCCGCGGTGCCGCCCACGGTCAACCTGCGCGCATGCGTCCTCCGCCCGCGGAAACTTTTTCTTGCAGGTCCCGGAGGCGAACCCTAGAGGGCGCAATAGCCGAGCGCCTCCAACAGGGACTTCCGGCGGCGAGTAGGCGTGATTGGTGGAGCCCCGGGCAGGGGGCGGGGCACCGGGAAATTCGAATGGGAGAGGCGGGGCAACGGCGGGAGTGGAATGGACGCGGGGGGTCGGGGGCCGCTGAGGCGACGCGAGATGGCCTCGGCGACCTCAGGTACGCGAGCCCGGCCTGGGCGGGACGCCGGAGCCCGGAGCCTGGTGGGGGAGCGCGCCGCAGTCTGGTCCCGGCGCCGCGGGGCGTCGGGGAGAGGCCGGGCCGGGCCGGGGACGGGTCAGCCGGGCCGTGCGGCCGTCGGAGCGGGGCCGCCCCGGCTTCTGCCTGCCGGTGCGCCGAGTTCCGAGAGCCTCGGCCCCCACCCGCGCTCTGCTGGAGCCTAGCGCGCTCCTGCGGGAGCTCCGGTTCCTGCGGCGAGAGGGGACGGCGGGCGGGCGGGCGGAAGGAGGCGGACCCCGCCCGGAACGCACCGGCCGGAAGGAGCGGCGCGCGGCGGGAAGGGCCCGGGGAGAGCCCTGGGGGCGCGGCGGGCCGGCGAGGGGCTGCTGCGGCCGCCCGAGCCCCGGCGGTCCGTGGACGCGCAGTCCCGCGCGTTGTTGGTCCGCACTCGTCTCTGCGTTCTGGTCAGTGACCGTGCGGGCCCCGCGGCCCTTGATGGGAGCGCCCTGTGTTGGCCAGGCCCTGCCGAGAAACCGAGCTTTTGGGCAGAATGTCCGGCGCAGGGTGAGCCCTTGCTGGGTCCCCGGCGCAGGCGTGAGCCCTGCGCGGCGATGAATCATTTAATCGTCGCACAATACCGGGAGGTGCTTGGTTGTTACCGTCCCTGTTCTGCAGAGGAGGAGACGGAGACCTCGCCGGGTCAGTCGCTTGCTCAGAGTTGACACGACTAGGGAAGACTGGGGTCTGGATCTGCGCTCAGGCGGACTCACTCTAGAGCCTCTTACCCTGATGCCCGAGCATCTGACACGGTTGCTCTGGAAGGCCACCGCCCCGCGCCTTGTCAGGACGCCCTGTGTCTGCTGCACAGCAAATATCATAAAAGTGCTTGAGAGAATATTGACCCTTCCCCAGACGAGCCTTCACTCTGTTCAATAGATGATCCTATCAATACATACTATCACGGAAAGCCCTGACAGATATGTACAAACCGCTGCAGAGAGTACAACATCTGAAGTAAGTAAACCCTTGGATACTCTGGGAGGATTTGATTTAAGGAAGTGATACTGGAAGCGGGTTCGAAGGTTAGATGGCAGTTTACGAGGCCTTGGCTGCATGAGAAGACCACCGAGTGATTTTTTTTTTTTTTTTAAGAGTTTATTTATTTATTTGACAGCACAAGCAGGGGGAGCGGCAGGCACAGGGAGAGGGAGAAGCAGGCTCCCCACTGAGCAGGGAGCCTGATGTGGGGCTCCATCCCAGGACCCGAGGTTCAGACCTGAGCTGAAGGCCGATGACTGAGCCACCCAGGCACCCTCTCAAGTGATTTCTTATTTATGATGTATAAAGAGGCTAATGACAGACGATGTCTGTGGCTTAGTTTTCTCATCAATAAAGGGAGAGTTAGGGACCGCTGGGTGGCTGAGTCAGTTGGGCGTCTGCCTTTGCTTGCTCTGTAGGGATTAGGAGTCATCAGCTTTAAGACAGTAATTGAAGCTAAGAAAGCCTGGGACCATACCCATGAAATGAATCCGAGTAGCAGTTCTCAACGAGGGGCAGTGTTGTTCCCTGTGGGGACATCTGTGACATCTGGGGACTTTTTTGGGTTGTTATGAGGGGGGTGGCCCATGGAATGCCACTGTCCTATGTGTCCAGCATATGTGTGCTAAACGTCCTACAACACACAGGAACACCTTATTACAAAGGATTGTCCAGCCCAAAGTCATAGTGCCCACATTGAGCAACCCTGTGCTGGAGAGATGGTAGAAGGAGCCTAGGAAAAAACGTTTAAGATTGGTGGAAACTTAGATGGGGAGAGCAAAGAGCTGTTTCCCTCCGTTCTGTTCTCAGGCCTGGAAACTGAGGGGAAAGTCTATTTCTCAAGGGAAGGCAGATCAAGGGCGTTGGTTCTTGCTGGGAAGTCAAATGGGATGAGGGGCAGGCATGTCTACTGGATTTAGCAGGTACGGAGGTCATTGGTGACCCTGCAGAATGGTGAGGGCAGACGTGAGCTGGTGCTGCCTGGAGGAGTGAGTAGCCAGAGTGCAGGAGTGTAAGAACAATCACTCACGATTACTGACGATTACTGAGCGCCGGCTGCCGGCCACGGGGCCAAACATCGTGTGTACATTCTTTCTGTGGCTTCTTACAATCTTATGAGGGTAGATACTATTATAAAGAGAAACTGAAGTTCAGAGAGGTCAAGAAGCCTTCCCAAGGTCACACAGCTGGTAGGTAGAACTTGTCGTTTGACTCCAAGGCCTATGGGGTTCCATACGGGAAGGGGGGCGAGGAGGACTGGGGGCCCATATAATGAACTTTGGAGTTAGACCTTCATTGGAAGCTCTGTCACTAGGTAGCGGTTGGCCATAGGCAAATTACCTGACCTCTATACTGAGGCTTCCACATTTGGAAAGTGAAAGATAAATACAAAATAAACTAAAACACTTACTGAGCTTTTACCGATGTGCCGAATGTTATTCTGGGCACTTTTACATCAGTTACCTTATTTACCGCCTTAACAACCCAGTGAGTACGGGTTTTCGTTTATTCCCAGTTTACAGGTGTGGAAATTGAGGCACAGGAATAGACCCCCAGTTTATTCAGTTAGTTGTAAGTGGTAGAGCTGGGATTTGAACGCAGGCCATCCTACCTGGAGTAATGAACCTACTCACTGTAGGCTAGTTTACATGTTACTTCTTTTCCTTCTCGTTAAGCCTTTGCAAGGCCCACCTCACCCCATTTTACAGACAAAGAAACCATGGCACATGGATGTTAAGTCATTTGCCCAAGGTCACAATCTAATAAGTGTTAGAGCTGGAAATTAAATTCACTTGTCTGACCCACGTCTATGCTCTTTCTACATCACCACAGACTTCCCCTTCCCTTTAAACTTCTGTAAATGCGGGGCACCTGGGTGGCTCAGCGGGTTAAAGCCTCTGCCTTTGGCTCATGGTCCCGGGGTCCTTGGATGGAGCCCGGCATCCTGCTCTCTGCTCAGCGGGGAGCCTGCTTCCTCCTCTCTGCCTGCCTCTCTGCCTACTTGTGATCCATGTCAAATAAATAAAATCTTTAGAAAAACAAAAACAAAAAAACTTCCGTAAATGCTTCTATATCTGCCCTTTCTCTGTTCTTCCAAGAACCCTGGGCAAGAGAGACAAGGAGAAGCCCCTGCATGCATTTTTGACAAGTCAGTGAACCTCTTTGCACCTTAATTTTCTCATCTGCATGGGTACGTCCACAGGTTTCTACTGACTGGCTACTGACTTTCAGGATTCATGAGGATCAAAGGAAAACTAGATGCCCAAGTGCCTTGTAAGCCGTAACGGGGAGTCCTTGGCTTCGTTCGTCAGGTGAAGAAGCAGAGGCCCACTTCTTGTAGGCCATCTGCTTATGGGGATGCTTACTGTGTGTAAGATTCTTAGCAGGGTCGTCTGTGCACCTTGTAGTCGTGCTGTTTCTGTGCTGGCCCCCGATACCAGCCTCGTGCCTTCTATGAGGCCCTGACAACCAGCTGCGACCACCCGCAAAAATGACAGAGTCAGAGCTGCCAGGAACTTCCCCAGGTCATATATAGCAGGCTAGATGGCATCAGCACTGAAACCATATTTTTGAAGGCCAAGAGATCTAGGTTGGAATTCTGCTGTTAGGGCAGCCTAACACTTGGTTGAGTGTCCCAGTTCTTGGGTTTCGGCTCAAGTCATGATCTGGTGGTTGTGGATCAAGTCCTGCTTCGGGCCCTGTGCTTAGTGCGGAGTCTTTGAGATTTTTTTTTCTCTCTCCCTCTTGCTCATTTATTCTCTCTCTCTCTCTCTCAAATGAATAAATAAATCTTTAAAACAACAACAAAAAAAGAATTCTACTGTTAGCTGTGAACTATAGTGTGGTATCCTCCAACATAAAACAAAGAAATATTTTCGTCATAAGATATTTTCAGCTCATTCAGTCTTTATGAAAATAAAGAGGATTGTTGTTAACATTTTTTTTTTTTTAAAGATTTTATTTATTTGGGGACGCCTGGGTGGCTCAGTTGGTTAAGCAGCTGCCTTCGGCTCAGGTCATGATCCCGGCGTCCTGGGATCGAGTCCCACATGGGGCTCCTTGCTCCGCGGGGAGCCTGCTTCTCCCTCTGACTCTGCCTGCCACTCTGTCTGCCTGTGCTCACTCTCGCTCTCTCTCTCTCTCTGATAAATAAATAAAATCTTTAAAAAAAAAAAAAGATTTTATTTATTTGACAGAGAGAGAGCGCAAGAGAGGGAACACAAGCACAGGAAGTGGGAGAGGGAGAAGCAGGCTTCCCATAGAGCAGGGAGCCTGACGTGGGGCTTGATCCCAGGACCCCGAGATCACTACCTAAGCCAAAGGCAGAGGCTCAGCCCACTGAGCCACCCAGGTGCCCCAACCAAACAGGCTTTTTTATCAAAGTTTTATCTTGTGTTTTCTGATAAAATATTCATAATCTTTTTCTTAGTGACTTAGATTTAATAATTGGAAGCAAACCAAACAGAAAGCTTACACTAGGGAAGGATTGCGTGTTCATGCCTTTTGCACCCTGAGCTGGGACAAAAGAGACTAGGGGCTGCCTCTCAACCTTATTTCTCTGAAATGAAGATGTCCACAGTGTTATTTATTTTAATGCAAACATTACAGCATTACAGAACTGTGTACATAAAAAAGAAGCCCACATAGTCCCCATCAAGAGAAAAACTGTCATTAAGTTTTATGTGTATATACACTTAAATATAATTATATGTTATAAACCTCAGGTGGGAAATAGAAGCACAGAAAGTCAGGCAGTTCATTGATGGTTTGGGTGGGGGCTAATGTCAACTCATTTATTTATTTTTTAAGATTTTATTTATTTGATGGAGAGAGAGACAGAGAGAGAGGGAACACAAGCAGGGGGAGTGGGAGAGGGAGAAGCAGGCTTCCCACAGAGCAGGGAGCCGGACATGGGCTCGATCCCAGTACCTGGGGATCATGACCTGAGCTGAAGGCAGATGCTTAACAGCTGAGTCACCCAGGCACCCCAACTCTTTTAATCTTTACAACAACCCCAGACGATGCTGGTCTACAACACCTTTGCACCCCAAAGCATGTTTCACCAGCAGCATCCACATCACCTGGCATTTCGTTAGAAATGCAGAATCTTCATCTGCATTTTAACAAGATCTTCCGGGTCATTTTTGTAAACCTGACAGTCTACACCCCACTGGACCTACTCGTAGAGCCAGGAAGGAACTGGGGCCGCCACCCACGGTACAGCCAGGGTGGAAAGAATTTCCCTGAAATGAACTAGGGGCCTTGGGCCTTCCCGTGGTGTCTCCAGGACCTCAGCACCCACCTCCAGTCCGTCTTCCCTGCCCTTGTGTCAAGGTAAAGAAAGTCTCTAATCTACTCAAGATGCTGGGGTTTGGTTTTGTTTTTAGGCTCTGCTTCTTTTGAGGAGCAAAAAGACAAAATGTGGGCCATGACCCAAGTTGTAATGGGCACAGGCCCTAGGCATAACATACTGCGGTGTTCAGAAGAGCTGCTGCCCTCCGTGGGCTTCTTCATTGGCAAAATGGCCTGAGTAGAATCTACCTCAGCGACACAGTGAAGATTAAAGCATGTCTGGCATGTAGTCGGCGCTTACTAAATGTTAATGTTTGCTACGGACGTGACATGGTTGGTGGAGAAGCTCTCTTCCCCAACTTCCGGCCGTACTCCGGGGAAGCTGCCGTTCATCCTTCAGAGCTGAGCTGTGTCAAGCAGCTCTTCCTGCAACACTCTACTGTATGTCACGCCTGAAAACTTCCCTTCTGTCCTCTAGGTGCTGGTCGCTGTCGGCTAAGCAAGATGGGGGCTGGCCGGCGCCCGCCTCCAGCTCGAGTTAGGGTGGCTGTGCGGCTGCGGCCGTTTGTGGACGGGACAGATGGAGCAGGGGGTCCCCCTTGTGTGCGCGGCCTGGACAGCTGTTCCCTGGAGATTGCCAACTGGAGGAACCACCAAGAGACTCTCAAATACCAGTAAGATTCAGGCCACTCTGCCCTCCAGCCCCTCTCCTCTCTCCTAGGCCTGCTCACATCACACTGCCCACACGGTTTCTCAGAAGTTTCTTCAGGATCCTTGCTCCCTCCTCAGCACAGCTTTGTTCCTCACACCTTCGTCTGGTCTTTCCGATGCGTTCCTGAGTGCCCACTCTGACAGGTCCTCTGGGGGATACTTGGGGGAAGGCCGAGGGCTGAACCAAACCCATTACTGTTCACAGTCTGGTGGGGGAAATGGGCCCAGAGAGGGAAAGGGCAGGAGTAGCGATGGTGAGCAGGGGAGCCCCGACTAGGGTCAGGGAGGTGTAGGAAGGGCTTGGCGGGGGGCACAGACCAGCCTCAGCGACCCAGGCTGCAGCTGGGCGGCAGGAGAGAAGACCACCCAGGTTTGGGGAAAGCGCTCACGGGCGCAACCGCTACGCTGAAACTCCGCTGGCGAGTGAAAGTTCAGACTCTTTGGCTCCTCGTTCGAGGCTGGGAGTGGCAAACTATGGCCTGCAGGTCCAATCTGACCGGAGTCTTTTTTGTAATAAAAGCTTTATTGGAACAGTTGTTCATTTACATACTGTCTGTGGCTGCTTTCCGACTCTAATGATGGCAGTAAATCGCTGCCAAAGGGAATCCTATGGCTCATGGAGCCGAAAATATTTACTCTCTGGCTCCTCCTAGAAAACGTTGGACAACCTCATTCTAGCCCCTTGGCCACGGGACTTATTTTCAGGCTCACGCCCCCAACACAGTCCCCCTTAAAACCGCATCTCGGCTGTGGCCTCAGCCCCCGCTTCTCCAGAGTCCAGAGCATGGATCGCCGGTGTGGGGGGGTCTCCCCTTCATCGGGAAGAACCTCTGCTCCGTTCTGATGTACAGATACTCCTTGCCGTGGGTGCTGTCTCGGGGAAAAAGATCAGGAAGCCCTGCCGTTTCACCCCATGCCTTGTCTGCGTGTTATTTTGGAAACCTGGAATATCTTTCTCCTCTCTCTCTGGCAAAATCCTCTTTCCTCAAGCAGAATCAGTTACTCTTTTCTAGTGTGTCGTCCTCTTCACTCCCTGAATCACAGCCATGTATGGTTTCTTTCTGTCCCCCCAGACTGCAGAAGTCCCCAGAGTTCTGGACGTTAGACTTATCTCTGTATTCCTAACACTGGCACGGGGACTGGGGCACAACAGGTGTTCAGTGGTGCTTTCTAGGGTCTTTATGTAAGAAAAGCGGCAGAGACTCTTAAATCCGAGGCCAGTATTGCCCTCTAAGTCTGGGGCAGGATGGAGCCCTCCAGTCATTCCCCCTTTCTTTCGTGCCTGCAGGTTTGATGCCTTCTACGGGGAGAAGAGCTCTCAGCAGGACATCTACGCGGGATCAGTGCAGCCCATCCTCAGGCACTTGCTGGAAGGGCAGAACGCCAGTGTGCTTGCCTATGGGCCCACGGGGGCAGGTGAGGGAGCCAGGGGGAGCGCGGCTGTGGGGCTGAGAGGCTGAGAGCAGGAAGATCTCACAGCGACCTTCACTCTTTCCCCAGGGAAGACGCACACAATGCTGGGCAGCCCCGAGCAACCCGGAGTGATTCCCCGGGCGCTCATGGACCTCCTACAGCTCACGAGGGAGGAGGGCGGCGAGGGCCGGCCGTGGGCGCTCGCGGTCACTATGTCCTACTTAGAGATCTACCAGGAAAAGGTGAGGCCCCACTCTGCTTGGTGTGGGAGAGACAAAGGTCAAAGAGAATAAGATCCGGTTCTTGATGATGAAGCTCTGCCCTAGCAACAGCGCGAGACCCGGAGAGACAGAGGTTGGGGTAGCCGGTGGTGCGCGTCCGACGGGCCGGCGGGAGGAGGGGACTGATGCCAGCCAGCGAGCGGCCCGTGTCCGGAGAACCGGCCCTACCTCTCCCTGCTCCAACAGGTATTGGACCTCTTGGACCCTGCATCGGGAGACCTCGTGATCCGAGAAGACTGTCGGGGAAACATCCTGATTCCGGGCCTCACGCAGAAGCCCATCACTAGCTTTGCTGAGTTTGAGCAGCACTTCCTGCCGGCCAGTAGAAATCGGACCGTGGGAGCCACGCGGCTCAACCAGCGCTCCTCCCGCAGTCACGCTGTGCTCCTGGTTAAGGTGAGGCCCGGTTACAGGGGGAGGACATGGGAAGCCCCTAGAGGGTGAATTAAGTTTGGGGGCCCTTGCTCTTTACCCCAGGTGGAGCAGCGGGAGCGTCTGGCCCCGTTTCGCCAGCGGGAGGGTAAACTCTACCTGATTGACTTGGCTGGCTCCGAGGACAACCGGCGCACAGGCAACAAGGGTCTGCGGCTGAAGGAAAGCGGAGCCATCAACTCCTCCCTCTTCGTACTGGGCAAGGTGGTGGACGCGCTGAACCAGGGCCTCCCTCGCGTGCCTTACCGAGACAGCAAGCTGACTCGCCTATTGCAGGTCAGGCCACCCATCTTGGGGTGACAAGGGGCTGGAGAAGAAGGTTCTCAGGTGTGCTGGGGGGCTGGGGAACTTCAGTCAAGGAATGGAAACGTGGGGCTTCTGATCTCTGCCGATCCTGCCCGTCCCTGTCCCTCAGGATTCTCTGGGTGGCTCAGCCCACAGCATCCTTATCGCCAACATTGCCCCCGAGAGACGCTTCTACCTAGACACAGTCTCTGCGCTCAACTTTGCTGCCAGGTCCAAGGAGGTGATCAACCGGCCTTTTACCAATGAGAGTCTACAGCTTCGTGGTGAGGACGGGGGCTGGCCAGAGTGCAAAGGGCAGATCTGGACAACCGGAGAGTGTGCTGAAGCTGCCCAGCATCAGCACAGAGGCTGACCTGCCCCACATCTTTCCTAGTCTTGGCACCCGTTAAACTGTCCCAGAAAGAACTGCTCGGCCCGTCAGAGGCAAAGAGAGCCCGTGGCCCTGAGGAAGAGGAGACTGAGAGTCCTGAGCCCCCAGCAGCTCCAGCCTCAGCCTCCCAGGAACTCAGGTGAGCAGAGGCTGGGGGCCTAGGGGATGTCCCCTTGCTGTCGCGTGTGGGTTAGATGCAGAGAGTAGTCAGATCCTTGTGCTGTGAACTTGTTCCTCTCTCCTCGAATTCACCCCAAGCCCTACTCTGCTGAATTCACTGGAAGTGCCGAGCTGTCTCTAGCCTTGGGGCTGCGGTCCGGCAGGGGCCTGAAGGAAGCCTCCTCCTGGGGCTCCCGGCCCCTCCCTTTCCACTTTCCAACCCCTTCAGGCAATCAGCAAAACCTCACATTTGGAAGCCGCTGTTTCAAGGATGAGCACTTTAACTTCTGGCTCAAGGAGTAATCTGGATCAGACCTCTTCTGTCTAGAGGATAAGAGCAAAGCAGAGAGAAAAGGGATGCAGAGCTCTGTCTCCCTGAGACCGCTCAGTCTGTGCATTGGAGTCCGGCGTCTCCAGGACTCTGCAAGGAACCCGTTGCTGTCCTAACTTTGCTTCTAACCTCTATCCAAAGTCTCTAAACTTAGACCCTTCTGTGTGTGTGTGTGTGTGTGTGTGTGTGTGTGTCGCCTCTCTCTCTGGTTCTGATGGCCCCACCGCATGGCCCAGGTTGCACAAATCCGTAGGTCACTGCTATTTGGTGTCTTGCTTTCTTTCTCTGGCTACCAGAGCAGTTGGGGGCAGAGTAGGTACTAATCCTTGACCTCCTGAGGTTACCTCTGTTCACTAGTCTTCAGACTTAGACAGTTTAGAGAGGCTTTATTTGGGCTTGGGTAGAAACCCCGGCAAAAGTAAGACTGCAGTTGCCTCCCTAGAATGGCAGGGGTGGGGTGGCGGAGCTGCTACAGTTGAGGCTGGATGGCCTACGGGAAAGGGTGTTTGCTTAGAACCCCGTCTCAGTCTTGTCCTCCCAAGCTAACTGTCAGCAGTCCCATGTCCTATGTGCATAAATTCAGAGAAACATGCATCCTTGCAGATGTGTGTTACATGTGAACAGGCAAAGTCTCTGCCAGACAGGTACCCCGGGTAAGCCCAGAGATGGGGCCCATCAGCCCTGGTCAGACCCTGACCTCAGGGGCTCAGGTTTCAGGAAAGGAGAGAAGAGGGGAACATCAGATGATGCAGAGAAGGTGGGACAGGGTGCGATCAGGAAGGACTTGCTGCTGCTGTGAGAGCCAGGAAGGAACGACCTCTGATGTTCACCCAGATTTTCTGATCCGGCTCTTCCTAGACCCTTGGGCCCAAGGAACAGGGCAGCCTCTGTCCTTGAGGAGCTTCACGGTACAGGAAGGAAGATACATAGTCAAGTTGGGTTTCATGGGAAAGGTGGTGTCCAATTGACTTAGTGATAACTGGGAGAGAAACAATTCTAGACAGAAAGAACAAATGTTAGGCATTGTCATGCTCAGATTAAGTCAGGACTCCGCTCCAAGAGGCCTTTCCTACCGCCCATGGGAAGAAGGCTTGGCATTTGGTCCCCAGTGGCTTTCAAAGCCCTGCTGAAGATGACCTCCACTGTGAATCTTTCCCCAACGGCTCTGGCTCTTTCAAAGAAACCGATGCACAATCCTTGCTGTCACCTCCCAGTCTCTGCCTTCTGTGATGACAGGGAGTGCCTGCAGGCCAGGGTGGGGCAGTGTCTTGGAGCCTGAAGGCTTGGAACTCGGGTGTGCACAAAGCGCTTATTCCTGTCAGATCTCCTGGCACTCTGAGAGGTGACGTGGGCAAGTAGTGATGGAGCCGCATTCACCTGCTGAAGCCGTGCACCTAGACAATCTGGTTGACTTGCTTGGGGCTGCCCAGAAAGTTTACACCAGAGAGTGGACCCCCAGAATACAGCAGTAGAAGGCATCATGAGGGGAATCCTGCTACTGCAGAGAGGGTGATGAGAGATGGGCCAGGTGCAGAGTGACCTTTGTCTGCTCAGCCCCCTACAGAAGCTAAGTAGCATGGACCCTGCTGTGCTGGAGCGCCTCCTAAGTTTGGACCGTCTGCTGGGCTCCCAGGGGAGCCAGGGGACCCACGGGCTGAACACCCCAAGGCGAGAGCGGATGGTGCTCATGAAGACAATGGAGGAGAAGGATTTGGAGATTGAGGTAAGTGTGAGGGATGTGGGGGCTGGGATTCCTACGGGCCTAAGAAGCCATCTGAGCATCTTCAGGCAGGGAAAGGCAGCAGAAGCCTGGACCAGCATTTAGTTTTTAGCCTAACACTGGAACCCCTTGTCCCCGGCTTCTGCTTAAATGTCCTTAATGTGGTGGGACTTTGAAAAACAACTGAGGTCAGCTCTGAGGAGGTGAGGGGTGGACATCCCCGCGAAAGGAGCTAATGTTAGGCCTTGTCATTTCCCAAAACCCAGTTCAAATTAAGTTAGGACTTTTTGCCTGAATAGTCCTTTCCCTTCAGTGTTTCACAAAGGGTCCTGTTCCGCTTTGGAGCATCCCTGACCATCCGAAAGCCCTTAATCATACTGGGCTCCAGTTGTCTCCTGGTAGCGTCTCTCCTTTGTCCTCACCCTGCTGGCAAGGGGCTCAGAACCCTGCATTCACTTTCCTAACCCACCTCCTTCAAGCTGCCCGAAAGTTTGTTCTGGGTCACATGTCTCTCTGATCCTTTCCAACAGAGGCTTAAGATGAAGCAAAAAGAACTGGAAGCCAAGGTTCTGGCCCAGGAGGCTGTGGACCCAAAGGATAAAGAGAACTCGTCTCCCACAATGCTCCGACCGCTTGCTCGCCGCACAGTCACTGTAGCAAAGCCCCTCAAAAAGGCTGTGGTGATGCCCTTACAACTGAGTAAGTTTGGCTGTAGATCCTGGAAAGGTGGGAGGTGTTCAGAGCAGCTTTCATCATGCCATTCGTGTACTCCCACCATACTGCAACCCTGGGGAAGGCAGTGGGTGGTGGTGAGGACCATCTGAAATCGGGCTCTGGTGCTATGTGCTCAGGCACTTAGTATGGTCAGGGCCGACTGACCGGGCCGCGACTGAGTACCATGCAGTAACAGCTGAGACTACTGGCAGATACAGGTGTGAGAGAAGTTCTGTGGGAGCCACAAAAGAAGAGGTTCACTTGGGCTGGAGGGGAACCGGGGAATCAGGAATAGAAGACCCAAGTAAGGGAGGGCAAAAAGTAACCTCTGCCATGATTCTGGGTCACAATTCTTGCCTTTAGTTCAGGAGCAGGCAGCATCCCCAAATGCTGAGATCCACATCCTGAAGAAGAAAGGCCGGAAGAGAAAGGTGAGTGCAGCTGGCAGCTGGAGCCACAGCTGGAGCCACAGCTGGAGCCACAGCTGGAGTGGAGAAATGAGGGTAGTGAGCTCTAAGGGGAAGAGCACTGGCCATGGAGTTAAAACACCAGCTGTTTGCAAGTTGCTTACCCTTGGAATGTGGAGGAGATACCTCTCAGGGCATTTCCCATGAGTAGCAGAGAGGGTATCAGTCACCCGTTACTTCCCTTTCTCGCTGGTGGCTCTCACCCTCAGCAGCCACTTACTAGGTACAGTAGCCTGAGTCCCCCTCCACAAACTGAAGAGTCCACCCCGGGAAACGTGACCTAAGCACTCAAGAAAGGAAACAACACTGGAAGAATTACCTAAAAACTGAGAGAATGGGGTGGGGGCGTGGCTGTCCTTTACTGAGCACCTTCTGTGTGCCTTCCTGGGAATGAAAGAGAGCTTACTCGTTCCTTGTTAGAGATGCGGCGGATTTACGAGCTTACTATATGCTTTACGTTCCTTAACCCATCTGATCTTCACAAGACTCTTTCACAAACTGGGCAAAATGAGAGTCCGCCCAGTGAGTGACTGGAGAGAAGGGTTTGTGGACAGACACTTGAGGCGAAGAGAGGCTAGGGAGGCGGGGAGAGAGCTGCTGTTGGGCTCCTGTCTTTGGCAGAGGAGTCTAAAGCGGTGTGCCGCCATGGGCTGAACAGCAAACGGTTTCTGTCACTCACCTCCCCCTGCCTCATAGCTGGAGTCCCTGGATGCTTCAGAGCCAGAGGAGAAGGCTGAGGACTGCTGGGAGCTACAGATCAGCCCGGAGCTACTGGCTCACGGGCGCCAAAAAATACTAGATCTGCTGAATGAAGGCTCTGCCCGGGATCTGCGCAGCCTGCAGCGCATCGGCCAGAAGAAGGCCCAGCTCATCGTGGGCTGGAGGGAGCTCCACGGCCCCTTCAGCCAGGTAATGGCCCAGGGAGGATGGCCCTGGAAAGGACCTGGGGGTGGGGGCGGGCAGGGAGCAGCCCCGTCCCACCGCTGCCGTCCCTCCAGGTGGAGGACCTGGAACGCGTGGAGGGCATATCCGGGAAGCAGATGGAGTCCTTCCTGAAGGTGAGCCCGGCGTGGCCCCTCCTCCCCGGCCCGGGCGCTGCCCCCCAGCTTCAACGCTGCTCTCCCCTGCCCTCCTGTCTTGCAGGCGAACATCCTGGGTCTCGCCGCGAGCCAGCGCTGAGGGCCCCTGACCGCCAGCTCCTTTCCTTCCTGTGCCATGTTTTTGTTTTGTTTTTCAAATCCTCGTATAACTGCGTGTCGTGTAAATACAGTTTCTACTCTGGTGTTTCAGCCTGATTCTTGGGACTGCGGGGGCGGGGCCGGGGGCAGAACTGCCCTTGGGCTGGGCCGCAAGCTCCACCGCCGAACTTCCTCGGGCGCCATCTTTGGGAAGAGCGGGCAGGAATGAAGCCGGGCAGGATTGTAAATAAACCGCTGGAGTGGGGAGGGGGAAGGGACGGTGGCCGAAAGGAAACAAAAAAGTAACGCGAAAGCCGGAGGCCGACGACCGTTAGGCGGGCGCGCGCCTCGAGTTTAGCCCCGCCCCATCCGTACCCCCGGCGCGCGCTCCCCTGTTCTCCCGCTCAGCAACGACAGCGGTTTTATGCGCGTGCGCGCGAAATAACGGCCGCTGGCGGAGAGGAGGGGGGTGGAATCTTTGAAGGGGGGGGAAGAGAGAAGCCGCCCTGTCTTCCGCGCGCCCACCACCTGCGCCATCGTCAGCCAATCAGCGGCCGTCTCAGGGGTCTCGCGCTCGGGGCGACTCGGGCTGCCGGGTGGCTCCCCCGTCCCTCCTCCCGCCAGAGTCCCTCTCGTACCTCCCCCCTCCCGCTGGCCTCGCGCGCGCTCGCGCTCGCGCCCGCTCCAGCCTCTTGTGTGTCCTCGCGCCCCCCGCCCGCCCTCCCCGCGCGCCGTGAGCTCCGCTCCCCCCACCCTCCTCCTCCTTCCCCCCTCCCGCCCGCCCCGCGCGCCTCCTCCCTGGGTTCCCCCTCCCCCACTACCGCCTCCTCCTCCTCCCGCCCCAGGGTGAGCGCGAGCCACCTCCCTCCCTCCCTCCGCCATGGATCCCGGCAACTGGAGCAGCTTCATCTTCCAGGTAACAACCCCCTCCCCCCGCCCCCCCACCCCCCCTTCTCACACCCCCTCCCGCCCGCCCTCCCTCCCGTCCCACCCCCCCTCCGCGCGCCCGGTGCGCGCGCAGCTGTCCCCCTCCCTCCCTCGCGCCCTCCCCCGCCCTCCCCGAGGCGCCGGCTGGGCGCGCGCGCGGCGGGGGCCGAGGCTGCTCCCTCGCTCCCCCCACCCCGCCCCGCCAGGCTCCAACCGCCGCCGCCGCCGCCGCCGCCGCCGCCGCCCGGGCCCCCGCCCCCCGCCGCCGGCCCCCGGCCCCCGGCCCCGCGGGGCCTCCCGCCCCCACCCAGGGGGCGTCGCCGCCGCCGTCGCCGCCGCCGCGCTCCGCGGCCCGCCAGGCGCCCTCCTTCCCTCCCTCCCGCCGGCCGGGGTGCGCGGGCGGCGGGGCGGCCCGCGGGCCATGCGTTCGGCGCGGCCCAGCCCGGCCGGCCGGGGGCGGCGCCCCGAGCCCGGGCCCCGCGCGGCCCGCGCCCCCGGCCCCCGCTGAGCCCCGGGGGCCCCGCCGTGGCCGAGGCCATGTTCCCCGTGTTCCCTTGCACGCTGCTGGCCCCCCCCTTCCCCGTGCTGGGCCTGGACTCCCGGGGGGTGGGCGGCCTCATGAACTCCTTCCCGCCACCTCAGGGTCACGCCCAGAACCCCCTGCAGGTCGGGGCTGAGCTCCAGTCCCGCTTCTTTGCCTCCCAGGGCTGCGCCCAGAGTCCATTCCAGGTGAGTAGGGGCCGGCCGTGGCGGGCCGCGCCGGGAGGGCGCCGACCCGCGGCCGCGGCCCACACGGCGCCTTGTCTTCGCAGGCCGCGCCGGCGCCCCCACCCACGCCCCAGCCCCCGGCGGCCGAGCCCCTCCAGGTGGACTTGCTCCCGGTTCTCGCCGCCGCCCAGGAGTCCGCCGCCGCCGCGGCCGCCGCCGCCGCTGCCGCCGCCGCCGCCGCCGTCGCTGCTGCGCCCCCGGCCCCGGCCGCCGCCTCCACAGTGGACACAGCGGCTCTAAAGCAGCCGCCGGCGCCCCCGCCGCCGCCCCCGCCGGTGTCGGCGCCCGCGGCCGAGGCCGCGCCCCCTGTTTCTGCCGCCACCATCGCCGCGGCCGCGGCCACCGCCGTCGTAGCCCCAACCTCGACGGTCGCCGTGGCCCCGGTCGCCTCTGCCTTGGAGAAGAAGACAAAGAGCAAGGGGCCCTACATCTGCGCTCTGTGCGCCAAGGAGTTCAAGAACGGCTACAACCTCCGGAGGCACGAGGCCATCCACACGGGCGCCAAGGCCGGCCGGGTCCCCTCGGGGGCTATGAAGATGCCCACCATGGTGCCCCTGAGCCTCCTGAGCGTGCCCCAGCTGAGCGGCGCCGGCGGGGGCGGGGGCGAAGCGGGCGCGGGCGGCGGGGCGGCCGCCGTGGCCGCGGGCGGCGTGGTCACCACCACCGCCTCGGGCAAGCGCATCCGGAAGAACCACGCCTGCGAGATGTGCGGCAAGGCCTTCCGCGACGTCTACCACCTGAACCGGCACAAGCTGTCGCACTCGGACGAGAAGCCCTACCAGTGCCCGGTGTGCCAGCAGCGCTTCAAGCGCAAGGACCGCATGAGCTACCACGTGCGCTCACATGACGGCGCTGTGCACAAGCCCTACAACTGCTCCCACTGTGGCAAGAGCTTCTCCCGGTGTGCACGGGGCCGCGGCCGCCCGCGGGGCGGGCGGGGAGGGCGGGCGGACGGCGCTGGCGGTGGCCCGGCCTCGGCTGGCGGGGCGGGAGGCGGCGTCTGGGGCCGGGGACCGGGAGCCACTCCCCGGGAGGAGGGAGGGAAGCCTCGCCCGGTTACCAGGGAGCAGGGGGTGGTGCTTCGCCGAGGAGGTGGGTCCTCCGGGTGGGAGCAGGCTCGGCGGGGGCGGAGGGCCGGCCCGCCCCGCCGCAGGGGAGGGGTTTCCCGCCGCCCGGGGGCTCCGGGGCCGGGGGCCGGGCCGGGGAGGCGGGCGTCTCGGGCTCGGCCGGGCGGGCTGAGAAGTTAGCCCGGGGAGCGCGCCCCCGCCGCAGGGCCCTAACCCCGACCCCAACGTATTCCCAGGCCGGATCACCTCAACAGTCACGTCAGACAAGTGCACTCAACAGAACGGCCCTTCAAGTGCGAGGTAGGAAGCCCGCCGCCGCCTCCTGTCCCGGTTTTCACGGTTTTGATCCTCCCGGTGGCTGAGGTCGGCCTCTCAGACCCCTTTTTCTCTCTCTCCTGTTTGCTCTTTCGCTCCCGCCTTCCCGTCCCTTCTTCAAGACCTTGCCGCCTCTCCCGACTCCTCCAGACCCAAGACCCCCGAGGCTCGGATTCCTTTAACCTCTTGCCCCCTCCCCGCTCCCTGAAGCTTTAACTCTCCTGACACCCCCACGGCCCTCCCCCTCCCCAGAAATGTGAGGCAGCGTTTGCCACGAAGGACCGACTGCGGGCGCACACAGTGCGACACGAGGAGAAGGTGCCGTGTCACGTGTGTGGCAAGATGCTGAGCTCGGCCTACATTTCGGACCACATGAAGGTGCACAGCCAGGGCCCTCACCATGTCTGTGAGCTCTGCAACAAAGGTACATGCTGGGGGACGCTGGGAGGGCCGGGGACAAAGGGTGGGGACCACGGGTGGGACGAGCCAGAGGCCCTTCCACGGATGAGGCTTCCAGGTGCTGCCGCCCAGGGCTCGTGGCCTCTAGAGCCCTTTAGGAAGCAAATGGAGCAAGGGCGGGTCGACTGAGCCTCGTTAGGTTCTAAGAGGTCTGGGCTGGAGCCTCAGCTGCCAGAAAGAAGCAGCCTCTGGGGGTGGGTTGCTCTGGGGAAGGAGCGGTCCAGAGAGCCAGTGCCCAAGGGTTGGAAGGCAGGGTTTGGACCGCCGGCGCCGCCGTGCCCTCCTGCTCTGGGGCAGGTGGAGTCCGACCGCAGGGGCTTAACGGCCTGCTGGGGCCATGCCCCAGCCGCAGAGGAAGCTGCTTTTAGACAGCTTCACCGATTCACCGAGTAATGAGTAACGGGGCTGAGACTGATTGGGGCCTTGGAGGGAGGGGACACAGCCGTCTCTGCTGAGGGTCAACTCTTTCAGGTGGCTAGAGATCAGTGTCCTGTCACCCGGGGAGAGGTTCCCCTAGCCACGGAGAATAGGTTCTGTGGGTACCCAGGCTGAGAAGCTGTGGCACCATGCACCCAGGCCCCAAGCTGAGGGAGGGGCTGTGCTCCACCAGCCCCAACAGAGTCGTTGGCCCCAGGTTCCCAAGGATGCGGTGGGAGGAGGACAGGGCTATCTGAGGAGGGCGTCCCCGGCCTTAGGAGAACAGCCCCGTCTCTGGGGTCTCCGCCTGGCTGACCCCCCATCCCCCCCATCCCAATCCACCCCCCCAATAGGCTTCACCACAGCAGCATACCTGCGCATCCACGCGGTGAAGGACCACGGGCTCCAGGCCCCGCGGGCTGACCGCATCCTGTGCAAGCTGTGCAGCGTGCACTGCAAGACCCCTGCCCAGCTGGCCGGCCACATGCAGACCCATCTGGGGGGGGCCGCCCCCCCTGTCCCGGGAGATGCCCCCCAGCCACAGCCCACCTGCTGAGGGGGACCCCCGCACCCACCAGGCAAGGCGTGGGGCATGGCTGGGGGGGGTAGGGTGGGGTGTGTGGGACGAGGGGGCTCAAAGGGCCCAGTAGGGGATCTCAGGCAGGCCAGGGATGCCCACGTACCACTGGAGCTAGGGAGACTTCTGGGGACAGGGAGGGCCCTTCAGGAGAACTGGGAGAGCCTCCGGGGGCCAGACAGGAAGTGAGCAACGGCTGTGTCCCAGGGGAGGGAGTCTGGGAACCAGGCTGGGGTGAGGGACCAGGCTCTTGCCTATCGGATTGCGCTGTGATCTCCTGGCATTTGTGCCCACGCAGGTACCGGTGAGGTCTGTCCTATGGCGGCGGCGGCGGCGGCAGCAGCAGCGGCGGCGGCGGCAGCAGTGGCAGCCCCCCCCACAGCTGTGGGCTCCCTCTCGGGGGCTGAGGGGGTGCCTGTGAGCTCTCAGCCCCTTCCCTCCCAGCCCTGGTGAGCTCCAGGTTGGTGGACGGGAGAGTGGAAAGTGGAGGGAAGTCCCTTGGTACCGCCTCCTCTGACCCCCTCTTCCTGCCGACTCCTCACTTCTTCCCCAACCAGCCAAGGAGCCTCCAGAAGGAAAGGAGGAAGAGGTGTTTCTTAGGGGAATTCGCTAGGTTTTAACGATTTGTTTCTCCTGCTCCTGTCTCCTCCCCATCAGACCTGACCCCACACACACTTGTCCCCTCGGTTGTGTTGAAGCCCCCTGGACAGTGGGCAGGGGTGGCAGAGGACAGGAGCGGCCACTGCCCTCACCCCTTCTCCTCTCTGTGACCCCCTGCCCTGCCCTTACAGGGATCTGTGAGCCTTCTCCACCGCGGTCCTCGCGCCCCCATACTGTCTGCTGCCCCTCCCTGGGGAGTTGGTGCTTTTTTTTTTTTTTTTTCCTCTTAATTTTTTTTCCAGGGGGAGGGAGGAGAGGAAGGAGGGGGACCCAGATTCTGTCCCAGAGAGGGGAAGAGGCGAGACTGGAGAAGGGGCCGGAGCAGGGACAGCGGTAGTACCTTCACGAGGCGGGGTTGTTTGGGGTCAGGCCCTAAACATTGTCCTACTTGAGAACCTGTCAGGGGAAAACAAGTCAAGGGGAGCAAAAGAAGGAGCCACTAGGGCCAGAGGCAGGACAAGAGATGGAATTCTAGGGTGCCAGGGTGAATGGGGGATCCAGGGACTAGAGGTGCTTCCTGGGGGGGGGGGGAATGCGGTCCGGTGTCTCCCCCCGCCCTCTTCCACCCCAGCTCCAGCCCTGGCCTTTTCTTTTCATCCCTCTCCCCCACGACAGAAGCAGTGGCCCTGGCCATGTCATCGTGTTCCTGTGTCCCCTGCATGTTCCCCACCCTTCACCCCCCTCCTTTTGCGCGGACCCCATTACAATAAATTTTAAATAAAAACCTGTCTCTGACGTTGGAGTGGTTGGATTGCTCTCCCCAGAGCCCCTGTCCCCACCCCCCAAGGCATTACTTCTGGGCCGGGTGTCCCAGCCTTGCTCGGCCCGTGTGGCTCCGGGGCTCGGGCTCCTCCCTCAGCCCCTGCTGCGGCCCAGATTCAGGGTGGGGCCGAGGCTCCAGCGGCTGGAGAGCAGGTTCCAGGACTCCCAGGGCTCCCGGGAATACCCAGGCAGGCCCAGAATAGCCACTGGAGGGTTGAAGAGGCCTGGGTTAAAAACCCCAGCAGGAGCCGCAGGCTGCTCTTCTGCTCACACCCACTGCCTGCGGCTCAGACCTCTGCCCAGTACCTGCACACCCTTAAGGCCCTGGGGGCTGACAGTGGGCGAGGGAGCTGCAGAAAGGGTGCGGACGTCAGCCCGAGGACCGGGAGCGGAGAGGGTGGCCGAGAAAAACCGCGCCTGTCCCCTCCACTCTTGGTGTGGTCCATGGAGCGCGTCCGGGCCGGGCCCAGCCCCCTCCTGCTCCGGACGGCCCCTGCAGCCTCTGCCCTGGAATTCCCTTTTGAGTCCTGCTCCAGGGACCCGGGAGCCTTCCAGCGCCCGTTTCTGCTGCTGCTTCCTCGAGGGGCGAGGGGCTTCCTGTACTGCAGGCTCCCCGTTCTCCCAGCCCCACCCTGCTCCCGAGCAGCCTCCCCAAGTTTTGCCTCATTCCCCTTCCCCTCTCTCTGCTTGTAGGGGTCCCGCCCGTCTCACAGGTCCGGTCTCCTCGTAGACCCCTCTCCGTTGCCCCCAGCCCCCTGCCTCGGCCAGGAACCCCGGTGACCGTTGGCGGGAGGGGCCCGGGGCTTGGGAAGGGGGCACCCCCAAGAAGCGCGCGTGGGAAGGGGCAGGGAGGTGGCGCGAGTGGTTACCCGGCCGGTTGCCCGGGTAACGCGGGGCCTGGCACGCGTGGCTCCCTCGGGCTGGCCGGGAGGGGCGGGAGGCGAGCGAGGGGCGGGGGCGGTGCGTGGCGGCAGCGGAGCGTAGGGGAGGGGACGTGAGAGGAGCGAGAGGAGGGGACGAGCAGAGGGGAGGGGAGACCCGCCGCCTCCCTCCGCTCGCGGACTCGCTCCCTCCCGGGCTGCGGCTGCTGCAGCGGGGCGGCGGTGGCGGCAGCCGCGGGAGCAGTCTGGAGGCCGGCGTCGAGGTGAGACGGGGATGGACCGAGGCTGCGGGCAGGACTGTGCGCGGACGGACGGCGGACGCCGGGAGGGCTGCGCCGGAATGCGGGCGCCCGGCGGACTGGGTGCTGGTGCCGGGCGCGCCACGCCAATGCGAGGAGGAGGCGCCTCCTCCTTCCCCCGGGGGCGAGGGAATCCCTGCGCGAGGGGCTGAGAAGGGGCTCGGAGGGACGAGCCCAGGTGCCCTGGGCGGGGCGGGGGCGCTGCGCCCCAGACGCGCAGTGGGAATACTGCACCGGCGGGGCGCCCCGGGAGGAAGGGAGGACGCAGAGGGAGTGGGACGTGAGTACCGGGCCTCTGCCCAGTGAGCCTGTCTGCCTGCGGGAGTGTGCGAGCGCCTGCACGGCTTGTTGATTTCGGGGTGCTGGGGCATCTGCTGGGATCTCGGAGTCTGGATCTTGTCGGGCGGGCCCAGGGAGAGAGCCTGGGAGGGTCCTGTTTACAAAAGGGTTAATCTTCCCAGGGCTCTCGGAGCAGAAGACTTTGAGCAGGGCACTCCTCCCCAGGGATGTCCCACCCCAAGGCAAAGGAAACCCCAACTTTTCTTCCTCTCCCCAGAGGCAGCCCAACGCTGGCCCTAAGACAGGAGCATATCCGTCTCCAGCTGCAGTGACGGGCGCCGCGGCTTTCCTCCTCACCACACCTGTCTCCTCCTCTTTCAGGATTCTGCGGTCTCCGCTGCTCCAGCCGCTCCGTCGAGGTCCTCTCCCCTGTCCCCTCTCCCCTCTCAAGATGGCAGCCAGCGGTTCTGAGGGCTCGGAGGTGAAGGGGGTAGAAGAGGGTCCCCAAACCCAAGGAGAAGGGCCTGGCCATTCTGAAGGCAAAACTGGCCCTCTCCAGGCCCCAGCTGGGGTCCCAGATGAGCCAGAGGCCCTGCAGCCAGGCCCAGACATCGCGGGGGCCCCTGTGGACTCAGAAGCCAAAGCTGGGCTGGCTCCAGCAACCACAGAGACCCCAGCTGGGGCCCCAGAAACAGCCCAGGCCAAAGACCTCAGCTCGAGCCCAGGAGGGGAGCCAGATGCCAACCCCAGCCCCGAAGAAGCATGCCAAGAGCCAGCACCCAAACCAGAAGAGAATAAAGAGGTCACTGCAGACCAAGGGTCCGATCTGGGGTCCGGAGCCCCACCTGAGCCAGCCTCGGAGCCTGCTCCCCAGTCGGACCCGCAGTCAGACCTTCAGCCAGACTGCCAGCCAGGTTCCCAGCCCACCCCCAAGTCAGCTCTTCAGCCAGAGCCCCCTACCCAGGAGGACCCCACCCCTGAGGTCCTGACTGAGAACGTGGGGGAAAAGCAGGAGAACGGGGCAGTGGTTCCCCTGCAGGCTGGTGGCGGGGAAGAGGGCCCAGCCCCGCAGCCTCACTCGCCACCCTCCACCAAAACCCATCCAGCCAACGGGGCTCCTCCCCGAGTGCTACAGCAGTTGGTGGAGGAGGACCGAATAGGAAGGGCTCACAGTGGGCATCCCGGATCTCCCCGAGGTAGCCTGAGCCGCCACCCCAGCTCCCAGCTGGCAGGGTCTGGGGTGGAGGGGGGCGAAGGCACCCAGAAACCTCGGGACTACATCATCCTCGCCATCTTGTCCTGCTTCTGCCCCATGTGGCCTGTCAACATCGTGGCCTTCGCTTATGCTGTTATGGTGAGCCCCCTGGGACCCCGGCCCAGGTCTGCTGTGGCTGCCAGTTTCCTGCCACCACTGGGACTGCACCCCAGGAGTAGTACCTTGCTTTCCCTCTCCTCTCTGCATGGATCTCCCTTCCCAAGTATGGGGTCTTTTCTGGCCTCCCCCTGGGACCTTCCCTTCGGAGCCACCGCTGCCCTAGCCCATCAGGTGGGAGGGCGGGCAGGACAGGTTTCACGCCGCCTTGCTGACCTGTGCCCTCCCCCCCTTGCCTCTCCAACCCTCTTTCCCCCCTCGAACCACTGTCCATGGGGCCTGCCTGTCTCCTTGGGACAACTCTTTCACCTGAACCCTGCTGGGCTGCCGTCTCCTGACCTGGGCCCACGGTGCCGCACCCCTCACCCGCACCCCAGTCCCGGAACAGCCTGCAGCAGGGGGACGTGGATGGGGCCCAGCGTCTGGGCCGCGTGGCCAAGCTCTTAAGCATCGTGGCGCTGGTAGGGGGGGTCCTCATCATCATCGCCTCCTGCGTCATCAACTTGGGCGGTGAGTGGGGGTCTGGGACCGGCCGGGAGGAATGGAAGGGTTGGCAGGGGCAGCTTTACTAACCCCTGCCCCTGCTCTCTCCTGTCTGTCCTCCCTACTTCTCCTTTGTCTCTCCTTGTTCTACCCCCACCGTCTCTGTCTGTCCCTCCCTCTCCTCTCCCACAGTGTATAAGTGAGGGGCTCTGCCCGCATTCCAAGACTTTTCTTCCTGTTGGGAGCTGCCTTGGGGGCCCATCCTCCCCTGGGGGGAGCCCAATGGATGGCCCAGGCCCGCACCCATAGGGACCAAGAGAGCCTGAGCGGCCTTGTTTACAGCTTCTTTCCTGCTCCTGCATCCTGCCAGGCTCCTGTGCCAACCGTAGGCCTCTCTTCTCCCTGCACTGTTTTCCAACCTCCCTGCACTTCTGCCTGCATCCCCTCCAGCCTCGTGGCCTCCCTATCCCTGCACTTCTGGAAACCGCCCTGACCTGAACATCTCCCAGACTCTCTGCTCGCAGCCTTCCTGCATCTCTCCCAGCCTCCCTGCACTCCTCCCAACTTCCCCAATCCCTGCGCCCCAGCCCCGGTGTCCCCCTTTCAACTTTCACTGTCTGGGCACCTTCCCCCCCATTCCTTTCTTCCTTCTCCCCTTTATCATCTCCCCTTCCCCCTCCACACCCTCTGCCCCCTTCCTCTTCCTGCCTTCTCTCCCCTCAGCATCCTCTCCTCCTCCCTCCCGCCACCCATCTCTCTGCAAAAACTCCAGCACTTACTAGATCAGGCTGGGGAGGGGGGCGATGTCAGGGGAGGGCTCCTCAGCCCGCTTCCAACTATTTTCTGCTGGGACCACCCAGGTCCTGACGCCCCCAGGGCGCCTCTGGGTCGCAGAGCTGGCAAGCCAGGCCTTGTCTGGGGACTTGGGCCGGGTGTCGCCCACGGTGGCTAGCTCTGTTGAGAGCATGCACCGGGGAGGAGGAAGGGGCGCAGGGGCGCGGCTGTTGACCCTTTCTGATTAGCCCGAGCCGAGCCGACCTGACCCACTTGGGCTTTTAAACCCGCTCAGCGAGTTTCTTAAAGGCGTCGGGGCTGGGGTCATTGACGTGCTTTGTAACGAAAGAACCCCGAAATAGGACCAAAGCTCCCGCATGCAGGGAGCGAGTGAGGGGCGGGGAACTCTCTAATTATTTTCCAAGAGGACGAGGGAGATGTGAGGGAGATTTGTTGCACGCGACAGTCCGCTAGGGAGGCGGGGACTGAGCTACGACGCGGCTCGGAGTTGGCGGGTTTTGTTTTCTAAAAAATAAAAAATAATAATAAAAAAAAATTTAAAAAGAGAGAGAAAGAAAAAAAAAAAAGGCCTGGGGAGGGAAAAAAAAAACCTAAAAGTCTTTAAAAAAAAAAAAAAGGATACATCAAACAGATTATCCCTTTTTGTATGCCGGATGCTGCATGAGTCTGAAACACCAATAAACGGAGACTGCATGAGACTCGCCTCCTGCCTCAGTTGGTCCTTCCATCTGTCCGCCGCCGGGTCCCGCGGTCCTGCCCTCTTTCGGGCGGACTCGACTGGGTGTATGCGCATGCGCCCTCCCGGTGGCCATCTTTACTGTGGGCCGAAGCCCGTTGCGTCCGAGCCTACCTGCGCATGTGCAATCTTCCCCACGCTTTCTTTTTTCCAAGTAGCTTCGGCTAGAGCGGAGCCTTCCGCGCCCTCTCTGTGCGCTTGCGCACTGTGACCCTGCGCAGCGCGGGAGGCGGGTCTTCGCTCCAGGTGCGGACGGCGGCTGGGGCGGCCGAACGGCGAGGTGCGGGCTAGGGCGCCCGGTGCAGGGGCGGAGAGGGGCAGGGGGACGGCGAGAGGAGCGGCCCCGCCCCTCTCCGGCCCGGAAAGCGGTGTCCGCTGGTCCCTGGGAGGGGACTCAGCGCCACCTCCTGGGGGCCGGCGGCCTCGTCGCTGGGGCGGCTGCTGGAGCCTGGTTGGTTGCAGACGCTCCCTGAGCTTCTGGGGAGCCCCATCCCGGGGGGAGGGGCACGGGGGACCCCCCCAGCTTGTCCTCCTGCGTATCCTGTCATCGCAGGGCCCCTCCCCAGTAGCCTATGTCCCTCGTTCGTGGTCATGGAGACATGTCGGCCACCGCGGCGGTGCCTCTGTCTGAAGAAGGGGAAGTGACCTCCGGCCTCCAGGCTCTGGCCGTGGAGGATCCTGGAGGCTCCTCGGCTCCGGCCAGGAAAGCCGAGGAAGAGGGGGACGGAGGCCGGGCGGAGACGGAGCATGCGGGGTCCGGGGCGGAGGAGATGCCGGGAGCAGCCCCCGGCGCGGAAGGGGAGGCGCCCGCCCCGGGAGAACCCGAGGACTGGTGCGTGCCCTGCAGCGATGAGGAGGTGGAGCTCCCCGCCGACGGGCAGGCCTGGATGCCTCCGCCCTCAGAGATCCAGCGGCTCTACGAACTTCTGGCTGCCCACGGGACCCTGGAGCTGCAGGCGGAAATCCTGCCCCGCCGGCCACCCACCCCTGAGGCCCAGAGCGAAGAGGAGAGATCCGATGAGGAGCCCGAGGCCAAAGAGGAGGAGGAGGAGAAGTGAGGGCGCACCCTTGCACCCCGTTCCTGGGCTCGCTCCCTTGGTGTCGGAGATAAATGGGGAGGGGAGGTGGGCCCCTGGAGCATGGAAAGTGAAGGGCTGGAAGGGGGCGGGGAGACCCGCGGGCTGGGGTGTTTGGGGAGACCACCCTCAGCCTTCCATTTCTGTCCGCCCGTCCCAGACCGCACATGCCTACGGAATTTGACTTTGACGATGAGCCAATGACCCCGAAGGACTCCCTGATTGACCGCAGACGCACCCCAGGTACAGACATGGGGGAGAGGCGGGGGGCGGTGAAGGACCTCTAATCCCACTGACTGAACGGTGACTCCCTAAAAGAGGCCTGTGTTTGGTGCTTTGGGAGCTGCGCAGCTTGTGGCGGGAGCAGAGAGCATCCCCCAGTGGTGCCATGGTACCAGCTTGGAGCCGTCCCCTGTCTTCCTGTCCCAGACTTGCACAGGTGACCCTGTCAGGCTTTCCATTGCTTTCATCTTCATCTCCCCTAGAAGTTCAAGTCTTCCTGGTCATTCCTTATTATTTAGATCCTCATTCCCATATTGTTGTGGGACCCAACGGCCTTCCTGGAATCTACCCTGGAGCCGTTCTTGATTTCTTTTTCTCTCATCCCAACATCCAGTAGTAGCGAATCCTGTTCGCTCTGCCTCCACGTTTCCAAGCTCAGCTGCTGCTCTCCACCTTCCACCCCACACCCTCATCGAAGCCATTATTTCTCTCTCTCATTTATTCATTCACTTACTTATTTTTTACGGAAGCCATACCTGTGCACCTGATTGGGGGCGGGGCAGGGAGGCAGAGGACAGAGAATCTTAAGCACAAGCAGACTCCACTCCCAGCACAGAGCCCAACTTGAGGCTCAATCTCACGACCCCACGGTCACGACTGGAGCCGAAATCAAAAGTTGGAAGCCCACCGACTGAGTCACCTAGGCGCCCCAAGCCATCTCTTTTGCCTGGATATTTGTGGTGGCACCTAACTAGTCTCCCTGCTTCCATTCTCAGCAACCAGAATGATCCTTTGAAAATATAAATCACGACGCTTCTCTGTTTAAAACCCTCCAAAGGATTCCGTTGTTGGGGGAAGTATTATGTCAAGAGAATCCAAACACCACTACTTCCCCTGACTGTCCAGCCCCCCAGGGTTTCCAGAGACATTTATTTCCATTTAAACTAAGAGATCCAAACCTCTCATCATGGTCTCTAAGTCCTTTCTTTCTTTTTTCTTTTTAAGACTTTATTTATTTGACACAGAGAGATCACAAGTAGGCAGAGAGGCAGGCAGAGAGCGAGAGGAGGAAGCAGGCCCCCCGACTGAGCAGAGAGCCCAATGCGGGACTTGATCCCAGGACCCTGAGATCATGACCTGAGCCCAAGGCAGTGGTTCAACCCACTGAGCCACCCAGGCGCCCTCTAAGTCATTTCTTTAACTCTATATTTCTGTCTTCCCGCTACCCCCCAGTTCCTTATACTCTTCTTGGAACAGACCTCTCTGTTCCTGCCTCAGGGCCTTTGCACTTGCTTGTCCGCCTGCCTGGATGTCTTTACCCTGGTCTTCACATTACGGGCCTCTTCTCATAGTTCATAGTTCAGACCTTCACTTCCTACCTCATCTGAGGCCCAGCCCCAAACCTCAGGGCCTCCATGACAGAGGCCAGGAAATCTGTATGTTTAATGAGCTCCCCAAGTAGTAACATCTAGGCAGGTCTGATGCACAGCACCTCACTCCCATCCACACTTCCTACCTTCCTTTTCTCCAGGAAGCTCTGCCCGGAGCCAGAAACGGGAGGCCCGCCTGGACAAGGTTCTCTCCGACATGAAGCGACACAAGAAGCTGGAGGAGCAGATCCTTCGTACTGGCAGGGACGTGTTCAGCCTGGACTCCGAGGACCCCAGCCCCACCAGCCCCCCACTCCGGTCCTCCGGGAGCACGCTGTTCCCCCGGCAGCGGAAATACTGAGTGCTGCCGCCGCCTTTAGGGTGCACAGCGTTTGCCGTCTGGGGTCCTTCCCTAACCCAGGGCGCTGGACACTGGGCCAGGAAGGAGAGAGAAGGAGAGAGGAGAGCCTTCCACGCCCCCAGCACTGCCCCGCGCCAGAAAGAGAACGCGTGTGCGCCTATTAACGTGCTTTCTGTGAAACCTCTCTTCCGAGACCTGAACTGAATTTTCTGAATCCAACATTAAACAAACGCTCAGTGATCTTCTCTTCGGGGTGGGCTGCTGCGGAAGCGCGGTCCGTGGCGGAGGGGCGGGTCCGAGCCACCCGACGGGGAAGTTGAAATTCAAGCCACGTGGGGCGGAGGCGAACCCCGGCAGCACCTGTCCCCGTCCGCCCGGGGTCGGGCCCCCTGGCCCTTCGCAGCTGGCGGCGCGGCGGGGGCCTCCCGAGGCCCGAGCGGCAGCGCCCTCAGCTGCGGGACGCGCGCGGACACCCAGCTGCGAGGGCCCTTTAAATGGCCAAGCCCCACCCCTGGGCGGCCGCCCTGCCGGGAAGTGATCGCCGGGGCTGGGCCGCGCTTCCCCATCCCAAGTGGGGGGTGGTCTGCGGCGGCCGGCGCGCTCCCGACGGTCCCAGCCCAGGCAGGGTGCGGCCGCGCGTCCCGGCACGGAGAGCCCCGTCCCGCCTTCTCGCGCGGCGCCGCCGGGGCAGGTAAGACTTCTCAGCCTGGGAGAGGGCGGCTGCGCGCTCACCCTGGGGCGGTGTGGCTTTTCGTGTTGGACTCTTTCCCCTGCCCTTCGAAGTAAAGGTAGGTGGGCTTCCTACCTTGCCGACACTCCCTACCCCCCCCCCCCCCAATCTCAGGCCTCTCGACTTCCAGAGTCCTCCTCTTGTGTCTAGAACCTTTCTCCGGGAACAGCCTGGCCACTTCCTGGTTTCCAGCTCTTCCAGGCTAAGGGCTGAATTCCGAGCCTGTTCTTCGAACACTGGGTGACCCAGAGCCGTGTTGCTCAACTTCTAGGATTAGATGAGTCCGCTAAGGGCAGTTAACTCCAGGCTCCCACATCAGAAGGAAGGGCAGAAGAAACTTGGGTCCTGCTGCCAGCCTCTACCACCCCCCACCCCCCACCCCCACCGGGCATCTGGGCTCTGTCCTGTCCTCTTGAGCTTTCAGACTGGGATTCCTGTCCCTACCCGCCGCCCCACATCCTTCATCTCTGCCACATGTTGAGGCTTTCCCATTGGCCTCGCTTAAGGTTACGCCAGCCGTGGGCCTTGCAGATCCTGTGGGAAGTACTTGGCAAAGCCATCCTGGGGTAGGCTTGACTTCTAGAAGGCGTGGAGGTTGGTGAGCGAGGCTCTCTCTTGGGGAGGGTGAAAGGAAGGAATGCAAAACTCCTCGATTGCCGGCCTGTGCCTGTGGAGATGTCAGAGCCCCCCTCAACCTCTGGGAAGGTGAGGATGGTGGTGGACTGAGGCAGACGGCCCCGTGGGGTCTGCTCTTTGCCCCCGGGCGGACCCTGGGTTGTGAGGAGAAAGCTGGTTGTTTAGAAAGCTCTCCCTGGGAGCTCCTGCCTGTTTCCACCTTTGGCACACAGGGCTCCCAGCCTGCCCCAGGGTGAGGCTTTCTGGGTGAAGCAGCCACCTTGTGTGGATGGCCCCGGGGACCGCCTGAGGTCTCGTAGGTAACTTCGCCTTCCAGGTCGGATGGAGACTGCCCCCCACCACCCACTGCCCTTGAAGCAGAAAATGCTGGCCTGTAAAAGGCTGGTCTCTTGAGAATACTCCGCCCGACCCAGGTTGAGTCCTCTTGTGTCTAGAACCTTTCTTCGGGAAAAGCCTGGCCACTTCCTGGTTTCCAGCTCCTCCAGCCTAAGGGCTGAATTCCGAGCCTGTTTTTCGAACACTGGGTGACCCTGAGCCGTGTTGCTTAACTTCTAGGATTAGATGAATCAGTTAAGGGCAATTAACACGTGGCACAGTCTAAGTCCTTAGTAAGTGGGAGCTGTTCTCTGGGGGCTCTTGCCAAAGACCCAGGTTCTGGGGTCTCTTCCCCCAGAATCTGGTGCAGCAGGTCTGGGTCAGGCCTGGGAATCTGCGTGAGTCAGAGCCACACTCTTGGGCTGGGTCCTGTGATGAAACGAGTTTAGAAAACCTTGATCTGGGTCCGGGGTTCTAAAGCCTGGTTCTTGGGTCACTTCTCCACTAGGCAGTCTTCTCCAGGAACGAGTGTTAATCGGGAGCCTCCGGGAGGTAGGATGAGGATAGAAGCAGCATCCTGAGCTGGCAGAATTGTCCCCAGCGAGGCCACCGAGCTGCTCTTCCACGAGGTAGTTGTGGAGCTCGGAGGGAAGGACGGCTTCCTCTTTCCTAGGAGGAGGAGGTCCTAAAACTTTGCTCTTAAACATCATTGCTGGGAGATAAAGTGTCCTAAACGTCCACTCTGGTCCCCTAAAGCTGGAAATAATTTCCTTAAACCAAGCCAGTGTGTAAGCCGCTTCTGTGCAGTCCCTGAGTCCTGGTACTCTTGGTTTCTCCGAAACTTAGAATGTTTACAGTCAGGGAATTGCAAAGAGGAGACCCTGTTTACGCCAAATGTCATGTTCATTGTCCCAAACCCGGGCTTGGTGACGGCCGTGGGCCTCCCCTGCACCTTCCAGCCTGCTTGGGGCCGGGGGCGTGTGTTGGCTAGGGGGCTGGAGGAGAATAAGCAAAGGCCGACCCCCCCCCCCAACAGTTTCTCATCTGTGCTCTTCCTGATCCTCCCTCCCCCCAGCCACCCTCTGAGCTCCCCTGCACTGGAGACCTCCTGTGGCCACTGATCTCTTCAGCCCCAGGAAATGGTTCCTCCTCTTCCCACTTCAGTCTGGGAGGCTCCGACTCCGAGCTAGCAAGTGGCCCAAGATCATGACTGCTCCTCCTTGTTGGGTATTACAGTCAGCGCGAGAGCTTTTAAATACAGCAGCGCTTTGGGTGCCTGGGTGGCTCAGTCTGTCAAGCAGCCAACTCTTTTTTTTTTTTTTTTTTAAGCTATATTTATTTTTTTATTATTTTTTTTTATTTTAAAGATTTTATTTATTTATTTGACAGAGAGAGATCACAAGTAGGCAGAGAGGCAGGCAGAGATAGAGAGGAGGAAGCAGGCTCCCTGCTGAGCAGAGAGCCCGATGCGGGACTCGATCCCAGGACCCTGAGATCATGACCTGAGCCGAAGGCAGCGGCTCAACCCACTGAGCCACCCAGGCGCCCCTAAGCTATATTTATTTTAGAGCGAGAGCGCTTGGGGGGGAGGCTGGAGGTGGTTGGGGGGCAGGGAGCGGATGGAGTTAGGGGCAGAGGAAGAGAGAGAATCCCAAGCCGACTCCGCGCTGAGCATTGAGCCTAACGCACTGCCCCGTCTCATGGCCCTGACATCCTGAGCGGAGCTGAAATCCAGAGTCGGCTGCTAACCCGCCCAGGTGCCCCTGGTATCCAGCTCTTGACCTCAGCCCAGGTGTTGATCTTAAGGTCGTGAGTTCAAGCCCTGTGTTGGGCTCCACGCTGGGTGTAGAGCCTACAGCGGGGGTGGGGGGTAGGGGAGTGGGGGAGGCAGTGCTTGCCCCCCCACAGCCCTGATGTGAGAATCTGCAGAGATCAGTGGTTTTCAAAGACCTCCAGGGCAGAGAGTGGCTCTTTGAGGCCAGAGCTGCTGGGACTTTAAGGTACGCCCAGATCGAAAGGAATGTAGTTAAAATGCCAGCCGGCTCTGCAGCTCTTGTGGCCCAAGAAGTCCCCTCGCTAACAAGCTTCAGGCGAGGTGGACCCCACCCGACGCAGAGCAGCACGCAGTAAGAAATGAGCTGGTCCCCGAGACACCTGCCCATGGAGTCCCTGCCAGGTGCTCACAGTTGATCCTGAAGGTAGCTGACCGGTAGTGACCAAAGAAACTCCGGAAAACCGTAGTGTTCGGTTCCCTTTTGAGCCAAGACGCTGGTCAAGAACCACCTCTTCACTCAAGGTTGAACCCCTGCTCGTAGCATGTTTCGTTCTCTGCCCGGCCACCCATTACTTTCCTGTTTTCGTCACAGGGATGGTGCTGTGCCTGAGGCTTTGGGCAAAAGTTGGCTGGCTCTTGCAGGAGTCTCATGACCCTCGAGGGACGTGTTGTCTAGCAGAGATGGCCCAGGGCAAGGGGGCGGATCCTGGAAACAGGCGCCCAAGGGAGGCCTACAAGGGAGGCCTACGTGGGCTGCCGAAGGGAGGCCTACGTGGGTTTGGAGTCACGGGGGTCAAACCCGTGTAGTGCCCAGGAGCTTCCCAAGGTCAACACAGTTCTTGACTCTTGTTTTTTGAGGGTCCTCATACATTGGGAAGAAAAGGTTCTGACTGTATGTGTCTGGTAAACCACAGAAGTCTCAATCTGGGCCTTGTGACAGACATGGTGCCTGAGTCCGGTCGTTTCCCTGGTTCCCTGGAGAGGCCTTATCTCAAGGCTCCCTTCTGCAGATGATCAGAGTTAAAGAGCAAGAACCCACTGTTCGTGGGTGAAGAGCCGGTGGTCTAGGTGGGAGGCCCGGCTGGAGGGCGTGGTGGGTTAAGACCCGGTCCTGGTACTGAGACAGGGCCTTGGCTTTGGAACAAGGCGGAAGCACAGGCAGGTCAGCTAGAAGGACTCGCAGCTGACTCACTGGGCTGGGCGAGGCTCTCAGCCCCCCTGACTGGGCCCAGCTGGGGTGACAGATGGTGGAGAGGCCTCAGCCATAGGGAGTGGAGGATTGTCCAAAAAGCACTCATTGGAGGCTCTTCCTGGGGCCTGCTTCCCAGGCCTGCATGGCCTTCTACTGTTAAGCACTTCCCTGGGGGGGTGCCTCATGAGCCCTGTCCACACCTCCGCTTATAGCCCTTAGCCTCCCCATCTGGCTTCCTGGCCAGGCTGCCACCCCGCGGAGAACTTGGCAGGGAGCAGCTGGAAAAGGCTTTACTTGGCTGTCACGTGCCGCTTCTTTGCTGCTCTCCTAGCCCCACAGCTGGGGTGACAGGAGACTTGCCGTCTCTCTGACCACTCAGTGGGGGGGACCCTCTGGTGCCAGGCCGCACCCCCTGATTAAGAGAGCTGGAGCTCCGGCAGGAAGCCACATGAAGAGCCGGGCTCTGTTCCACATACTTTAGGATGACCTCAATCACAGAACTCGAGTAGATGCCCCATCCGTTCTCCGTTTACAGGCCCAGGAAAGGGGATTGTCTGAGGTGACCCCAACCAGGAAGGGACCCTGGGCGCTGTTCAGGGGCTTCACCAGGGAGCAGCTTCAGAACCATAGTTGGGAGGGGCTGGGCCGAAGAGAGGAACCGGAAGGTCCAGGTGAGAGTGAGGACGAGGACCCATCCCGGAAAGCCGAAAGCCCGCCCCTTGATTTTCAGACCTGACCTGAACACAACAGAAAGGGGAGCTCTGGTGTTAGAAAAGCCGTTCCTACTGGTTACGGGAACGTCCCATAAGAAGGAGCCACAGGAGAGTATCAAGGTCAAATCCCATACCAAGTTGAGAGAGAGAGAGAACATCCCTTTAGGGCTGAAAAGTGTACCAGGAAAGTGATCAAAGCCATAACCTTTCAGAATGAGGTAAGACGTTACGGAAACGGTGTAAGGCAGGAAATTGGAACTGTAAGCGGGCGCGGTCTGGCGGACTCCAGGCCCCGAACCACTGTCCATGCTGCCCCCGGAGAGAGACGGGACCAGCCATTCCCTCAGGACTCTCTTCCCAGTGGTACCCCTGACTTGCGGGGTGGCCTGGAACGATTCAGAGTCCCTATGTGGGACTCCGCCACTTTGAGTGACACTGTAATCTGGGATCGACCAGCCTCGTTTGGCTACCTTCATTCAAGTGTAATATTGCATTCCTCAGTTACACCAGTCACCTCACCGGTATTCAGTAGTGACACGTGGGCAGCCCAAAGAGCATGACTTCAGAAGATGTCCATCATCAGAGAAAGTTCTGTTGGATGGTGCTGAGGTTACAGGGTTTTAAGCAGGAGCCTGGCAGGTCATGTGTGTGCGGTGGCCCAGGTGTGGGACAGTGGGGACAGCAGGTGGGGACTGTGGTAAGCAGGGAAGCTCGTGTCCCGTCCAAAGGGAGCAGGTGCGACCTGGCTGGCTCTGGCGGGTTCTGCTAGGTGGGGGCAGCGGGTATGGGGCTTCTGCAAGAGTCTGGAAACTCGGAATTGTTCAACAGCAGCAACAGAAACCTACAGATTGTGTAAATGAAGCAGAACTCCTGGGCCTCGCCTCTGTTCTGTGATTCCGTGGCCTCCGCCGGGTTCTCCTGGGGAAGCCACACCCTCCTCCTCTCCCCTTTCCTCCTCTCGGTTTGGAAGGGTGAACCGCAGAGTGGAGGAGGTGGCCTTCCTTTCTGGTGGTGGCTTCCAAAACATCTGACCGAAGTCTCAGAAGATAAGAGTGTGAGTCTCCTAGCAAACCGTTCTCCTTACGTGACTCCAAGGGATAGGTGGCCCAAACCCGCAGCTCCAGAGTTTTGATCTAAAGCCCCTTCCAGTGCGGCAAGCAGTGTGGGAAAGGAAAGGAACAGGCAGAGACCCCTGGGCCTCTGTGGTTCTGTGTCCAGCAGTTCTCAGCAGGGGTCTGCATGGGCTACGATGCCCAGCTTGGCACGGTACAGGGCGAAATGACAGGAACTGGGGGGGGGGCTCCCCCATCCCCAGCTGGGCATGAGGCTTGGTGCTGCCAGTTGCCAGGCACTTCCCACCCCACCCCTGTGCTCATCTTGTCTCTGCCCCCGCCCCCTGTCAGCCTGCTGCCCTGGTCTCTGGAGTCGCCATGGCAACCGAAGAGTCCATCATTCGCATTCCCCCGTACCACTACATCCACGTGCTGGACCAGAACAGCAACGTGTCCCGCGTGGAGGTCGGACCCAAGACTTACATCCGGCAGGACAATGAGAGGTGGGTGCTGGGACCTGGCCGTGGGGCATCTGTTCATCTGGCTGATAGGATCATCCGTCTCCTTCCTGTCCCCAGGCAGGGTAGTCTTCTGACCAGTCTCAGAAGATAAGACTTGGAGTCCCCTAGCAAACTTTGTTCCCTTTGTGTGACTCCAAGGGATATGTTGGGGACTTTGGAGCTTTCTCCCCATTCGTTGTCCCTCTCAGAAGTGGGAACAGAAGCCCCCTGGGTCCTCACACTGCTTCTCACCCTTCAACAGGATCCTGTTTGCCCCCTTGCGCATGGTGACTGTCCCTCCACGCCACTACTGCACGGTGGCCAATCCTGTGTCCCGGGACCCCCAGGGCGCCGTGCTGTTCGACGTCACAGGGCAAGTGCGGCTCCGCCATGCCGACCTAGAGATCCGGCTGACCCAGGACCCCTTCCCCCTGTATCCAGGGGAGGTGTTGGAAAAGGTACCTGACTTGGCTTCCTCCGTGACCATGCGTCCTTGTCCCAGGGCTCTGCGTGGCCTTCGGAGGGACACAAGCGGGGGCAGGGAGAGGGGGCGGGGGGGGGGCACCTGCTGGTTCTCACCAAGGACAGATCCTTGCTTCCTCCACCTGCCTCTGGCCCCCACCCTTGCCCCTCCTTTGAGAGCTGGCCGCCCATCTCCCCACCTGAGCTTGCAGGCTCCAGATACTGCTGGAAGCTCCTGACCAGTGTGGTGCAGAATGGCTTTGCCAAGAGTGGGCATTCGTTCAAATGGTGCCAGACACTGGTGGGTGGTGCCCACAGTGGTGGACGCGTCGTGGTCCGGGCTCCGACCCCGGGGACTGCCCCGCCAGAAGGCGTCACTGGCCTGTGCTCCTGGCCCGGCCCTTGTGCACGTTGTCCTCGGGCCCTGGGCCCCAAGCAAACGGGCATCTGCCTTGATGTCCATCTGCCTTCTCCTCCTCGCCAGTTCATACTGGTTTGCTCTGGGCGCCTCTACTCACCGGGGCCTCTTGATCCCGGAAGACTCCAGGCACTGCCACGCCCCCCGCCCCCCACCCCGGGGAGCTTGAGACCTTCCTGCCTACTTAGTGGCAGCCTCTTGGGGAGAAAATTGTGTTCCTGTGCGGATAGAAAGTGCTGACGGGTAATTAGAATGTTAACCCTTGAGGAATCTGCGTGAGGAGCCTCCGGGAATTCCTTCTACTATTCTGGCCACTTCCGTGTAAGTCTGAAACTATCAAAAGCCACAAATCCTCCATACCCAGGTCTGACCTCAGGTCAGATCAGCTCCGTTGCCCTGTGGGTGGGGAGCAGTGTGTGTGTGTGTGTGTGTGTGTGTGTGTGTGTGTGTGTGTGTGTGTTGGGGGTGGTCTTCAGCCCCAGTGTCTGAATTTCCCTCGGACCCCCCGCCCACCACCACTCACTCTCTCGCCGCCCGCGTTCTCCAGGCCAGGAGGGCCGCGGCTCTTCCTCCTCCCTCCTCCCCCCTCCGCAGAGCCCGGCGTCAAGGAGACGCTCCCTTCACACCCACCCCCTGCTCTCGCCCCTCGGCGCCCCGGGCTGCTTTCCTCGGCTTCGCTGACGGCGTGCTCTGTCTTCCCTCCTCCACTTTTGACCCCCGGGAACCTCACTAATGTCCTTGCAATAACCCTGTCAATGACTTGGCCTTTTTTTTTTTTTTTTTTTTTAAGATTTTACTTACTTATTTAACAGAGAGACAGAGATCACAAGTAGGCAGAGCAGCAGGCGGGGACGGGGGTGAATACAGGCTCCCCGCCAAGCAGAGCGCCCGACGCGGGACTCGATCCCAGGACCCCGAGACCATGACCTGAGCCAGAGGCAGAGGCTTTAACCCACCGAGCCGCGCAGGCGCCCCTGGCTTGGCCTTCTTGCCCTCAGCCCTAACCGTTGCCTCTTTTCCTTCTGCTTCAGCCCCTCCGGCCCCCTGGTCCAGTGAGGACTTGGTATTACTCCCGCTTGGCCTACCTGGGACATTCAGCCCCAGCTCCTCACCGTCCGCCTCCCTTTCCTGGGCCTCCTGCGTCCCCAGGGCTCCCCAGGGCTCCTCCTCTGTCTTCTCTCCCGTCCCTCAGGTCCTCTTCCTGGTCGGTCTGTCCTACTCCAACAAAAGCTTACCATTTTAAGTCTCTCGCGTGCCGGACTCCCGGCAAAGCCTGGTCCTGGCTCAGTGTGACCCTTCACCTGTCCTTTCTGTTCTCAGACTCCAGAGCGGTTTCCTGGCTGTGGGGACAGAGTCACTGAGATGACAGGAATACACGTAGCTGATGCGTTGAACGGTTCATTCCAAACCAGGCCCTGTTCAGCGGTTCTTCCTTCCTAACCAGCTCGCTCTCTCCTTCTCTCCGCCTGCCTCTACATACTTACCATGTTCCACTCTCCTCCTGTTTTCTCAAGATTTTATTTATTTCTTGAGAGAGAGTGAGCGAGCACGCGTGAGCGGGGAAGGAGAGGCAGACCCCCCGCTGAGCAGCGAGTCCTAGGATAAGGCGGGGGCTCGATCCCAGGACCCTGAGATCATGACCTGAGCCGAAGGCAGAGGCTTAACCGACTGAGCCACCCAGGCGCCCTAAGTTTTCATTCTTTTTTTATGGCCGAGTCCTGTCCGATCATATGTGTGTCCCTCATCTATTCCTTTACTGCTGGACACTTGAACTTTCTCTATAATTTGGCTATTGTAGATAATGCCGCAGTAAGCATTGGGGTGCGCGTATCCTTTCAAACGAGTGTTTTCATATTCTTTGGGTAAATACCCAATAGTTTGATTACTAGATTGTGGAGCCATTCTATTTTTAATTTTTTTTAAGATTTTTATTTATTTGACAGAGGGAGAGAGCACAACCAGGCAGAGCCAGCAGAGGAAGAGGGAGAAGCAGGCTCCCCACTGAGCAGGGAGCCCGGTGTGGGGCTCGATCCCAGGACCCTGGGATCATGACCCAAGCTGAAGGCAGATGCTTAACCAGCTGAGCCACCCAGGCGCCCCTCTTTTTAATTTTTTGAGGACCATCCATACTGTTCCCAGAGTGGCTGCCCCAGCTTGCCTTCTCACCAACAGCTCACAAGAATTCCTTTTTCTCCACATCTTCGCCAACACTGTTTTTTGTGGTTTTGGTTTTAGCCATTCTGACAGGTGTGAAGTGATCGCTCATTATGGTTTTGATTTGCATCCCCCTGAGGAGTGATATTGAGCATCTTTTCGTGTGTCTTTTGGCCATCTGGAGGTCTTTGGAGAAGTGTCTATTCATGTCTTCTGCCCAGTTTTAATTGGATTACTTTTTGGTGTTGAGTTTGTATAAATTCTTCATGTATTTTGGATGTCGGAGAGATCATTGGCAATTTTCTTCTCCCATTCTGTAGGTTGTCTTTTAGCTTTGTTGGTTGTTTTCTTTGCTATGCAGAGACTTTTTATTTTGATGTAGTCCCAATAGGTTATTTTTGCTTCTTTTTTTTTTTCCTCTTGCCTCAAGAGACCTATCTAGAAAAACGTTGCTATAGCCAATGTCAGAGGCATGACTGTCTCTGCTGTCTTCTAGGGTTGTTATGGTTTCAGATCTCACATTTAGCTCCTTCATTTACTTTGAGTTAATTTTTGTGTAAGAAAGTGGTGCAGTTTCATTCTTTTGCATGGAGCTGTCCAGTTTTCCCAGCACCATCTGTTGAAAACACTTTTCCCCATTGCATAATCTTGCCTCCTTTCTGGAAGATTAATTGACCGTACAGTCAAGGCTTTATTTCTGGGCTCTCTGTCCTGTGTCATTGATCCACGTGTCTATTTTGGTGTGGGTACCATACTGTTCTGATCACTACAGCTCTTTCAAGAGCTGGACTCCTTCCCAGGACCCTGAGATCATGACCTGAACCGAAGCCAGACGCTCAACCAACTGAGCCACCCAGGTGCCCCTGCCAGTGTAGTTTGAATGAACTTCTGCACTTCGGTGCATAAGTCTGGTTTGCAATACGTAATTCCATATGATCTGCATGAGCTCAGCCATTCTCCTCTTGAGTATATTTTAGGGTGTTTCCAGTTTATAGGGAAAAATTTTGCCACAAATGTACTTGTCTGTGGTGCATGCTGAAGTTTGCTGCCTTTCTTGAGAGTAGAAAATATTGGAGGGCCTGGACGGCTCAGCCAAAGTGACTTGACCTTGATCTCAGGGTCATAAGTTCAAGTCCTGCGTTGGGCATGGAGCTTACTTAAATTTTTTTTAAAAAAAAGGGTAGAAACTACTAAGATTTGCCAGATCCCAGGATATGTACACCAAATCTAAAAGTGTGAACCTTTAGGAGTGGCCTGTAAATTTGATTTCTAGCTATTTACTGCCTTTTCTTTCCTTGCTTACATACTCCATACTTGATGTCCTCGGCCCCATTTCCTCGTAAGCCCCTGCGTCTGGTCCTTGCCCTCACCTCCGCTGCGCGCACTCTGGCAAAGCCCCAAGGCCGCCTCCCTGCAGCCTGATGGCCCTTCTCCCCCCGCCCCGTCTGTTGTTCTCCCTCATTCCCAGTTTTATGTGATGATCTCACTGGGTACCAGTCACCCGAGTTGGAAGCCCGCAGTGACGTGGGGAGGGAAGGAACCGGAAGGAGACAAGGGGCCGGTGGAGACCAGTCAGTGAGAACTTTCCATCCTTCGGGTGAGAGGCGTCGGCAGCTTAGGCGAGGGAAATGGCAGCGGTGGATAAAGGCGGACGCAGCTGGTGATGGACCAGGCAGGAAGTGATGGTAGAGTAGATTTGGGAGGGGACAGACCTGCTGGTCTCTATGTTCCTTCCAGAATGCGCCCCATTTCCTCCTCCCACGCCTTGGCATCCGAAGCCAGCTCTTCCTTTGAACCCCAGCTCAGATGCCACTTCTGAAGGGCCTTTCCTAACTTCCTTTGGGCTTTTGCTGCCTCTGTCTCTTCCCGCTGACACCATCCACGGTCTTCTTGAAGAGAAAGGTCTGTATCTGTCTTGTCACCTGCTGGAACTTGCAATCCATGAAGCCTGTGCCCTACCCCCCCCACCTCCTGCTGCCACGGGCCAGCTTTGGGGCGTGTACACGGAAGGCATCAAGGAAGGGCTTGCCTGCCTGGTGAGCCTCCAGCTCTGCCTCCATCCCCATGTGTGGCCAGTGGGGAGAGTGGAGTTACCTGACCTCCTCCACCTCAGGGCCACTCTGGGCAGAGTCATGCGGGCAGGCAGGCTTCAGGAAGACGGTGGTTCAAGTCCTTTTCCTGTTCCTTACAAGTTGGGTAACCTTGAGCATGTCTCTTAGCCTCTCTTTGGCTCTCTTTGCTTGCTTTCCTGCTTCCCTCAAACCAAAGACCAAGTGAAGTCCTACTCGTAGAAATCTTTCTAGAAACTTCTAAAAGGTCTGGGTACTTGTTGCCAGGTGCCCCTTCCTGACAAAGGGAGATGTGATGTCTCCAGGGCAGCAGCTGTTTTGTGACCATGAAGCAACACTGCCAGCAAAGCCACGTGCCCAAAGTGTGTCTGTTACAGCTGTTCAGGCTTCCCACTTCCTTAATGCTCCCCAGAGGGCCCTGGTGCACATGAGGCGCAGATTTGTAGCTCAGAACCACTTCTGAGCGCCTCCTTTGGAGGAACGTGTCCTTGGCTCACTGGCCGTGGGTCCGCTTGCTCTGTCACCTGTCTTTGTTCTTCAGACCAGATGGCTTTGGGAGCACCCCTAGCTTGCATATTCCACTTGGGGGTTTGTCTGGGGACATGGAAAGATTGACACTGTGGCCTCTGACCTCCAGGGAATGGGGTTTGACTCCAGGGGCCACAGTACTGAATGTCCCATGACCTCCCTTCTTCCCCCGTCAGGACATCACGCCCCTACAGGTGGTTCTGCCCAACACTGCCCTCCATCTTAAGGCGTTGCTGGATTTTGTGGATAAGAGCGGAGACAAGGTGGTGGCCGGAGACGAGTGGCTATTTGAAGGACCTGGTAAGTGCCTTGCGTGGCCGGCGTCTGGGTCTGAGGCTCCCTGCATTTCCATGATGGCTTTGATCCCGCCGGACTTCACGCTCTGCACCCCCTTCCCTTCCCAGGCACCTACATCCCCCGGAAGGAGGTGGAGGTCTTGGAGATCATTCAGGCCACAGTCATCAAGCAGAACCAGGCCCTGCGGCTGAGGGCCCGCAAGGAGTGCTGGGACCGGGAGGGCAAGGAGAGGGTGACAGGTGGGGTCGACGGAGCGGTGCGGACGGGGTGGCCGGGCCTTGTCTTGCCTGTGGGTGTGGGGATGGCCCCTTGCAGCCTGGGAGGAAGAGCTTGCCTGCTATGTCTTAGAGGCTTCTGGGGGCTGCCCGTGGCTGCTTTCCCCCACCCAGCGTCCTGTCCCCTCTGCCCTGACCCTGTTCCCATGAACGTGCTGACCTGGCTTTTCCTTCCCCTCCCCTTTACCACGGGCCGGGGGGCAGCCGTCGGCGCCCCTCTCTAGATCCGCAAAGCGGGCGTTGGTATACAACTAGCAATCGTATTTGGCCCTTGGGAGGTTCCCCGTCTGTGCCAGGTGTGGTTCAGAATGCTCTACAAATGGGAACTCATGTGGCCCCGAGCCACCTCAAGGCCCTGGGAGTCCCCTTCTTCCTGTGACCTCACTGAGGCCCGGAAGTGAGGTTCCTTCCCGGGCTTTATGGTGAGCAAGGGCGCTCTTACTCCTTCTAGAAACGAGACCGTCTCTCCCCCTCTCTTAGGGGCAGTGCTGCCTACTTCGGGGGGAGGGAAGAGTTCGTCTTTGGAGCTCAGAGAAGGCATGGCAGCCTTTGTGAGCCCTTAGGTGGCTTTGCCTGTTGTCCAGGGTCAGGGTTGGATTTTCCTCTGGCCTCGGAAAAGAATTACAGTGGGCACTCTTGTCAGGCTCTGGCACCTGAGGCCGCGGCATCTCGCCTGTTGTCTGGGCTGCGGGATGGGGCAGCTGGGGAGCAGGCCGGGTGACCTTCGACCCTCTCCTCTCCACCCTTGGCCCAGGAGAAGAATGGCTGGTCCGTACAGTGGGCGCCTATCTCCCAGCGGTGTTCGAGGAGGTTCTGGATTTGGTGGATGCTGTGATCCTCACAGAAAAGGTCTGTGCTCTGGCGATGAAGGGACCCTGGAGTAGGCCTCACTCCTAGTGGCCAAAGAACGTGACAGTAGATGAGAGGCAATATTTCTGGGGCCACTCGCAGAAAAATGTGAGGTCCGCTCCCCGAGGAGCATCCTGGGTCCTCTGAGGGTTAAAAGGTCCTCCTGGGCTGGTAGAGACTGGCATTCTGGCGCGCGAGCACTCGGTGGCCGGTGGGTCTCCCTCCCCTGAGGAAACCGGAGGTCGGTTTGCTCCAGTGCCCTGATGTCTTGTTCCGCAGACGGCCCTGCACCTCCGGGCTCGGCAGAACTTCCGAGACTTGCGAGGAGTGAGCCGCCGTACCGGGGAGGAGTGGTTGGTGACCGTGCAGGACACGGAGGCCCACGTGCCAGACGTCTACGAGGAGGTGCTAGGGATCGTGCCCATCACCACGCTGGGCCCCCACAACTACTGTGTGATCCTCGACCCAGTTGGACTGGACGGCAAGAACCAGCTGGGGCAAAAGCGTGTGGTCAAGGTAAAGGCCTCCAGCTCTCCGGGAAGGCTGGACGCCCTTGAGGGCTGTGAGGCCCTGGGACCCCTCCCTTCCCTCCTCCCACCCCAGGTCCCCTTTCTAGAAGCATCAAGCTTGTTCTGGCTCCCTTGGTGCACTTGCACACCGAGTTCTGTCTTTCGAGACACTTGTCCTAGGGGTCTCCCTGTGTCCCCCAACCTCCGTTTACACCAAGTCTCCGCTGCAGGCCCCTCTGGGGGCCCGTCCGTGCCTGCCATCCTGGAAACTTTGCCCTTGTCCTGCACAAAACAGACCTCTGGGTTTGTACTTCTCCCCACCTGCTGCCTCGCCCTTCCCTTAACGAGACACTGGCCTGCCAGGGATTGGCAGGGATCTGCTGCGAGGCTCCAGACCACAGATATTCTAGGCTTTGGGAGCGGTGTGCTTCTCTTGCAATCACTTAACCGTGTCCCTGGAGCGAAAGCACAGACAGTTTGTAAAGGAAAGAGTGTCTCTGCGTCCCTGTAACATTTTGCTTCCAGAAACAGCGCGGATGTGTGTCAGTGGATGAATGGGTAACAAATTGTGGCCTCTCCACACAGTGGAATATCCTTTAGCTATAAAAAGAAACGAGTGTGTACTGATGCTCGTGTACTAACGATCAGCATGTACTCACACCTGCTGCTCCACGGATAAACAAACATTCTAAGCAGAAGAGGCCACGCATAGAAAGACCACATATTGCATGATTCCATTTATGTAAAATGTCCCAGATGGGTAAATCCATAGATAGATGATCGTTTATAGCGAGTAGGGATGGACAGACATTAGCTGCTGCTGAGTACAGGGCTTTTCGAGGTGATGAAAATATCCTGGGGTTAGAGCACAGTGGTGATTGGACAACTCTGTGGACAGCCCAGAATAGCTAACCTGCATACCTTATTTACTTATTTTTAAGGTTTTATTTCTAAGTAATCTCTACACCTAACATGGGGCTCAAACTCAAAACCCCAAGATTGAGTGTTGCATGTTCCACTGAGCAAGCCAGCCTGGCACCTCTGAATTTTGTGTGTGTGTGTGTGTGTGTGTGTGTGTGTGTGTGTGTATATTTTATGTATATATATATATTTTTTTTTTAAGATTTTATTTGTCAGCAAGAGCTCTCAAGTGCACAAGCAGGGGAAACAGCAGGCAGAGGGAGAAGTAGGCTCCCTACTACTACTACTACTTCTCCTATCCCCTGCTAAGCAGGGAGCCTGATGCAGGACTTGATCCCAGGACTCTGGGATCATGACCTGAAACAAATGCAGACTCTTAACTGACGGAGCCCCTCCAGGCACTCGTGAACTGTATATTTTATTTTTTCCCCTTTTTGAAAATTTCAGTTTCAGTTAACATCTAAGGTATTATAGGTTTCAGAGGTAGAGGTCAGTAATTTGAATTGTATCCTTTATTTATGCTAAGCAGCGACTATAATTTAGTTCTGCTTTTTATAAATTTTATTTATTTGATAGAGACACACAGCGAGAGAGGGAGCACAAGCAGGAGGAATGGAAGAGGGAGAAGCAGTCTCCCTGCTGAGCAGAGATTCCCCATGCGGGACTTAATCCCAGGACTCTGGGATCATGACCCAAGCTGAAGGCAGACACCCAACGACTAAGCCACCCAGGCGCCCCTGAATTGTATACTTTAAACGAACAAATTTTATAGCCTATAGATTATATCTCAAACTTATAATTTAAAAAAAAAAAAAAAAAAAAAGCCAGGTTTGGCCCGATGGCAGGGTCCGCCAGTGCCCAGACTACACCATCCCAAGGAGACAAGGCATGGGAGAATCGGCAACCGAAGCTTTCTTCCGAATTGTCAAGCCTGCGAAGGTCCCGCTCATGACCGTGAACAGAATTTGTCAAGGGTGGTTTGGCCCACGTGAGGTCTGCAGGCATTTGTAGAGTCCCCCGGTCCAGACAGTGCCTCACTGTATTACGGCAGGAGTGTGTGGGGGGAGCTTCGGGGGCTCCTGTTCTCAAGCCTGTGGCCGCAGGAAGGGCTGTCCGGGGTGCAAGTCAGGGACGCAGCCGTGGGCAGCGCCCGCTCCTGACCCCCCGTCTCTCCCCCAGGGTGAAAAGTCCTTTTTCCTCCAGCCCGGAGAGCGGCTGGAGCGAGGCATCCAGGATGTGTATGTGCTGTCGGAGCAGCAGGGGCTGCTGCTGAGGGCCCTGCAGCCCCTGGAGGAGGGAGAAGAAGGCGAGAAGGTGTCCCGCCAGGCTGGGGACCGCTGGCTTATCCGCGGGCCCCTGGAGTACGTGCCGTCTGCCAAGGTGGAGGTGGTGGAGGAGCGTCAGGCCATCCCTCTGGACGAGAATGAAGGCATCTACGTGCAGGACGTCAAGACCGGCAGGGTAAGAGCTGGGGATGGGGGCCTGCACCGCTCCGTGGCCATGGAGATGGCTTGCGTGGGCTGCCGGGACCGGTGCGCGGTGCGGGGCGGGCGGGGGACTTCGACAGCCTTGACCGTGGCATCTGAGCCGGCTGAGCTGGCCGGCCGGGAGGCGTGAGGGCGTTCTGGGGAGTGTTTGCCCCCCCTCTTGCTTTTTAGAGCGGGAGTGCGGAGGGGCAGAGGGAGAAGGGGAGAGAGAATCTTCGGCTCCGCGCCCAGGGCCGAGCCCAGTGCCGAGCCCAGGGCCGCTCGATCTCCCGTGACCTGAGGCAGAATCAGGAGTCCGATGCTTAACTGACTGAGCCACCCGGGCACCGTATTAAACAGCTCACTTTAAGTGTGACGAAACCCCCCAAGGGAGGTGATGAGCCAGGTTTTAGGATGGGGACTCTGGTCCCAGGATAAAGGTCTGACCGGGGAGTGGCCTAGGAGCACCAAGAACCCATGAAGAACCCTCTCCCATGTGCTCATCCTGGGGGAAGCCTTCCTCTTCGTCCCCTCATCGGAAGCCTTGACCTTGGTTTGACTTAGGGAAAGAGGTTGGAGATGCGGTTCTAAGAGTCCAACCTGGAAGTAGAGCTCAGAATCCCAGGGAACATTAGTGGATGTGACCGGTTTCCTAGGATTGACTGCCTCTGTCCCCAGGATGCCCTCCAAGTTGCCCCGAGCAGGAAAGTTCCAGAAGAAACCAGATTGAACCCTTACCACAGACCCGGTTCTCAGCACTAGACCTGGGCGAGGTCCTGCATTCCTCGACCTAGGGAGGTGGCCGGGGGCGGGTCCGTTCTGTGGACGGGGGACCTAAAGCCTGGCTGTTTGCCCCCGGTGACGGCGCGGGCAGAGCTGCTGCGGAGACTGAACCCAGCCGCCGCGCTCGGCTGCCCCGAGACCGGCTCTATTTCGGGGCAGCTGGCTGGGTCCTTCCCCCTCACCCTCCCACGGGACGCCCCCGTGACGCCCCCGCCGTGTCCTCTGTCAAGGTACGTGCTGTGATCGGAAGCACCTACATGCTGACCCAGGACGAGGTCCTGTGGGAGAAGGAGCTGCCCCCCGGGGTGGAGGAGCTGCTGAACAAGGGGCAGGACCCTCTGGCCGACAGGGGGGAGAGGGAGTCGTCCAAGGCCCCTCAGCCCGCCGCTGTCCGGAACAAGACCCGTGTGGTCAGCTACCGGGTCCCCCACAACGCGGCTGTGCAGGTGTATGACTACAGGGAGAAGAAGGCTCGGTGAGGGGCCGGCTGGGGGGTGGGGGGGGCGAAGTGGGCCGGGTGACTCGGTGGGGGGCGGGCCGCGGGGAGCTGGTGGCGAGGTGGGACCGGTGACTGGGGGGAGGGGCTGGTTGGGGGATGGGGGTAAGGGGACTGGGGGGGGAGGGGGAGGGCTTCTCCGTGTGTCCGACTCCGTGCTCCTTCTGCAGTGTGGTCTTTGGGCCCGAGCTGGTGTCGCTGGGTCCTGAAGAGCAGTTCACCGTGTTGTCCCTCTCGGCCGGGAGGCCCAAGCGTCCCCACGCTCGCCGTGCGCTCTGCCTGCTGCTCGGGCCTGACTTCTTCACAGACGTCATCACCATCGAGACGGCAGACCACGCGAGGCTGCAGCTCCAGCTCGCCTACAACTGGTGAGCGGCAGGGAGGGAGCGCGCGGTCCGTGGTGCCGCGCTCGCCGTGGGGCAGGACGCCCAACTCCATGCCGTGGCCGAGAAGGAAGCCCAGCCCGATGCCCAAGGCGGGTGACGGGAAGGTGCAGGCTCCCCCTCCCAGGAGTAGCATTTGGTGGACGTGGTTGGGGAAACCTCCCCAGCCAGAGGTGTCCAGCCAACCACGGAAGGGCAAGGTTCCCATCGGAGGGGACCTGTGTGGGCCGTTGTCACAAGCACACACTCAGGGGCTCGCTGCCTGGGTCCCAGCCCTGCTGCCTGCTGGCTGTGGACGTGGGCAAGGGACTCGGCACTTTCCTCAGTTTCCCGATCCGTAAAATGAGAACGGCCACCGTCCACCTCCCGGGGCTGTTGTGAGGACCAGAGCAGCGCCCCACACCCCACATGTAGTTAGTAGCAGCGCCTGGAGCTGGGGCGCAGGGGCGGGGGTCCCATCCGGAAGCTGGGCTCCACCTCCGCCCCCTCTTGGCCAGGACTGTGACGGGGCAGATGGGTGTGGCCGTCTTGGGGGCAGGACCGCTAAGAGCGCAGACCAGAGTCACGCTCCCCGAGTTGAGCTCTCCACCGTGCCGCAACCCTGTGACTTCGGGCCTGTCCCTTGACCTCCCTGAGCCTCTATTTCCTCGTCTGTGGGAGGGAATGACGCCCATCCCTGCCTCCCAGGGTGGCTGAGAGAATGAGGTGGGACCCACCTGGGCGCGTGGCGGGCAGGAGCTCACCCTCTCCATTGAGAGACCCTGGCCGGTCATAGAGGGTGGGCGTCCGAGTCCCTTTCAGAGACGAGAGACTTGCTGTGTCCTGGAGGAAAGCAGCGTCCCCACTCTGGGCCTCTTTGCTCACAGGCACTTCGAGGTGAGTGACCGGAAGGACCCTAAAGAGACAACCAAGCTCTTCTCGGTGCCTGACTTCGTGGGTGACGCCTGCAAGGCCATCGCATCCCGGGTGCGGGGGGCCGTGGCCTCCGTCACCTTCGACGACTTCCACAAGAACTCCGCCCGCATCATCCGCACGGCTGTCTTCGGCTTTGAGACCCTGGAAACCAAGGGGCCCGAGGGAAGGACCCTGCCCCAGCCCCGGGACCGGGCGGTCTTCGCCCAGAACGGACTGGTGGTCAGCAGCGTGGACGTGCAGTCGGTGGAGCCCGTGGACCAGCGGACCCGGGACGCCCTGCAGCGCAGCGTGCAGCTGGCCATCGAGATCACCACCAACTCCCAGGAGGCGGCTGCGAAGTGAGTGCGGCCTGGGGGGGGGGGCGCCCGCTGCTGACGCTGCCCGCCGTGCGCTGGACCTGTCCACGCTCCTCCCTCGCCCTCAGCCCTCGGCCAGGACCTGGGAGCCGTGGCATCCCCGCCCCAGTCGGCCGGCCGGCCCCCTTGGCAGATAGCGTGGGCCACTTCAAGTACGACCCTGTGCCGACCTGCGCCAGTGGCGTCCTGTCTTGCTTGTGCTAGAACCCCAAATCCACTTCCGGCCTCTCCCCGGCTCAGGGCTCGGATCCCCACCCCTCCCGCTCCTTTCTGCCCCTTGAGGGCGCAGCGGGGTTCCCACGGTAGGGCCCTCTGCCCTGGCTGTTCCCTGGGCCTGCAATGCTTTTCCACCCTAGAGCGCTCCTTGGAGGGCCTCTTTCTTCCTGAAAAGCACCCTCTCTGCCTGGCCCTGCTGTCACTAAACCCGTTTTCAGGGAACTTGTCCCTGTCAGAAATCACCCACGTTCATTTGGTTCTCCTGCCTGGAGGGTCAGTTGCCTGGGAGCAAGGGCCTCGGTCGCGGCCGCATCCCCCGTGCTTGGAATCGCGCCAGGCGGGACCGTGCGCAGCCGTCTTCTGTTTGTGTGCGGAGTGCCGCCCGCGTGGGGCCCTGCCTGTGGAGTTCGGTGGGAGCTCGGGCCCATGCCAGCGTCTTCCCTGGCCCTGTCCCCTCTCCCGTCCAGGCACGAGGCTCAGAGGCTTGAGCAAGAAGCCCGCGGCCGGCTCGAGAGACAGAAGATCCTGGACCAGTCGGAGGCTGAGAAGGCTCGCAGGGAGCTCTTGGAGCTGGAGGCTCTGAGGTGGGTTGAGGACTGGAGGCGAAAAGGCTGGGCCTCTGCGGCAGCGGCGGGTGGGGGGTGGGCACGAGGGACACTGCTCTGGCGGAAGTCAGGGCTGGGGAGGGCCGGGCCGGGCCGGGCGTCCTCCTGGGTGTCCCCTGACTCCTCCCCGCCCTCCCCACACCCCTAGCACCGCCGTGGAGAGCACGGGGACCGCCAAGGCAGAGGCTGAGTCCCGCGCAGAGGCCCTGCGCATCGAGGGGGAAGGCTCCGTGCTGCAGGCCAAGCTGAAAGCGGAGGCCTTGGCCATTGAGACGGTGAGTGGGGGCGATGCCTGTGGGAGGGCAGGGACTGGGGGTTCCCCATCACTGCACCCCAGCACCCCTCAGTTGGTTTCCTGAGACTAAGAGTCTCTTATGGTTTGTCCCCCTCTCTGCTTTCGTTTTTTCTTCTCTTCTCTTCCCCTCTGACCCTCCGCCTTGTGTCTCAAATGCCACACACCAGTGAGACCATAGGATGATTGTCTTTCTCTGATGGACTGAGTTCGCGGAGCATAATCGCCTCTAGCTCATCCTCAGAGAAAGAGAGAAGCTTAACAAGCAGGCTCCAGGCCTGGCTTGGAGCCCCACACAGGGCTTGATCTCACAGCCCAGAGATCATGACCTGAGCTGAAAGAGTCAGATGCTTCACCACCTGAGCCACCCAGGCGCCCCTCTGAAAGCCCTGTTTAAATATTGCGTGGTTTATGAAGTCCTTTGCCCTGTCTCGTGTGTAACACTCGTGCAAATGTTGGCCAGTTTTGTGACAGCCTTTGCATTGTCTTACACACATGGTCTTACTTAATGCTTGAAATCCCACTAAGGGGTAGGTAGTATATCCATAGGACAGATGAGGAAACCACGGCTTAGATTAAGGACTCCCGCTGCTCACTAGCTTAAAAGGTAGCCCAGCCAGGATCCATAGCTAGTCGACCAGCCGTTTGCAGTTCCAGCCCTTGGCCTCTGGTCCATCAGGCCTGCTGCTTAGGGGGACTTGCTGGACCGGTCCCAGGGACCCCACAAGGGAAAGAATGCTGCGTCTCCCTCTCTTCCAGGAGGCTGAGCTCCAGCGGGTGCAGAAAGTGCGGGAGCTGGAACTAGCCTACGCCCGGTCCCAGCTGGAGCTGGAGGTGAGCAAGGCGCAGCAGCTGGCTGAGGTGGAGGTGAATAAATTCAAGCAGATGACCGAGGCCCTGGGCCCCAGCACCATCCGGGATCTTGCAGTGGCCGGGCCAGAGATGCAGGTGAGACTGGGGAGGGAGCAGGAGAGTGTGTGTCCCTCGGGACCATACTTGGAACCCAGAAGGCAGCGCTGGGGGCAGGGGGGTTGGGGGAGGCGGAGATGGGACAGGCCTATACCCATGCCCGGTGTCCTCTGTTGGGCACTGCACTAGCTCCGTCCGGGATGGACAGGAAGTGGCGGAGCCACCAGTCTGTGGTCAGTGCTCTGAAGGAAGTCAGGTGGGCGCCGCTGGATGGTGTAGGGAGAGCGGCTCTGAGGAGGGGGTACTTGAGGTCAGTGTAGAGTTGATGGGAGCCTCCTGCGAGACCGTGCAAGGACAGAGACCCAGAGGACAAAACCCAGTGCGTTTAGGACCAGAAAGGACCCCATGGCCGTAACCCGGGGTGAGCCGTGAGAGGCTGAAGGCAGGACGGGGGTGGCTGGGTCTTCTAGGCCTCCTAGGCCCCAGGAAGAAACCTCAGGTTCCCCGCTCCCCCTCCTCGCCGCTTACCCCAGACTCCTCCTGGGAGGCTGGCTTGGGTGGCAGCCCTGGTGGCAGAGGGATGTGGGTGGGGCCGAGGAGCAGAGTCCCCCTCCCACTCCCCTCTTGCGCTTCCAGGTAAAACTGCTCCAGAGCCTGGGCCTGAAGTCGGCCCTCATCACCGATGGCTCCACGCCCATCAACCTCTTCAACACAGCCTTAGGGCTGCTGGGGGTGGGGTCTGAGGGCCAGCCCCAGGCCCAGACAGCGGCCGGCAAGCCGGGCCCCACGGAGGGCTTGCTGCTTGGGTCCACTCCTGTCCCTCCGGTTCCTGGAGGCAGCCACGTCGTGCCTTAACTCTGAGCTGCACTTACCAATAAAGCACTTCTGAGCATTGAAACCACCTGGGCCTGGCGTCTGCGTCACAAGGGAGCCTCGTGGATACCCCTGAAATCTTAAGGTAGCTCTACGGACTGTCCTCCTGTCAGGTGGAGAGAAACTGAGACAGGGAGAGGTCCAAGCTGATAGGAATGTGACCCCAGTCTAAGTGGCCAGATGGCCTTTTGGCGGTCAGCCCTCCTGGACCCCCGGTCAGGGAGAGGACCCCGCAGGGGAGAGAGTGGCGCCCACCCAGCCGGCCCCTCCGGGGAGCTCCCGCCAAGTGCTCCAGGGGCCGGGAGGTGTTGGAATCAGGGTCTGGGGTCTCCCCCCCCCCCCCCAGCGCTGGGGCGGCTCCCTCTGGCGCCACCTGCTGGTCACCCTGCAGACCTCGCGGGCCTGGGCACTTGTCCTTCAGGGGGAGCTGGGGTGCATCCCTGAGGCTCTGGGACGGGCTCTTCAGGAGCAGAGGGAGGAGTCCCCTCTTCCCACCCTCGCCCCACAACTAAGGCAGAGCCCTTTCTTGCGGGAAGCATCCGGGCAGGATCAAATCCTCCTCCCCAAGAGGAGACCTGCTGGTGCCCCAGCCCTTTGCTCAGGGCGAGCAGTGGGAGGCAGGTCTGCAGACCACGTAGAAGGGTCCTAGGGATGGAGGAGGCAGCAGCTCGGGGTTCTTTCTGTGTGGCTGGAGAAGGCAACTTCTTGGCTGCCTTCCATGCAGGAAAGGGTTCAGCAGCCATTCCCCTCCTGAACAGGGTGGATGCTTTGGGTTGGGGTCCTCCTCGTCCTGCACCGAGGCCTGACCCCACGAGCCTGGTCTCGTTTGGAGTGGAGCTTTATTTGTGTGGCTGGTGGCTCTGCTCAAGTGTGCCCTTGAGGGCGTCTGGGTGGCTCAGTGGGTGAAGCCTCTGCCTTCGGCTCAGGTCATGATGCCAGGGTCCCGGGATCGAGTCCCGCATCGGGCTCCCAGCTCCATGGGGGTCTGCTTCTCCCTTTGACCTTCTCCCCTCTCATGCTCTCTCTCTCTGTCTCAAATAAATCTTTAAAAAAAAAAAAAAAAAAGGAAAAGGAAAGAAAGTAAGTCTGCCCTTGAGGCCCGGGTTTGACCACGGAGCCCGCAGTCAGCAGTGGGACTTGGTGGACAGGCTCGGAGTTGACAGAGCAGGCAAGGCAGTCCGCACCCCCCGCCTTGCTTCTGCCCATGGCCAAGGGCTTCTGGGGGCAGGTGACAGCAGGCAAGGTTGTCCTTGGCGGCTATATTCCTTCCCCTCAGCAGCGGGCTCCCATGGCTGAGCCCGTCACCTTGTCCTAATAACCTTACCGCCTCTGAAACCTCAGCTGCTGCTGCCTCACCTTCCCAAACTTCCTCCAACTCAAGTCTTCCGTGACCTTGACCCCAACCCCCCTCTCAACCTTGACCCCCACCTTACATATCCATCCTGCCGCGACTCCCTCATCAGAAACCTCCCTCCTTAACCCCATCTGGCCCCTCCCCCGTGAAACTCAGCCCCATCCTTTCCTAAACCAAGCACGGCCCACTCCGCCCACTCTGCAGCCTGGGACTAGCTGCAGCGTGCTGGCAGAGCTCCGTCCCACTTGCTGACGGATCTCCTTTTAAACTCATGGCAACACATCTTGAGGGAGACCCAGGGCCTCTGACGCAGCGTCTCGGGGCCTGTGGGCGCTCTCCTGCAGAGCAAGCACTCACACCGGCTCCCCGTCTCCCACGTCCCCACCCACCTGCTCTCTCACCTCTTAGAGAAAATAGAAGCGCGCTGGGCAGGAGGCCCCTCTGGTTCCCGGCAGCTGGAGTCTGGCCTCCTCCTGTGCCCAGTGGGGACCGGGCCCCCTGGGCCTCCCCCCCGGGGCTCTAGATCCCTGATCGCAAGCCCCCCGGGGTCCACTCTGTGGATCACCTTTCTGGCCTGCGCTACCCACCCCTCCCCTCGGGGCTCCCTGTCCCGGGCAGGTGAGCAGCCTCTCGGCTCTGGCCCAGGGTGGAAGCAACACACAGGCTCGCCCCAGGCCCTGCCTTCCCTCCAGCCGCCACCGCTCCCGTCTCTCTTTTTAAGATTTTTTAGTTGTTTATTGGGCCCAGAGAGAGAGATCACAAGTCGGCAGAGCAGCAGGCAGAGAGAGAGGAGGAAGCAGGCTCCCCACTGAGCAGAGAGCCTGATGTGGGGCTCGACCCCAGGACCCTGAGATCATGACCTGAGCCGAAGGCAGACGCTTGACCGACTGAGCCACCCGGGCGCCCCTGCAGCCCCATTTCTTGGTTCCGTTCCTTACCGCGCATTATCTTCTCAGCCCCCTGACTCCACCCCTTCCTTCCAGGAAACTGCTCTGATCAGCTTCACCAACACTGGTCTCCCCCGACATGGCCCACTCCACCTCCTCCCCACCCAAGGCCCACACCCGGCCACCTGGCCACCTCTACTTCCTCTGCTCTGTCTAAATCACGGGTCGCCCCAAACCCTGTTCTTTCTCAGCGACCACCTTTGCCATTCCCACGCTTTAGAACATCTCTGTCCCACTGACTTCAAACGAAGTTCTCCATCCCTGACCTCACCCCTGAGCTCTGGACCCCTTTCCTGGCCATCAGGCATGGCCATATGACTTGGTCTAGCCAGTGACATGCAAGGGGAAAGGACATGGCTGTCCTCTCTTTTCCCTTTGCCATGGGGACGGGCCATGTCCTAAAGAGAGGCTCCTCCGTCACGGGGTCCCACGGAGAGAAATGGCAGGAAGCAGAGCCGCAGCTGACGCATTATAGACCCGCAGCAGGGCCGAGAATTTGCCGGTGTTAAGACGCTGGAATCTGGGGAGGGGGACGTTACCGTAGCATAATCTAGCCCCTCCTGACCACTCCATGTCTCCTCACGAGCTTACGGACTCTAGTAAGGTAATAGGAGAAGCTGTCCTTTATTTTTTAAGATTTGGTTTATTTGAGAGAGAGAACACGGGCAGGGAGTGGGAGGGAGAAGCAGGCTCCCCGCTGGGGAACTCGGTGCCCCTGGGAGGCTGTTTTTAAATCGTATTCATGTGGTTGCCTGGGTGGCTCAGTCAGTTAAGGGTCTGCCTTTGGCTCAGGTCATGATCCTGGGATCGAGCCCCGCATCGGGCTCTCTGCTCAGTGGGGAGCCTGCTTCTCCCTCTTCCTGCCTGTCTTCATACTTGTGATCTCTCTCAAATAAATAAATAAAGCCTTTAAATAAGTTAAGGGGAAAAAAAGATAAAAAGAACCCCTTGCATAAGAAGTCCCAAGGTGGGGCACCTGGGTGGCTCAGTGGGTTAAAGCCTCTGTGGCTCAGGTCGTGATCCCAGGGTCCTGGGATTGAGCCCCACATCGGGCTCTCTGCTCTGCAGGGAGCCTGCTTCCTCCTCTCTCTCTGCCTGCCTCTCTGCCTGCTTGTGATCTGTCAAATAATAAATCTTAAAAAAAAAAAAAAAAGTCCCAAGGCCCAGGCACCAGCGCGGCCAACTTCTGGGGACAACCCTCTTCCTGGCTCAGAGACTGTGCCTTGGGCTTTATCCGCACCTGGTGGAAGGGGCATCAGCTCTCTGGAGCCTCTTATGACGGCTTCCCATTCTGGAAGGCTCCAAAAGCTGTCCCACCGGGTCTTAGCTTCCAACAGAGGAATTTGGGGAGCACGCAGACCATGGTAACATACAGCCCCACTATGTCCCTTAGATCAAATTCAGTCTAGACTCTCCCCACTGTCCTCCAGGTCACTCTGCTTGCTCCTGGGCTCAGTCTGGCCACTGGGCCTATGGGACCAAAGGCAGAGGCCAGCCTCGGGGTCCTACCACAGGAGGCACCTCCGGCCTCAGTCATGTATTCTACTGGCGTGGAAGACACACTGTCCCGCCCAGGTCTCCTCGTTCAGCCCGAGGGTTTGCTGGGTTTACCTAAGGTAGAGACCCCTGGTGTCACTAGAAATGGTTAGGGCCAAAGAGCCAAGAAAGCAGGGCCGTGGGGCTTAAGCGAAAGCTCCATGCCCACTGCAGACCAAGTGTAGCCCCTAAGTGTTCTCCAGAACCGGGCCTGGACGGTTTACCTACATCCTGCACAGGGGCAGGGCCCGCTGGTCTCCTCTGAGGGCCTCCATTTCCTCTCTCGAGGGTGGGCACCATAGGCGGCTAGACTGGGGGCGGAGGCCAAGGAAGGAAGGAATGTGCCCCAAGGCCCTTGGAACTACAGAAGCTGGTGAGAGCAGAGCACTGCCCACACGGAACGAGTTTTAAACTACGGAAGTACGTGTGTGGAGACCTGGAGTTTCTTCAGATAAGAAGGCAAGGGGTGGCAGTGGTCGCCTCTGGGGAGAAGGGGGAGCAGGAGGAGGCCGACTTCTGCACCTTCTGGAACGCGTGCGATTTCGTATTTCTTCTACCCTAAGAGTATTTGACCTATTATTTTGAAGGCTCCCTTCAGTGGCTCCGTGGGGCCTCGGATGAAGTCCCAGGTGCCTTGCTAGTCTCCTCGAGCGGCCCTGGCTGGCTCTGGTCCCCGCTCTCGCCGGCTCTCCCACCCCCAACCGATGGCACTCCCTGTCCCCAGCACATCCATCCGTTCCATTTTGGAGCCCCTCCGCGTGCCCTCTAACCTCCCCACCCCCCAGCTGAGAATCACTCCTCTCTTGCACATTAACCCTTCCTGCCCCGATCGCTAGCCGCTTTCCGGACACCCACCCACTTCGGCCACACGACCGTGTTCCAGCACTTTCTTATCCCATCCTCCCACAAGCGCAGCCCAGAGGGCATGATCTCCCCCATGGCTGGCCCGTGACCTCCTCGGAGGACTGATGGAATCCCCGGGCCTAGCACGGGAGCTGAGGTCAAACACCCAGCTGCTACATTGCAGCTCTCTGGGACTATTACAAGGACGAAACAAGTAACATCTGCAAAGAACCCCCAGCTCCGTTTCTGGCATATGGGAGGCTGAATATAGTCTTAAAAAGCAAGCTGGTGCCAGACAGCAGAGAAGACTCAGATGGCAGGGGTAGCTGTTAGGGACAGAAGCCCAGAACAAGGTCTATGACATACTAGGTGCCCCCAAATGGCTTAAGACAGGAATGGCAATTCTCAACATTATGGGGAAGAATCAGTCACCTGCTGTTTATTAAAACAGCAGACTCTGGGCCCATCCCTAGGAATCCCAACTCTAAACGCCTGGCCCAGGGTCCAAGCAGCTGAATTTTTAGGAAATAATTCACAGGCAGGACACCGGGGTGGCTCAGTCGGTTAAGCATCTCTTCAGCTCAGGTCATGATGGCTCCCAGGATCGAGTCCTGCATTGGGCTCCCTGCTTCTCCCTCTACCTGCTGCTCTCTGTCCCTGCTTAGGAGCTCTCTCTCTTTCTCTCTCTCTGACAAATAAATAAAATCTTTAAAAAATACTACTAATCCACAGGTCATCTAAGGACGGCACTCTAAGAAACGAAGTGATCCGCTCGTGGCTTTTATTAAGCGGCTACGGTATACCAGGTTAAGGTTCATCTTCACTGTGGGGACAGAGAAGGAACAAGAAAAGTCTGTGCCCTCGAGGAGTTTACATTCTGGTGGGAGTAGAAAACGGGAGGTATACAAAAAAGTGGGGACAGCCAGTGACAATGTCGCAAAGAAAGTAGAGCAGGTGGGCAAAGACCTGGGTGGCAGGGAGGGCCTCGCTCTGAGGTCACGGTGGAATGACAGGCGGAGCCAGTGAGGACACAACTGGGAGAAACGCATCCAGATGGAGCTTCCTCCCCCCCCACCAGCTCCCCTCAATCAGGCCCTGGTCCGAGAGTATCTCAAAGGAAACCAAATCCTGGAGAACGAAGCCCTCTCCTCCCCCACCCCACCCCCCTATTATGGAGGCTTCCAGAGCCAGGACAGACTGGACACAGGAGACTGGGATGGGTTAGGATCTACACGCCCCCTTCTCTCCCAGCTGGGGTACCCCAGGCTTCCTGGGGCCAGGGGTACAGTCTGACTCCCCGCCTTCTGAGAAACCTAGCCTCTAGGCCATCTCCCTCACTCGAGTGTCCCAAGTCCCAGGCCAAGCCAGATCCCTGGGCTGAGCCAGCAGGTGCGCCAATGCCGGGTCCCAGGGACTCCGGGACTCCCAGCCACCCGGCCTCCCGGGAGCACTGCCCGTAGGGGGGGGGACCTCCGAAGGATCCTCCCCAATTGGAAGTCCAGGTCCTTGGGAATGTGGGTGGGACTGGTCCTCAGGATCTCGGAGAACATGGCATCAGCCCGGAGGCCAATCCCCTTCTCAGCAGGCTGGACAGCACATTAGGAAGACAGGAGCCTGGGCCCTCCCAGGAGGGAGAGGGGAACCGCATGGCCCGGCGAGACTCCCCAGGGCAGGTGGGCGGCCAGGGGCTGGAGGTTCCGGGGTCATTTCTTCCTGGCTCGGTCCGCCGCATCCAGGGCGGCCATGTTGCGAGCAGCTGTGACCAGGTGGACCACACTGATGAGAGACTTGAGCACCGCGACAGGAGCGGTGATCCAGAGCCCCGCTCGGAAAAGACCCACAGAGCCAACTGCGGAAGGGAGCACGGGCGATACAGAGAAAAAGGGATGCGGGTGAGGGGGAGGAGGACCGGGGGTCTGCAGGCGCCGGGCCATCATCATCACCATCATCAGCACCCCGGGCAGGCCAGGACCCCACCCACCTCCCGCCCAGCCCCGCGCCTCCTACCTAATGGTCCCTCGGAGAAATGGAACAGGTAGAGGAGGCAATAGAAGAGCTCGTTCCCAGCACACAGGGTAAACAGGGCAGGCTGCATGGAGAGCAAAAGGGCCGCTTAAGCAGTGCCGCCCCTCCCCCAAGCTAAAGGACAAGGGGCCCGAGCCTTCTGCGGGTGGAGGAACAATACCTACCAGAAACAGAGGCCTGCAGGGGTGAGTGAAGGTGAAAGAGAGCGCTCAGGGTATTGCTTCCCTGCCACACTCTCTGTGGTCCCAGAATCAAGCCCTCGTGGCCTACGGCTTGTAGAGAACTGGCTGGAAGGCCAGTCTGGCTAACCCTCCCTCCCTCCCCACCAATCCTCCTTCCCGAGGCCGCGTCTCCTCTGGGTTGGGGCGTCCCCTCCTTGTGCCTGGGGCCTTCTCCTCACCCAGGACCAGGGCTCAGCCCAGGGCTCCGCGGAAGCGGAGGGAATCGGGGCGGGGCAGGAATGCTCACTCTGGACGTGTAGTAGATTCGAAGCACCGGATTTCCAGACAGGTCAATCAGCTTGTGACTTTCACTGCCCCGGACCACAGAACTTGGGGAGAAGCAGGGGGACGCATGAGCACTCCTTGCCACTCACGCGCATCAGCTCTTCCTGTGAGCCCCCATGAGGTCAGGTGCTGGGATTGCCTCTACCGAGCGGAGCAGATGGGGCTCCGCGAAGAACCGAGGTCTTGCCCAAAGCCACACAACCACCTTGCTGGTAATGACCCAGCGGAGTCAGGATTTGAATATCACGTTCCGAAGCCCCCAGCATGGCTTCTCTATCTGGAAGTCTCCGGACTATGCAATCCGGACTTGGTGGGGTTGCTGAATGCACCTGTGAACGGGGCCGGCCCCTCCCACACAGCCTCAGCCCTCCCCACCGCAGCGTCCCCTTCAGCCGGCCGCAAACCTGTGCAGGTGGAGCCAGTGGCTGGCCACATCCAGGCTCATGCTGAGCTGGAACAGAAGGGTGGCCCGTGGGTACAGTAGGGCGAGGTTCACCAGCAGACACATGGTGGAGCAGCGGTCCGTCAGCATGTCCAGCATGGCCCCAAACCGGGTCCCTGAAAAATGGGGGGTGTTAGGTGGGAGGGGGCCTCTGGGGGCCCTGGGTCTGTGACAGGAACCACGACTGGCGTATCACTCTGACGCAGCGTCTGAAGATTGAAAATGTGCACCGTCCCCGGGCTGGGGAGGCAAACAGACTGCTGCTGTCTGTGGAGTGTGAGGTCAAGGGGCAGGGGTCACTGCCCCATGAAATGAGGAGTCATGGACGCTAGCTCTGCAGTTCACCAACCCCGGAACCGAGGGTCTAGGACTGAAGCCAAGCTGACTTAATCTCTTCAGGAAGGTCTGGCAGGGGGGTTTGGAGACCAGATTAAAAAAAGTGAATGGACCCTGCAGAAACGATCCTTCCTGCCTCTCCATCTCCCCTCAGAAACGTGGCTCTAGAACCCCTCTTCCTTGTGCCTGGCACACAGCAGCCCCCCAGGAGTCACCTCACGGAGCCCTCCAGCACGGCCCTCCAGCACGGCCATGTCCAGACTCGCCGCCCCACACCCTGGCAGGAGGCTCTTCGCGGCAGCAAAGCTTAAATCCCTTCTGCTGGGAAAGGAGGCCGTTCCGCTCTGCTCTACGAGATGCGAGGGACGAAGCCCCCGGGTTCCCGAGCTCCCGCCGCCCCGAGGGCCCGAGGAGGAGGAGAAGGGGACGGAGGGTGGGCTGGGCCTCCGGGCTGGCCGAGCGGAGGGGTCGGTCACCTTGATTAAGGGCTCGAGCAGCGTGTCCATCGAAAGCGTCCAGGAGCCCGCTGAGCAAGTAGAAGGAGGAGGCCGTGAGGGGGCAGCAGGGCATGAAGTAGAAAGCAGCGATGGCGAAGACAATCCGGGCGTAACCTTGGGAAGGACGGGGGCAGCCAGCAGATCAGGGGCCCCGGCCAGCGCCCGCCCTGCCCGCTCGGCCCCGAGCCGCGGGCAGCACTCACCGATCAGGTTAGGCACAAACAGGAAGATGTTTTCGCCCGGCATCGCGGCGGCCCCCTTGCCCCCCGGGGCCCGATCTGGAGGTGGCACCCGAGTCCCAGCTCCGCCGCTCGGCCTCGCCCTCCGGCCCCGCGGATCGGCCGCGCCCACAGCGCGCAGGCCCCCGCCGTCCCCGCCCGGCCCCGGCGTTCGCGCTCGCCGCCCGCCGGAGCATGGGCCGGCTCCGAGCTGCGTCGGGCGCAGGGGCGCGCCCCGCCCGCCCTCCCCCGGGGGCAGGCGCTCCCGCCTCCAGCGGCGGCCCGGGTCTCCCCCAGCTGCGCCCGGGGGTGCAAAACAGGAGGGGGGGAAAAAAGGAGCCTAAAAACGGCTGCGGCCCCTTTAAGACGCGCCCGCTTCCTTTTTCCTCCCTCCGCCCCTTTCAGTCGGCGCGTACCAAGTGCAGAGGGAGGAGAGGGGTGGGGAAGCCTCGGCGCCCGACGAAGGGGGAAACCGAGACGGCGAGGTCGGAAGAGGAGGAGGCCTCGACCAATGGTCCTCCTGTCCTTGCTCCGGAGGGTGTATCCTCCTGGAGACAAGGACAAGGAGAGAACATGCCCCCGCGACCTGGGGCTGCGCGTCCCCGAGAGGTAAGGTTATGTGGTACAGCCCGCAGGTTTGTTTCCACCCCCGCCCCGCGCCGCCCACCCCCTACCTCCAGCCCCTTCTGCTCTCGGCGGCTCCGGGCAGCGAGAAGGCGGCTAGAGAGGCCCGAGGGCGGCCGAGGGCGGGTTCCTTCTTGCGCGCTCCTAGTGGTAGGAGGATTTGGTCCCAGGCGCCACCCTAGGTGATCTTCCTGTGTCTCAGACTTCGGGCGTTGGGGTCACCGTCCCCAAGGAGGGGCCCAAAGGGAGGTGGAACGGAGACCAGAGAGCGAATGCGACGTGCTGGGAAAATGCCGCCCCCTCCCCCGGCCCCCGCTTTTGGTTCTAGAATCCCTGATATCCTGGCAACCGAGCTGCACCTGCCCTGGTCCCCCTCTTCCCAGCCTTCCTCCCCGGTTCCTACTCCCCGTCCCCTGAGACCTAAATAGGGGCTCCTCAGCCCTTCCTGTGTCCCGCCTGCCCCAGATTTCAACTCGTCTGTCAGGTCGGGGGCCGCAAGCCTGCTTGCTGCCGTCTGGGGCAGGGCGTTGGGTGGGAGGAAGGCCCCTGGGAGAAGTGCAGCGAGAGGCTGGTTGCTCAGCCTCACACAGGTGTCTGTCTGCAGGGAGATGGCAGCCACACCTACCAGGAATGAGGAGAAAAAGGGCAGCAGGATGTCCCAAGCGGCAGCCCCCTCTGCTGGAAGTCTGGTGAGCATGGGGGTGAGCCGACGCGGATGGAGAGCTCCAAGGCCAAGGGCGCCGACACCTCCAGTCTTGAGACTCTAGCCTCAGCCCTGAGCCCGTAGCCCCGAGCACTTTGGGCCTTGGGGTCCTCAAGACTGCCCCCCACGCCCAGTGCCTTCTCTGCCAAATCTCAAGCATCAGCCCTCCAATACCGGACTCGGACCTCAGACCCCAAGCTCCCAGCCTGGGGGCCCCCAGACCCGGGACTCGCCTGTGGGAACTCCCAGGCTGAGCCCCCTGTGATTTCCCCTTTTGCAGAAGGTTTCATTATCCCGATCTGAGGAATTCCTGACCCGGATCAGCACAGAGCTCACCAACGAGGCCTTGTTTATCGCTGGCTGCCCCACGAACTCTGTGCCCACCAAGGAAAAACAGACCCAAGACCGAGGGACTCAGATATCCAAACATGGTGACCCCCCTACTCCAGGACCACTGTGCCCAGAGACCCCACCATACCCCGAGTTCCAGTCCCTAACCCCTCCCAACCACAGCTGACTTTTCCAGCCATCCGAGCCTGTCTCCCCGATCTCACAGCCAGCCCTTGAACTACGCTGTGCTCCTGGCCTCCAGCTCACCCAGCACCCACTCCTCACTGCTGGCCAGGAACACCTCAGCACCTTTCTCCTTAGCCACATCTCTTTCTGGCTGTGGGGGTAACACTTTCTCTGACTCAGGCCTCTACTTCCAGTGTTCTTCAAGACCCGGGGCACCGACACCCGGTGAGTGAAGCTTCAAGGGTTAGGGTTAGGGTTAGTGAGGGTTTGACAATGTCCTAGCAGGGTAGGGGGATTTGAAAACTGTGTAGTCCGAGTCTCTCCTGCTCTGATCCTCAAATTCCGAATTCTCAGCCCTCTCCTTTCCCTCTGCCTTCTCTAGTTCGGACAGAAACCGTACCGGTACTAAGGCACACCTCCTGCCATCCCCTCGTGACAAGGTATATACTGAGTCCACACTGAGAAGCCCCTTCTGTGTTAACGAAACATTTAGAGTTCACAGGTTATGCCAGGCCCGGTTTTAGGAGCCTGGGACCCAGAAATGAAGGATACGGTCTCTGCCCTTGAAGAGTTCACAGTTCAGTGTGTTGCCAGTCAAGTAGATGGTCAGTTACAACACGTTCTGGATCCATGCCCGTGATAGAATTGGAAACATCAAGAAGAGCGCTTATCCCAGCCTTGGGATAGGAGGGAAAGGAATCATGGAGCTTCCTGGTGGAGGTGACATCTAAAGAAAGAACCTTCCAGAAAAACAGTGGGTTGGTCAGAGTATTCCAAGTGGTAGGGCTTGTATGAATGAGCAAAGGCATGAGGTGAGTTTCAGTAGAGCGAATGGGGGTATGTCCGTGTATGGTCTTAGGGCGGGAGAGAGGGTGGGCTCAGGAGCAGCTGAGTGGCTGGAGTGCGGAGGCATGGGAGCCAAGGACCTCCTCGCCTTGATTCCCTGTGTTCTCAGTCACGCCAGCCTCATCCGTCTTCCTGGAGCATGGCAGCTGTGCTCCCACCTTTGGACGGATTAAGTTTGAGGAGCCCCTGGGAAGACCATGTAGATGGTTGGAAATAGGGCTTCAAAACTCATCGAGGATGTCTGGGCTGGTGATAGAAATTGGATTCGAGAGGGAGTCGGCAGTTGAATGCTGTGTGGTCGCTCCTGGGAGTGGGGGTGGTGCCGAGCAAGCAAGAAGAGGGTGCTGAGGCTGGGGGAGTCCAGAAGAATCTGTGCATGTGAGGAGTTGGTGGAGGAGCGAGGGCGTCATGGGGAAGGCAGAGAAGGAGCTAACAGCAGCTGTTTATTGAGTGGTATTTCCTGGGTCCGCCGGGTCTTAGCGATGGTCGGCTCGCTGGGGCTGCTGCTTCCGGTGTACATGACCAAGACCAGTGGCACAGTGCGGCCGAGAACAAGCCGCTGTTCTTAACCTCAGGCAGCTGACCTTCCAGGGCCTCTGGGACATTTGAACTCTCCCAGCTGGGCTTTGGTGTCAGAAGCAACTTGAAGTAGCAGGAAAGCCCTGGGCCTTAACAGCTAACCTGCTATCAATCTGATAGTTAGCCTCTGTGCAACCTGATAGTCAGCCTTTCTCCCGACTTGTCAAATGGGGGCCTTGGACAAGATGCTCTGTGAGGGCCCTGGTTTTCTGCTCCTTCCCAAATGCACTTGATTTAGAATTTCATCCTGAGCCAATACCCTCTCATCCCCTGGGCAGCACCCCATGGTCCCAAAAGAGTTTTCCTTCTTCATCCTCAAGAACATGGAAGCCTACAGAACTTTCAACTGCCCCTTGAATGATAGGTCGTTGTATGTGGGCAGAATGTCAAGTCGGGGAATGGGTGAGTGGTTGGAGGGCGTAGGTCAATGGACAGATGGATGGACAAATTCACCGAACGTTTATCAGGCACTTCGTATGTGTTGGCACTGCTTTGGGCTGGAGGATAGAAGTGAACCAGTGGGTCCCTTGCTTCTGAGAAGTTTAAATGGAGGCTGAGTGTTTAGGTGGAAGAGGGTTGGTTGAGTGGGTGGACGAGTGAATGAGGGGAGACAGATGGGCAGACACATGGGTGAGTCGAGTGTGGCGTGGGTAGAATGATGGGTAGATATGTGGGTGGAAACACCCGGGTGGATGGATGGATGGTGAGTGCGTGAGTGGGGAAAGTGCGGAATGGTGGGTGGAGAGAGAGAGGAGCAGGGGTAGAGGTTGGATGGAGAGGTGAAAGACAGAAGGAGAAGACAGGAGCGTTGGGGCCAAAGAATCAGAAGGTTCTTTCTCTTTTCTAGGGAGCTCTGCTTAGCAGCTTGACATCTGGAGGATGACCCAGTAGCCTTCGGTGCTGCTCGTGGCCTCTCACGTTCTCCCCCATTGTGTCCTCCTAGAACATGCATCAGAGCTCCTTGCTCCCAAGTCACTAACGCTTCAGTTTGCTGGGGTCTCCCGGTCGTGAACAGCAGCACACTCAAAGCCTCCCAGGTGTTCTGGAGCCATCTCACGCCTTTCCACCCGCAGCTGGCAAGGACATCACCAGAAATCAAAGGCTTTAATAAAAAGACAGAGAGAGGTCCTTCCCTCTTCCCAACCCAGGCCGGGCTCTGGAGTGGCTTCTCTGGGGGTGGAGATGTGAGAGGGCGGCCCTTTTTCTTCCTTCTTTTTCTTCTCTCTCTCTCTTTTTTTTTTTTTTCTTGCCAGATGTGTGGGCATATGGGTGAAATGGCATAGTCCTTGTTACTGGAACAGCTTTAATTCGGGCAGTTAACGACCTGTTTTCTGTCTGCCTTTTGGTGGAGATGAGCTCATGGATCTGAACTCCGCCTCCTAGCCACACTCCAGCCCCTTCCTGTCTAGCCTTGGGCATCTGAGAGGGTCCCCCCAGCTTCTGAGGAGCCACCTCTGCCATCAACGCCAGTGCTGAGGCCTCTCCTCGGGGCTCTGGGGCCTCATGCCTGGGGACACGTGTCACAGCCATTGCTAGCCAGAAGGGAATCCAGCCGCCTTGGTAGAATCTGCCTTTAAGTCTGAATCTGGCCGCTTATTCGAGACTCCTGAGGAAGTCCATTCGCATCTGAGCCTCGGTTTTCTTATCTGAGAAATGGGAATGATTATCCCTGTCTCGAGGGCTCCTCCTAGAGGTTAAAAACGAGTACAAAGTGCTTAGCGCCAGGCCTGGCACAGAATAAGGGCCCAGAAATGCAGGCTATTTATTAGAAGGCTCAGTGGGCGTCGCGTTCTAAAATTCAGCCTCCTCGGAGGATTTCAGTGTCCTTTGGAGTGCCCTAAAAAATGTTGAATTATACTTAAATATGAGATTTGAGTGACGTGAAATTCAATTAATTTGGAGACTCTTTAGACAAATGGGCCAAAATTCCTTATAATGTTCAAAAGTAGATATGCTGGAAAAGGACCCCCACAGGGTACAAAACAAGCTCATTCTTTATGAAATGCTACAAATCTGACCGTTACTTAGTAGACACCGAACAGTGGAGAGACTTACAGGGCCAAAAAAATTGGGGTTAAAAAGAATGGCACAGTTGGATGGATACAAACATTCTCGAAAGGAGAGTGCATTTTAGGTGAACTGGTCATGAAACGGAGGGCTGTTTGTGTCCTGCCAAGTGGGGGAGGCGGCTACCGTTGTCTCCTGGCTAAAAGAGCCTAGAAGCGTCAAGCAAGGGGCCGGGGACGGACAGAGACAGCTGAGGCCCAGAGGGGGCTCTTGATATGGTCGGGTCCCATCTTGGAACTCCGTCTGTTTCCCAAATCATTGCCCTTTCCCCAGGCCCCTCTCCAGGCCACTCTGTGACCCACCTTCCCACACCCCACCAGCCTAGTTACAAATGGTGGTTTTCTGTTTATTGCTCAAAACCAAAAATCCAGAAGCGAAGGTGGGGAGACTGTGGGTTGGGAGATGGCGCCAGGTGGGCAGGGGCCGCGTCCCTGCTTTCCCCTGCACCCCTCTTCTTCGGACCGCCCAGAGCCCAGGGGTGAGACCCGAGCACAGAGCATCTGGGAAAAGCCTTCAAGGTCAAAAGGAACAACAGAGTACTCAGGCAGTCCTTGGGGGGTACCCTGGGCCCGAGGGGCCCCAGGAGTTGCAGGGGGGCTGAGTTCCCCTCCCAGAGTCCAAAAGCCAGCAGGGCAGGAGGGGAGGGGCAGGCCCCCTGTTGGGCAACTGAGGAGAGGAGGCTTGGGCGGCAGGATGCTGGTTTATTTACGGTAGGGTCCCCAGGGCCATCAAAGCCCCCTCGTGGGACCAGGAGACTATTTACACAGCAGGAAGAAAAGGAGCCAGAGACAAGGTCCTGTACTCCTCCCTGCCCAGAATGGGAAGGGGAGGGGCGTCCTGGGTCCTGCAGCCTTCGTCCTGGGCTTCAGATGGAAACTTCATACTCCCGTGTATCCTGGAGAGAGAGCGGGATCAGCTGCTCGAGCGGGGTGGGGATGGAGGAGGGACACAATGGGAGGAGGCGTCCGCCAGGGGGGGGAAGACCCTGGGTGTTTAAAATAACATTGGCCATGAGGTTTGGGAGCCACGGGGGGGGGGGGGGGGGCAGGGACCAGGGCCTTATCTGGCCCCGGGGACACCTGCTTCATCTTACGGTATCTTAAAAATCACACACAAATTTGAGTTTCTGGGTTGTCCTGAGCAACCGGAAGACCTGGCAGTTGGGCCTAAGTTTCCACTGCAGACCAGATGGGGCACAAGTTGGCCACTGAGCCCCAATCCCCACCACGCTGGCACTCCCCACCGTGCACGTCTGACTCGCTGTGTTCACTGCTGTGGCCTTTGTAGGCCGCTGAGTTTGAAATCCCCAAGATGGGTAGTACAGAGACTTTGAGAGAAAGTTCTGGAGCCCTGGGGCAGCTGAGAGAGGCGGCTCTCCGGGGCAGAAGGGGAAGGGCTCACCCCAGCTTCATACAGTGGGTTGCTGAAGTCTGACTCCACAGTGATGGGGCTGTAGGAATGGGAGCCCGAGAAGCCGAAGAGGGATTTTCCCTGTAGTCTGCGAAAGGGAAGAGACAGAGGGGCTTATCCAGAGGTGAGCCCCCAACACCCCCCTCGCCCTGTCTTCCGTGCCAGCCAGGCAGGACGGCCGCCCTGGCTAGCAGCTCCGGGAGCAGTGTCCTTACTTGGTGTAGTATATGTAAACGCCACTGCCGAGGACAATGACCAGGCCTAGGGGCAGCAGGATGGCCAAGGCGAGGTTCCCACCCTCCAGCTGCCTCGACGGGTCCGTGGTCTGGGTCACTAGGGAGAGGAGAGGCCAGTGAGCTGCGGCTGGGCCCAGCCCACTGGCCTCTCCCAGCCTCTTGCCCTGGGCCTCGAACCCTGGGCTTCACCCCTCCGGGGCCTGGCGTCCTGCCCCCGGCCTCTGCCTTGCCCTCCCAACTCAGCCAGGCCTGGGGCTCCACCTGCGCCCTCACTGACCTTCCAGTTTTCGGTTGTCCAGGAGCTCCTCATAGGCCACTGCAGGGAGAGGAGGGGGAGGGGACGGGGTCTGAGCCAGGGAGGGAAGGAGGCTGGGTAGAGGCCGGGAGCCCAGTGGGGCTGCGCTGGACAGCCTGGTTCTCTCTGCCTCTGCTCAACCTAAGCTCTATCCTTCCCTCGGCGGGGGCGGGGGAAGACTGGTCAAGGCAGGGCCTCCTTCCGCTTTCTCCAGACCCCTAAAACTTCAGGTTTCTTGGGTGGTCCAAACTAATCGGTCTGTAGAATGTGTCAAAAGTGGCGGAAACTTGAGACCTAGCCCGAGGGCAAGGAGACTTCTAAGCCAAGGCCCCTCTGCTACATCCCTTAGGACAGTTCCATGCCCTTGAGGTTCCCCAAGACCACTGGATGTTCCTGGGAGGATCAGAGCCCACGGGAGGTGGAGGGGGAGCTCGGTCAGTCGTTCTCAAATTTGCTGCTCCCTGACTTTCCCAGTCCTGTCGCTCCCCAGACCCTGCTGTGCCCCTCCTGCCCGGTCTGCCCAGGCACCTTTGCAGAGCGGGGGCTGGCTGGTCCACTGGGAGGGGTGGCCGGGCACACAGGTGATGGTGACCTCGCCGATGAGCTCAAAGCCCTCGTAGCAGAAGAAGCGCAGAGACTCTCCGGCCTGGTAGTGATGCTTGTACAGCGTCTGGTAGCCGTTCTCCGGCACCCCTGGGTTCAGGCACGGCTCATACTTCACTGAGGGGCACAACGTCCGTCAGCTGCTGGCCCCCTGCTGAGCAGGCCACCCAGCCACCCTTCCCAGGGTGTCCCCAGACTCACAGGCACACTTGGGGACCCGGTCGCTCCACTTGGGTGTGCCCGTGTCCCGGCTGTAGCAAGTGAGCACTGCCGCCCCCTCCAGGCTGTACCCTGGCAGGCAGCGGTACTGGACGTGGGAGCCCACTGGGAAGCCGGCGTCGGAGGTGGTCCGGTGCCCGTTGGTGATCTCACCGGGGTCGGCACAAGTCATGACTGTTGGCAGGAGAGCAAGGTCAGGGGGAGCCTTAAAAGCCCTCCCGGAAGCTGAGGACGGGGAGACGCCTGAGCCGTGGGCCATCTTCCCGCTAAGCACCTCCCCGTCTCCCACCCTTTCCTCCAGATGCAGAGATGAGAGGTTGGAAAAATGTAAAATTCGGTGCATTTTAGATTTCGGGCTTCTTCCAGAAAAGAGCGGTGGGGACAAGCCAGGCCCCATCTGAGAATGAAATGTGAAGTCTTCTGCCCCTGTTACCGGAGCCTCGGAGCTACACCCTGAGGCCACCAGCCCCACTCGGTGGATCTTAGGTGGGACAGCGGCCCAGCCCGCCTGCGCCCCTCCTTCCTCATGCCGGGCATCCCCAGCGCCCTCCGCTCATTTGCACAGCCTGCCCTTTACAACCTTGTTGTGCAAATAACAATCAGAGCCATTTCTGGTATACGGACCTCTGCTACGTGCTTTACAAGCACAGCATCTACACCCTGACGATCCTGAGGTCAGCGTGGCTCATCTCACAGGGCTCAGGGTGGGGAAGTAACTGGTCCAGAGCACTGGGCTGACATTCAGAGACTTGGCTCTGAGCTCAGCTTCAGGCTCGGTGTGCTGCCTTGGCCACAGGGCCTGTACCCTCTGGTCCTGGCTGGATTTCAGACTGGACATACTGTCAGTCCTTCTAGAGATGGGGAGCTGTCTCAACCAGAACGTTTTCCTTGTGTCCAGTCCAAATCCGCCTTCCTGAACTTCACTTCATTGGTCCCAGCATTGTCCCCCAGGGCCAGGTGGAAGACCCACAGTCCCATGTCCTGGCAGCAGGCTTCCTAAAATTTCGAGAAAATGCCAAGACGCCACCCCTTTCTGCTCCTTCAGATATCACCTCCTCAGTGAAATCTCCCCTGCCTGAAACAATGAACCCCTCGCCCCTCTTCTCACGGTGCTTCTTCCTTATTTACAGCACCTGCTAAACTGTTCGCAAGCACAGGTCCTGTGTGAAAACTCGGATGTTAAGTCCTTTGCCCGGAAACACCCTGCAGTTATGGCTTTGGAATACCCTGAGCTGTTTTAAGTGTCCCCCTTCTGAACTGTGAGCTCCGCCAGGGTCAGGAGGGACCCCAGCCCCCTGCATCACCCCAACCCTGCATGCGGCTTCAATGACTGCGGTAAAATAAACCTAGTTCTCTGACCAGCCTAGGCCCCAGCATGCCAAGGGCGGGAGATTGAGACTCGAGAAGGGTATAGAAGGGGAGGAGCGAAGCGGAGAGTCGACGGGGCGGGGCTGGGGGCGGGACTATGACGTGAGGAGGCGGGGCCAGGAGGCGATGGAGGCGGGGCCAGGAGGCGATGGGGGCGGGACCAGGAGAAAGTGAGGAAACCAGGTCAGAGGTCAGAACTGTGCACGAGGGAGGGACGCCGGCCGGAGGTGAGAGTGGGGTCCGCAGGGGGCAGTTTCGGGACACCGAGGATCAGAGGGGTGGAACCCAAAGGGTGAAAGGGACGAGGCCTGAGTAAGATCCGGGCAGAATCCAGAGGGAAGGGGTGAGAAACTCGGCCGGGCCGGGAGCGGGGGCAAAAAGGAACTTGAGCCCGCCGCAGAGGGGTTGCGGAGCCGTGAGACCCCGACGGGCAGGGGCGGGGCCCGAGCTCACTCTTTTGGCAGGCGGGCGGCGCGGCGCTCCAGGACAGGTCCCACTGGCAGGTGAGAATGTCGGAGCCAAGCAGCTCGTACCCAGGCTCACACTGGTAGGTAAGCACCGTGCCCCGGATCAGGTCCCCGTGGGAAGCCGTCCTCCAGCCCGACTCTGGAGGGGGCAGCTCCGGGCACGTGTCGTTCCTCGGGACCTCTGCAGGGGAGAGACAGCGAGTTTGGAGGCTGTCCTGCGACGGACTCAGGGCGCCCTTCCAGACTCGGGGGGCCTTGCTCCTCCCGGGATCTCTGGCTGGCCGAGCCCCTGCGCGTTTCAGGACCCTAGACCTCGGTACCTTTGAAATGCAACACGAAACCCTGTCCCAGGCCCGGGTTTGGGGGCCCTGGCGGTGCCTGGAACTGTAGCGTGAGGTCGGGCCCCGAGGAGAGGAGGCGGCGGCGCGGTTGAGGTCCCCGCAGCTGGGCCAGGACTCGGGCGCTGGGACCGTCCCCATCGAAGAGTGTCAGCATGTCCCCTTCACGCACATTCAGGCTGCAGAGATTGGAACCAGATGTGCGGGGCGGGTTACGATTCGCCCCTCCTGTGCGGTTCTGCCCGGTCAGTCACTCCGTTCATTAGGAGCCCCACCTGCTCCCCAGCCCTGTCTGCACTTCCCCATCCCAAGTCTGGCCGCCCTTTAGGCAATTATGGGCTTCTCTATGCGAGCCCCTCCGGGTTCCGCTTGTTCGGTGGCGCTCGGAGTTCCTGCTTCCTGATTCCCAGCCCAGCTCCCCAGAAACTCCGCGCACTCTCCGGTCGCACCTCCCTCCCCGGGGATGCACAGTCTCTCTCTCAAGTCCAGCTCCGGCCAGTCACAGGCCATGTTCTTTCCTCACCGGCCCAACTCCAGGAGCCGCTGGGACTATCCGCCTTGGGGCCATGCCCACTTCTTGTTAAAACCGGTCACATGGCCATCTCATCCCCAATCAGCTCACTGGCTTCTCCCCACCCCCACTGCCGCCTCATAGGCTGGTGACCAGGCCACAGTTTGGGCCTGGGTTCCTGGAAACCGCTCAAGGGGCAGCCTCGAAACAGCCAAAGAGCGAGTGACACAGGGCCAGAGCCCCCGTTTCACTACGGCCGCTGCAGAAGCCCCTGAGTGACCCATGTCCTTGTCCAGAGTCGCCTGGACAAACCAAAAGCGATTTGTTCCTAGGTCTCCCTGACACCCCACACCCCTGTCCTGAACTGTCAGTCACCTTTTCATCTCGGGTCGCCAGCCAGGCTCCCGGCGCCGGCTGCAGTGTCGTCACACCACGCTCCAGGGGGCCCACACCCACCGCGCCCTCCGCAGCACCCTAACGTACATTTCAACTTGGAGCAAGATGCGCTTCTCCTCCTGGACGTGCAGGCCCCACACGCAGTCCTGGCCGGGGCTGTAGCTCTGGGGCCAGTCGGGAGAGAGGACCACACCAGCCGCCTCTGACAGCTCCCCTCCGCACATGGCTGGGGGAGAAGGGGGTGCACATGCCGAACGCCCCGTCTTCATTCACCTAAGGTCTACCTACTCCCAGCTGTGGGCACCAGACTGCTTCACAGGCTCCCTCTTAATTACCTGTGCCCAATCCCGGCCTTGCTCTCACTTAGCCCCGCCCACCTAGCCCCGCCCACTCTCCCGCCTATGCGTTACCCCGCCCATCCCAAGACTTAGCTCCAGCTAGAGCTCTTCAAGACATTTGGGTCACGACCCCTAAATTCTGTAACAAACCCACCAATTGTTCAGCTGAGAAAAACGATCTCCGAAAAGGACAAGGATTTTACCCAAGGTCTGGGTTTACTGGGTTTGGATGTGCAAGTCTCCTTCCCGAATGGCCTTCTCCAGCTGGGGGCGGGGGGTGGCTGGAGACGGCGGAGGGAGCCCCTGGGGATGCGGGGGCTCACCCTTGCAGGCTGGCTCTGTGTCATTCCAGTGGGGTTCTGTGGGATCCACACATTCGATGGCATTTGGGGGGCCAGGGGGCTCCAGGGCATATCCTGGGAGGCACGAGAAGGTGGCCAGTGCCCCTGGGCGGTACTCTGGGTCTGTGGTGGTGACATTGCCGTGTGCCAGGAAGGGAGCGAAGCAGCGATCTTCTTCAAAGGCTAGAGAGGGGTCAGTCACAGAAAGTAAGCATGAGGACAGGCCTCAGGGGGTCTCAGACTGGGGGGGTCTGGGGCTGAGTTCAAGAGACGTTTGGCTGCTCAGTGGGTTGCTTAAAATAGAATGCCTTTTCCCTTAGCTTTCACTCTCCGGTCTCCCCCAAATCCTAACCCTTCTCATTCTCACATTTATGCTACCTTCCTGGCCGCTGACGGGAAACCCCTAGGCTAGTCAAATCCCAGCCCCCGTTCTACAGATGAGGAAACTGAGGTCCACAGACCAAAAAAACACTTGCCCAACGTCACTCAGAATCAGGTCTCAAACCCAGATTGCTTGAATCCTAGCCAGAGTCACTTGGTTTTGGAAACTGCAGAGGAGGGAGGGGAAGGGTGCCTTCGGAGAACAGCTCACACAGGTGTGTTCTCTCCTCAAAAACAAGAGTTAGAGGGGCGCCTGAGTGGCTCAGTCGGTTAAGGGCCCAACTCCTAGTTTCAGCTCATGGACTCTTAGTTTTGGCTCAGGTGGAGGCCGCACTGGGCTCTGCTTGTGGATTCTCACTCCCTCTGAGTGCCCCCCACTCCCGCTCATACTCTGTGTGTGTGTCTCTCTCTCCCTAAAGTAAATAAATAAATCTTAGAGGGAGAGAGAGAGTGCAGGGGTGGGGAGGAGCAGAGAGAGGTGGGGAGAGAGAATCTCATGTAGACTCCCCGCTGAGAGCTGAGCCTGACTTGGGGTTTGATCTCACAACCCTGAGATCATGATCTGAGCTGAAACCAAGAGTTGTCCGATTAAACGACTGAGCCACTCAGGCAGTCCATAAAGAAATCTTAAAAAAAAAAAAAAAAAAAAAAAAAAGATTCTCCACACCCTTGATTACCCATGTTGTGGCTAGAATCCCAACGTACAACAAATGCAGAAGCTACTCAATTTTGACTTCGGACTAACTCAGCAAAAAAGAACATTTGGAGAGCATTTTTGCTTTTGCCCACGTGACCATAGCTCAGCTGCAGGACGATCCGTGGGGAGGAATGTGAAGCTCATAGAGCAGCAATGGCCCACAATCAGGGAGGCAGACCTCAGCCCTCGGAATTCTCTGCACATTTGCAAGTCGAACAGGCAGTTTATTTTTCAGATCTGCTGTTCTAGTTCACTGTTACTTACAACCTGATGAGGTCTCAAGTCCAAATCCTATGCGTCCACCAGGGCCCAGTGCCCGATAAATCAACTGCTCCTTTGATTCACACCACAAACCAGCCCCTCCTGTCTCTGAGCATCTCACTTTCTTTCTCTCTCTCCTGCTACTGCTTGCACAGATCCTCTGCTCCAGTCACGCTGAAATACCCTCTTTCCCAAACATACCAGGCCTTTCTCTACCTCTTTACTGTTGCTCACCCCGTTCCTTTCACCTGAGGTGCTCACCCCTAATCTCCCTCTTTTAAAATGCTCTATATTAGGGGCACCTGGGTAGCTCAGGTGGTTAAGGGTCTGGCTCTTGGTCTCCGCTCAGGTCATGGTCTCAGGGTTGTGAGACTGAGCCCCACATCACGCTCTACACTGAGCACGAAGTTCTACTTGGGATTCTCTCTCGCGCTCTGCCCCTTCCCACTCCTCTTTCTCTCACTCTCTAAAAAATAAATAAAATAAAATAAAATCCATTCTCTCTATCCAGTAAGGGCCAGCTCAAATGCCTCTTCTCCCACAGTCACTGACCACCTCATGTCTACCTGTCCAGCATCTGCACCGCTGTCTTCTGTTCAAGGCACTCCTACTTTCATTTTGGGACACACGCCTCCCCCATTTCCAGTCCAGGAGGTCCAGTTGGGGCCAACTCTGGATGGTCGTGTGATAGGGGTCTGCCAATCATACCGCCACCCGCCCTTCCTTCCGTGATTGGTCAATGACCTCAGCCGGAGCAATGAGAGCCCTCCCTGGCATTTTGGCTGCCCCTCTTAGGAAAGCGGTGCCCTTTCTCTTTCTGATGGACTTGCTGTGTGGGTGGCATGTCAGTTTGAACTGCTAGGGGCACCACAGACTGAGAGCCTGACTGACGGTGACGCCAACACGGAGGGAAGCACTGAGGGGTGAAGGTGCCCGGTCTCTTGGCTGTGTCCCTGGATCCAACCATCCGTGAAACTTAAATGGGAAGAGCCCCCCCCCCCCGGGAATTGGAGGGGGTCCTTGTAGTTTGGGGGTGGGGAGGAAGTTAGTTTCCAGAGATCCAGACAGAGGTGAGCAGGGACAGGGTCTGTGCTTGTGACCATACCCTGCCCTCAGCAAGATGGCAAAGTGCAGGAGTTGGGATCCCTGGGTGGGGGTGAGGGGGGGACACACTTACCTTCAAATCGGAGGCTTAGCAGCAGGGGGTTGGCGGGTGTCTCTGAAAGCAGCTCCACATAAAGGGACTGGGCGTCACTGATGAGACCCCGCTCGGGGACGTCGTCCATATCCGAGTCATAGATGACTGGGGAGAGGGGGCTGCCCCCGGAGCGCACCATCAGCCTGCGATGGAGAGAAGTTTCCCCTCGGAAGCTGGCTCGTCGCTTGCCGGCTCTCCTAACTCGTTCTCACAGCTGTTATTTTCAAGCACCAGCTACGTCCCGTGTATGCTAAGTCTTCGCACATTTTGTCTCATTACTTTTCACAAGAGCCCTTGAGTCAGCATGATTTATCATCCCTGATTTTATAGATGAGGAAATGGAGGCCCAGAGTCACCTGCCCTGCGTCACAGAGCAACTAGTGGCAGAGCTGAGGTAGTGGCTGGTCAGGCGAGAGAGGGGGTACCAGTGATGATGGTGAGGACAGACGCATTTCCAGGGCTCACTCCCTTCCGAGCACTTCCCGTAACTCAACACCTTTATCCCACAGAAACCTTCTGAGGAGGTCCTGTGATCTCCGTTCTACTGACGAGGATAACCAGACCGGCAACTGGTCTGTTTGCACAGCTATACCACCTAAGGGGAAGGACTGATCTGCGTTTGATACACCTCTTAACTGGGATCCACCCCAGGTCGGTCTGACTCCCCAGTGCAGCCTTCCTATTTCCCTCAGGTGGGGGCCTCTGAGCCAAGACCCAGACCCTCACCGGTCATTGTCCTCATCCAGTGAGACCCTCTCGAAGTGCAGGTGAAGCCGGCGTCCCTCAGCTGCTTCAATGACCCACCGGCAGGTGAGGTTGGGCCCTGCCGCTCCTCCAGGCTCAGGGGACACGATGCGACCCAGTGTAGCATTGTGGATGGTGCCACCACAGGATGCTGGGGGTAGGGGGGGACATGGGAAGGTGACTGGTCCTCCTGTCTTCAGAGCGGTTACATCCACACTTTCGGCTGGGACCCAGCCTCAGAGTGCTCTCTGCCCTACAGGCTCACCCCAGAGGGTGGGACCTTCTCCAAGGCCACCACCCAGGTAGGGAACCAACCCCCCAGCATGGACCCTCCCTGGGACGGAAAGCCTGCTGATATGAACACTCCCCAGGTATGGACACCCTGGCATGGGGAGGATGAGGGATCCCCAAAATGGAAGCCCTCAAACTTGAAAATCTTCAAGATGGTATCCCCAGGATAAAGATTCTTCACGATAGGGAACCTCTAGATAAGGACTTCCAGAATGGTTTCCTTGAGCATGAGGAGTCTCCGAAGGAAGACATCTCCGAAGGAAGACATCTCCAGAATGGTGACTCCCCATATGGAAACCCTTTAGGCAGGACATCCCCAGATAGAGACACCCCCCCCCCGCCCCCACCGCTGCCAAGGATGGCAGTTCTCCAAGGGTCGACACCTTCTGTGTGAAGAGCTCCAGATGGAGACACCAGGATAGGGACTCTTCCAGGCAGAAACCCCTTCAAGATGGGTGTTGGCCAAAGATAGAGACCCCCAAGATAGTACCCGCCCAGTGGGGCTCCCAGGACAGAAGCCGCACCTAGCGCGCCGGAGACTCACCCACGCAGCTGGGGGGTTCGCCACTCCAGGCTGGCCGGGTGCCGTTGAGGCAGATAAGGGTCTCCTCGCCCTGCAGCTGGTAGCCTGAATCACAGTGGAAGGTGGCAGTACCCCCAGGGTGCAGGTCTGTCACGCTCACGTCCCCGTGGGCCGGCCGGGGAGGGAAGCCGCAGCTCAGGAGGTAGGCTGGATCGGCAGAGCCGGGAGAAGCGAGACTGGTTTTCGCGTGCCGGCCTCTCCCACCGGTCCCCTCGCCCACGCTTCCCTCTTAGGTCCCTTGGTGGCAGAGGGGGCTCCCTACTGGAGCTCTCGCACGGCCACTTGGTCTCACGAAGAGGCCATCTCAACATCCCTTCTGTCCCCTAGTCTTTGTAATCTACCCACTTTGGCCTCCATTTCGTAGATGCAGTATCTGAGACTCAAAGAAATTCTGCCTCTCGCGCTCACTTGCCGGGGCAACCTCAGGCAAGTCAGTTGGCCACCGCGAACCCAGCCAGCTCTAAAAATAACAAATGGTGTCTGCAGAACTTGTTCAGCTTCTAAAATGAGCTCATGCAGTGCTTCTGAGGTAGCCACAGGAAGGCCGTGATCCATTTTCCAGATGTAGCAATGGGTTGTTAAGTGACTCCTAGTGATTTCTCCCCGCTGAGGTGCGTGGTAGGAGCAGAGCCCCAGCTTTCCTCCAGAGGAGCCCTCATGAAACTCCTTTGGGAAGTTTGGCTATCTTGTCATTGGAGACCTTAGTACTCAGTGCCCCCTCCGTGAATCCCCCAGGGAAGGTGAAGGGCTTGCTGTCCTTAAAGAACTGGTTTCTCTTCTCCTCTCTTGCAGTGAGAACTGAGTGATCTCTCTTTTTGTGCTGCTAAGAAGCTCAGAACCAGATCAAGGCTTGTTCCGAGCAACAGTGGCTTGTCCATCCACCTTCTATTTTTGTCATCTTTAATAAGCACTTCCTGGTACCCATTTTCTTATTTAATTTTGCTGCATTCTTTTTCGAAAGCCTCCTGAAATTCTTGTGGAATCACAGGAGATAAAACAAAGAAATAGGAAGTGACTTGGGGCCGGGGTGGGGGGGTGGGTGCTGGCCGGCCTAGTCGGAAGGTCGTGGAAGTCTTGATCTTGGGGTCATGTGTTTGAGCTCCATGTTAGTCATGGAGTGGAGATTACTTAAATATCTAAACTTAAAAAGGAAGGAGAGAGTACGGAAGGGGGGGAGGGAAGAAGGGAGGAAGGAAGTGACTTGGCAGGAGACAGTGGACTCTAAATTTGGTCCTGACATAGTTCTATGCTTCAGACCAGACAGAGTTCATCAAGAAGGGCTTCCTGGAGGAGATGTACCAAAGCTGCGTCTCTGTAGGAGGGGCAGGCTCTGGAGAGCCATGCTTGGGAGATTCCGGCTCGCCTGGGCCTTGGCTTTTGCTAACTGTGCCGCCCTGAGTGATTAAGTCAGAGACCTGGTCTCCCTACTTCACAGTTCAGCAAGCATTTCCTTGGCTGGGTGCTAGCGCAGAGAGGTGAAAAGGACCCAGGCCTTGTCCGTTCGGAGTCTGCAGTCTACCGAGATAGACCCCAAAAGTTTCTCGAGCACGGTGGCTTAAATAAATATTAGCCTCTTGATGGCTCTCCACGACCGACAGAATCCAGCCCAAACGCTTTGGATTGACATTCCAGCCCCTTCTATCACTGCACCCAGCCGAATGCCTCCAGCTTCAGTTCTTAAACCCACAACCCATAGAGCCTCCACAAGGTAGCTTTGTGACTTCATATTTTTTCGCATCATCTCCCCTACCTGCGAGGTCCTTTTCCCGGTCTTTCTCATCTTTCAAGGAGTAACGTAAGTACCACCTCTTCCAGGAAGTCTTCCCGGCCCCTCCCCTCTCCCACAGAGTTAGTTTCTTTCTTGCCTCCACACCTGTGCACGCGTACTTTTATCATCACGTGAACTGCTGTCTGTTGCCATGGTGAGACTGAACTGGCCTCACTTGTTTTGTCCCCTAAAAACCTCGCCAAGCCGATCCGCCGATGCGGCCCAGAGGTGGTATGCGCCTGAACACACTGCACTGGGAGATGGGCACACCTGACTTCCAGTTCTAGCTCCACGACTTATTTGCTGTATGACCTTGGGCAGGTGATGCCCCTCGGGGGCCTGTCACCCGTCAATAGCAGTAGTAAGTCCTACCATTGGCCAGCCAGCCTTCCAGTTAAAGGAAAGAAACACGCAAAGCACCTTCGCAGAGAAAGTGCTCAGAAAATCTGAAGCCCCCGTCCCTCAGGCTCGATGAATGAATGACTGGGAGTCTGCGGATCTGTCGTCTGACTCTGCAGCACATGTGTGGGTGGCTGGGCCGTCCCTACAGCCCTTCTTCCTCTTGGAGGTGGAGTGGCCAACGGCCACCCTTGGGGGTGCCCCGAGAAGCACACAAAACAACCGTCAGCACCAGGGTTGTGTAAATGGGAGTGTTTGCTGGGCCTGGGGCGAGCAGTGATGGAACCTTTGGCCTTTCAGAGAAGCTAACGAGGCCACTCTGGACCAGAGGCCCCGCTAGTGGAGACTGGGGAAGGCTTAAACAGGGCCTCGGTCCCAGAGGGGCCCAGAGAAGCCGCAAAGCAGGGAAGACCGAGGCAGGTAATGAAGACCAATTTATGCAACAGCCCTGCTTCCCCAGATGTTCCACTTTGTCTGAAGAGTCCTATTTTCAGGGCCCTCGGGAAGTGGCTGCTTACGGGAGCTGGCGGGGAGCCATTTCGTAGTGTTGGAAGGGCAGTCCCCCCACCCCCGCCCTAGGCCCTTGGGCATGACCTTGCTCCCTGCCAACCGGACCACCAGTTACGTGGCTCCCGTCTCACTGGCCCTTCCGCCTTGCGCATAAGAGTCCCTGGGGCCCAAGCAGAGGCCTCCGGAGAAACTGGAAAGGGTGTGAGGCAGGGATCCGTGTTGTGTGTGTCCTGGATAAGGCCCACAAGGGGCCAGCAAGGCCATGAGGTAATGTGAAGGGGACATTGGCCCCAAACCCAGTTCGCTCTCTGTTTCTGAGGAGCACAGGAAGGGGCTTTGGAGATGGCAGCAGCGTCTGGAACGGGACAGCAGGTTGCCACGCACACACACGTGCTAGAGCGTATGCTCGCTCTGTGGGAAGGTTCCTGCACACACAGGTGAGCACGGTGTGCACCTGCGTGTAGGCTGTCTGTGGGGGGTGCTCCTGAGTGCGGTCGTGCACGGATACCACCCCTTCCTACACCCCCAAAGTCAGCAGGATCTTTCTAGGTCACTCATCTGAGGTTGTCACTACCTTGCTTCAGACATTTCAAAAACGTCTCCATGTCCCTTGCAGGGTAAGTAGTCTGTACCCATTACTGAATTTGATGAGGCCCTTCCTGATCTGAATCCAACCTCCTAGTCTGGTTTCTTTTCTCTCTCTCTCTCTCTCTCTCTTTCTTTCTTTCTTTCTTTTTTTTTTTTTTTAAGATTTTACCCATTTATCTGACAGACAGAGATCACAAGTAGGCAGGAGGCAGGCAGAGAGAGAGGGAAGCAGACTTCTGCTCAGCAGCTCCATCCCAGGACCCCAGGACCACGACCCAAGCCGAAGACACAGGCTTCAACCCACTGAGCCACCCAGGCGCCCCCTTAGTCTGGTTTCTTACAGCCTGCTTTTCTCCCACCACTTTCTGGGCTTTTCTGTAGCAGTGACTGACATTCCTGAGCTCTCATTGTGGACCAGACACTATTTTAAGCACTTGACATGTGTTATTAGTTAATTTGGTCTTCCTAATAATACCATGAGCCAAGTATTATGGTTCCCATTTTTCAGATGAGACCATGAGGCACAGAAAGGTTAAGTCAGTCACCCCAGGTCACACAGCTAGCGCAGTTCTATCTTCCATGCTGACTGACTTCAACTCCTCAAGGGGGTCATGCTTTTTCATGCAGCTGGACCCCCGTCTTCCTCATTCTTCCCTCCCCACCCTTCCCCTTGTAGCTCTTATTTTTGGTCCCAGCTTCATTACCTCCTCCAAGAAGGTGTCCCTATATTCCTTAGGAGAAATGTAGGTCCCTTTGAAATTTGTTCCTCTGCCTGGGTTTCCTTTCCTTCCTCATAGGGCCGTAGGTCCTTATCTCATTGAATTATAATCATCCTGATTACTTGTCCATCTCTTTACCTAGATTCTGAGTTCCTGGAAGATTTACGTCTGGCTTGTTCATTGCTCTCCGTACGGACAACACAGGGCCGGTATGAATGGGTGTTCAATAAACATTTTTTGAGTGAATCAATGACCTGCCACTCTGATGTGTGCACACTGAGTCTGTGAGTGTGCAAAATAAGAGTCTGGCCGGCATAGATCTCCTCTGAGGGCTCTGCCCACCCCCTACAAGGTCCTAGACAGGAGGAAAAGCCCCTGACACCTCCTTAAGCTCAGATGCCTCCCAGAGATGCCTCTTGTGCCCAGTGTGGCCCCTACCCTTCCACCAGCTCCCCAGACTCCTCACCCTGATAGTGGATCCTGAAGCCACCGCCCCTTGGGACCCGTGGGCTCTGGAAGTGCAGGAGCAGCCGGTTGGTTGGACTCCGAAGCACCTGTCCTTCTCCCAGCATGGAGGAGTTAGCCAGGAGTCGGGGGGCCAGGCCTGGGGACCCCCCACCAGCCAGCACCAGGAGTTCCTCCTCCCGAGATAGGTTCAGCGTCTGCACCTAAAGAAGGCCAGACCCAGACCACCGCCCCCCCACCCCACAGGACAAGTCAGTCAAGGTGGGTGACCCCAAGCCCCGCCCCGTTTGCCTCCCTTTCTCCTGTGTGTGGCAGCCCAAATACCACCGTGACACTGGCCACATTATAGAACTCCGGGAGAGTCTCTGAGATCCTCAGAAAACAGGCCCACGGAGTCAGGGAAGTTTCCCAGGCCAAACCTGTGCCCACGGCTGGGCCCAGAGGAAAGGGCTTGGGGGCTTCAAAGTCCCGTTACCTGGATCTCAATGCCGTAGCCAGGGTAGACATGGATGCTGTAGGTGCAGTCCAAGAGCCCGGCAGTGCGGCTGGCAGCACTGCCCAGGTCCGGAGACTCCACGTGCCCTTCGCCCTCAGAGATGTTGTTATTACACAGAACTAAAGAGACACAAGTGGCTGGAGCCGACTGCTTCCCTGTACTCTCGCCCTCCCAGCCAAGCACCTCTGGGGGCCCCGCCTGGCTTGTCCCCCCGCACCTCCCACCGTCTCTATCGGCGGCGGCTCCCTCTCCCACCCGGGCCCGCGACTCCCTTCCCCAGCTGTAGTAGAGATGAAGCCCACCGCAAGGGTAGACACGCGCCCACCATAATAATAAATCATCAACTAATAATCCCAAAACGATTGAGCAGAGGCCCCGTCTCGTCGGTGCGCAGACCCCTACTCCCACGCGTTCCCCGCAGCCCCTCCCCCGCACCCCGCGCCCTCCCACGTTCACGCTCCGGCACACTGTCCCCGCCCCCTTCAGACGCCGCACCTGGGCTGGTCACCGTGGTGGTGACGGTGGTCGTGGTGATGATGGTGGTCGTGGTCTCCTCCTCTCCTCCCTCAGGCCCGAGGGGCGGGCCTGGGGAGGCGGGGCCGGGAAGGGGCGGGGCCGTGGTTCCCGGGGGCGGGGTCAGCAGCTCGGGCGCGGTGGGGCCTGCCCCTCTTCCGCCTTTAGGGGTTACCGCGGTTGTCAGAGGCCCAGTCCCTGGCTCAGTGGCGCGTGGCAGGGAGGGCGCTGCAAGAGTCTGGCCGGCTGCAGGGGTGGCTAGTGTGGGGTCTGGATCAGCTCCTGGGACAGTACAAGGTAAGGCGCAGAAAGAGCAAATTGGTGGGTCATGGGTGGGGAGCAGGGCTGAGGGAAACTGGGGGCTCCCCACACTGAACCCGAAAGTAGCAAGCCCCCCACCTCTCCCTTCCGCACACGAACACGTCCTCCCAAGGCTTCCACGGCCCTCCCTCTCCACCTCTCCACCGAGGCCCTTCCCTGGGTCAGTCTCCTTGAGACTCTCCACGCCTCCCCCTGCAGGTCTGGCGCCCTTGCCTGCGCACCCCTTCCTCCCTCCTCTTCCTCTCTTTTGCTCTGTCTGGAACTCTTCTTCTCTGTTTAGTATTCTTGTGGCTCTCTGATTTTATGATTCTAAATCTGCTACTCTCTGCATTTCTCTCTCTTTCTAGGTCTCTCTCCCCCGATTCCTCAGACTCTGGTTCTCTGAGTTTCCATCTGTCTTTCTCTCGGATGGTCTGTTTTTCTGTCTGGCTCTGGCTCTTGATCATTCAGTCTCAATCGCCCTGGTACTCTGTCTATGCCGTTTTGATTCTCTCTGACCATATCTTGCTGAATATCACTGGCTTGGGTCCCCATCTCCTCGAGTTAATGTCCCTCCCTCTTTCTCTGGGTCAATTCTGCCACTCTGGGGCCTCACCCGGCAGGTAGCCCATCTCTGGACCCCTCCTCAGCAGGGCCCCATGGAGCAGCTCGGCCAAAACCTCAGAGGCTACTGTGGGGGCCTCACTTCCAGGCTCTGGTAGTGCCTCTTCTTCCTTCAGGGGCAGACCTAGGAGATGAAGTTGTGTGAGCCCTTCCACTGCCCCACACTCCTTCCTTCTCCAGAAAGACCTTTTCCAGAGCTCTTCCTCCCCTCTCAGTCAGCTGGGCCTGCAGGAGCTCAGAGGGTCCCAGACTGGGCTGAGAGCCAAGAGTGGAGGAGGGGCTCCCAGCTGTCCCTGGCACCCCTGCACCTTCCTCTCCACCCCACTCCCCTCCCACGCTGTGTGGGCCTTCAGTGAGCATCTTGGCTCTTATGAACCCTGGACAGCGCCAGCCGAGCGGAGAGGCCCCGGTGCTACCCTCCTTTCCCCTTCGATGGTGCTCTTCCCCCAGCCCTGGAGCTCTGCGGAGGGTCTGGCAGCACCTCCCAGCCCTTGCTTCTGCAATGCCCAGCTTTATCTCTGGGTTTCTATCTCTGCAGTGTGGTTCCCACTCTCCTCTCTCTCTCTTTCATTCTCTGCAGTCTCTGCCCGCTTCCCCGGAGTCTGGCGAGGGGTCAGAGTAGAGGACTGAATATCTGGGCTCTGAGCACTGCCTCTGTTCATCTGTCTTTGTCCATACGTCCAAGAGCATTTGTGCGTGCAGTGCCTGGCGTCTCTCCCCGCACCTCCATCTCCCACCCAGGTACCCTGCATGCTTCGGCCGCCTCCGCAGACATCCCCCCAACTTCCCCAGCCCTTCTTCCTGGATTTAACCCCTGAGACGCTGGTTAAAGCTCCCCTCAATCATTTCCCCACCTTCTCAGTATTGGGGGTTAGGGCTCCAGGTACAAGTCAGAATGCCCTGGCTTTCCCCTTCCCGTCCTCCCCCAGAAGCTCAGAAAGCCAGGATGTTCAGAGCGGGGATGGTAGAGGACCCCAGGTGGGGACCATCCCAGGGCCTCCCCCCGTGCTCCCATGTCCTTACCCTGAATCCAGGGACAGCTCAGCAGAATTAGGAACAGCAGCTGGGGAGGCGGCGGGTGCTGGGCCCTGGGAGTCCCCATGGCGACTCACACCGATTTCTCTTCTCTGCGCCTCTCCTAAATAATCTAGCTGTCACCTTTCCTCCGTCTCCTTTTATCTTTCCCTTTAATTTTCTTTTTTTCTTTTTCTTTCTTTTTTTTTTTCCCCCCCTGCTAGCAGTTAGCAAGGAAGACAATTTCTCTGTCCCTTGGGATGGAGGGGCAGAATTGGGCTGGGGGTCGCCTGGATCCCACCCCTCCTTGACCAATCTCCTCTGTCCTCTGTTATCGGGTCTGTGGGAGAGGGGGCGCGGCTCCGGCTGCAGGGGGTGGGACCGGGAAGGCCAAAGGGGCTGGGTCGCCTGGGTTACCCTCTCGCTCGGGCGCGTGGGTCCATCGAGCTAGCTGGATCCCAGGCTGGGGGAGTAGGGAGAGGCAAGACAGCTTCTGGGGGTCTGGGGTGGGGTCGGGGATCGGGAGGGTCCCTACTGTGCTCTAGCGGGGCTTGGTGGGGACGGGAGGGGGTTGCGGAACCTGGAGAGCCGAAGCTCGGGCACTGGAGCTGCGGGAGGGAGAAGCTGAGAAAGGTGTCGAGCCCACGTCAGATCCTGGGGACGGGCGAAGGGAGGGGCCTGGGATTTATTTGGGGGCGATGGGGGGGGAGGCAGAAGGAGGAAGTGCAGATGGAGGAAGGAGGGACCACATGAGCCAGACCGTAATCCTCACTCCCGCGGCCCCTAGGGGAGGCAAAGGAAACTCTGGTCCTAGCTGTAATTACAGCCCCTTCCCCCAGCCTTTCCAGCACATCTGGAATCTGAATCTCCTTTTCCCAGGGTGCCGAGGGGCGGCACCGCTGGGTTCACGCTTGCTCAGCTCCCCAGTATGCCCCTTGCCCACATCCAGGCGCCTCCCCCCTCCCCACAGGACCTCCTTTCCCTTTTACAGCTCCTGTGAAATGGGCTTTCCCCTCCCCCAGGAGAATGGCAAATTTCCACGTTTATGAGAAGTCTAAGGGGCGACAGTCCAAGATCTGGGGGAGGAGAGACCCCCTTCTCTTGCGGATAGGACCCCGGCCAGCTGCCAGGCGGCTTCAACTTTGATTTTTTTTTTTTTTTTCCTTCCTCCTGGCCTCCCTCGGAACGCCTGTGGGCGCCCTTTTCAGCACCACGAGCTGGCGGACAGCTCTCCCCGGCCCCGCCCGAGCGGCCCGGCCCCCGACGCCGCGATTGGCTGAAGCCGCCCTCAGTATCAATCAGGCTCCCGCGGTGGGGGTGGGGGGCTCGCTCTAGCGGAGGCGGAGGGGGATGGGAGCCACAGGCTGACTGGTCGAGGGATCAGCAGACCTACGGACAGGCCCCAGCGCCCCTGTCCCCAGTCCGCCAGCGCCGGCCCTGTCCGTCAGTCTATGCGCTCGCCCCGCCCCTTGTCTTGCCACGCCCCTCCTCCCGCCCCCGCCCCTTCTTTTCGCATTGCGGGGCGGCTGGAGGTTGGCACAGTGCCCCCTGCGCCCCACGTGGCGCCCCGTCGGGGCGGGGAGGGGAGGCGAATCCGGAGACCCCCCCCCCCGCTGAGATGCGACTGCCCCTGGGTGGGGGCGGGGGTAGCTAAGCTGAGATGACGGTGGGGAGGGGTGACGTCAGGGTGAGTGGGAGCCAAGGAAGGACCGAGTCGGAGAGAGGGAGGCAGGGAAGGAGAGAGACAGAGAGAGAGAGAGAGAGAGAGGAGGCCCGCGGGTCGGGTCGCGTGGGGAGCGAGGGCGAAGGGGACGAGGGCTTGGAAGGAGAGAGAGAAGCCGCTGCGGAGGACCACTGGTGGCGGGCTCCCGGGGCGACGGGCCCAGGTGGGGGTAGGAGCTGCTGTCCGGGGCGGCTAGAAGGGAGGAGGGAGAGCCACGGAGGGACGCGGGGGAGCGGGAGGCGAGGAGGAGAAGGGGCAGAGCGTGGAGAAAGGAGACGCCGAGGGAGAGAAAGTGCCGGAGGGAGAACGGAGAACGGAGGGGGCTGGGGAAAGGAAGAGGAGAGGGCTGCGGGGGAAAGCGGTGGAAGGACGAACAGAGAGAGGAGTGCTGGGAGGTGCTGGGAGGAGGTGAGAAAGGGAGATCCACGGGGAAGAAAAAACCTCAGGAGAGAGAACCAAGGAGTGGGGAATGTGGAGGGGAAGCAGCCCCGGGGGGAACCCGGGGGCAGCCCCCGAGGGAACTGGTGGAGAACTGGGAGGACAGGGGGACTGGGGGCTGGAAGATGCCCCTGGCCTGCTGGCCAGAGCTCCCCTGCCCGTCGCGCCTGCGTGGCCATTGCCCTTGGCCGCCCCAGCCCTCTCCCTGCTGCTTGGAGCCCTCACTTCCCTTTTCCTCTGGTACTGTTACCGCCTGGGCTCCCAAGACATGCAGGCTCTGGGAGCTGGGAGTCGGGCTGCCGGTGTCAGCAGAGGGCCTAGGGGATGCTCTGAGGCCGGCAGGCTGGGCCCAGGGAGCGCTGGGGAGCCTGGAGAAGGGCCCAGGGCAGAAGGCCTAGTGTGCCGTCGCCTGCGGGCCTACGCCAGGCGCTACTCCTGGGCGGGCATGGGTAGGGTGAGGCGGGCAGCTCAAGGTGGCCCAGGCCCTGGGGGAGGGCCAGAGGTCCTGGGCATTCAGCGCCCAGGCCTGCTTTTTTTGCCAGACCTGCCCTCAGCCCCCTTCGTGCCCCGGGACGCCCAGCGGCATGACGTGGAGCTCCTGGAGAGCAGCTTCCCTGCCATTTTGCGGGACTTTGGGGCTGTGAGCTGGGACTTCTCAGGGACTACTCCTCTGCCTCGGGGCTGGTCCCAGCCCCTGGCCCCTGGGTGCTACCAGCTCCTGCTGTACCAAGCAGGCCGGTGCCAACCCAGCAACTGCCGCCGGTGTCCGGGGGCCTATCGCGCACTGCGGGGGCTGCGGACCTTTATGAGTGCCAACACCTTCGGCAACGCTGGCTTTTCTGTCCTCCTGCCTGGGGCGCGGCTTGAGGGTCGCTGTGGGCCCACCAACGCAAGGGTCAGATGCCATCTGGGTAAGTAGATGTCGCCTACAACCTCCTCGCCTCCTCCATTCCTTCTGTCCCCGGAGCTTCCTCCAGTGTTTCCGATCACGCCTCCCTTCCCAGAAATCTCCCCTGACTCCGTGTTGCCCACAGCAGCCTTTCCTAAGCTTCGATCACCTCGCTTCCAACCACCTTCATAAGCTTTGCCGTGGGCATTTACCTCCTGGCCTCTTCTCTCTTGGTACCGATTCCCCCAACATTTTGTTTCACTTATTTATTTAAAAGGAATCTTTACAGAACAATGCTAATCAGTATTACTTGCACTAAATAGAAAGTACTCCTAAAAACAAATTTAAGCTTAAAAAAAAAAAAAGCTTTAAAAATTCTAGCTAAATAAACACTCTAGTCTGAGACTAAAGCCCACGCTGTCTTCCTTTAGAAAGGAGTGGAGTTAGTGGGCTGTTCAAGTTACGGTAGCACCAAACCGAGATTCCTTTCTTCATGTTTTAAAGACTGAGAGAAAACGGAAAAGGAAACAATTTTGTTATTTAAAGCGTTATTTAAAACCTTGTGTTGCCTAAAAGCATTTCCTGTGCCACCAGTTGATGTGTCCCACACTGGCCTCAGGATCAAGTCCAGATTTTCTTCGTCCCCCCATGCCCTTCCTCCTCTCCCCTCCCACCGTGCATCAGACCAGGAGAGCCTTCTGGCTGATCCTGGCAGGTGCCACTCCTGGGATCCTCAGCCTACAATGTCTTTCCGCCTTATCACCTATCACCTCCTGGAATACTCCTACTCAGCCTTCAGGACTCCCACTTTCAAGGTCCACACCTCCTCTGGGAGGTCCTCCTATTCCCCATCATTTGAGCTGGCTGCTGAGTTTTCTCACAGCACTTTACTCTGTCGTGGTCCTTGGGCAAAACCTGATCCATCAGTTTTATACGAATGAGGGCGGAGCACAGTCAGTAGGTTCTTGAGCTAAACTGGCAGAAGCCCAAGAAGAGATGCCCCTTCCTCCAGGAAGCCTTTCCTTTTCTCTGGAACAAGTAGCTTGTGCTTTGCACTGCCCTTCCCTTATCCCCGGCACTTCATCTGGTACTATATTGGAATTACATCGGGACCCCTTCCAGAGGGCAAGGAGGGACACCACATGGGGCGTTTTAAGAGCTTCAAGCTGCTTTTTGACTGAATGGGGTGGGCCCCTTTGTTGGAGACAGGGGAATTGGATGCCTGGGTCTCTTCCCATAGGCCTGAAGATTCCTCCTGGCTGTGAGCTGGTGGTCGGGGGCGAGCCCCAGTGCTGGGCTGAGGGACACTGTCTACTGGTGGACGACTCCTTCCTGCACACAGTGGCTCATAATGGTAATGGGCTCCCATTCTGCTAGGAGGAATGAGAGACTGAGTGGAGGGGGTAGAACAGAGGCTGCGCGATCAAGCCCAACTGGCTCCCGGTCCCAGCACTACTGTTTCCCAGCTGCATGACCTTGAACAAGTCATACAACTTCCCCCAACACCTGAGAAGTGTGGAAGCCACCTTCTTTATCAGGTGACTGCACGGATTAAACAAGGTCTTGGAGGTGCAGCGCAAAATGGCCAACAAGACCCGGGGCCTAGACCAACCGGGTCCCTGTCCTACCTGTCACTTACTGGCTGTGTGACCTTAGACAAGTTAGTTAACCTCTTTGTGCCCCAGTGACTTCGTAGAAAATGGGAGTGATCATGGTACTGACCTGCAGTTTGTTTTGAGGACTAGGAGTTAACACATAGAAGGGGTGAGAATAGAGCCTGGCACTTAATTTCAACAGAGTGTTGGCTGTTATGAGTATGTGGGGAGTGCTCTGGCAAATACGTAGTTAATGTCAGTCCTTCTCTTGTCTCCATCCCCATATGCCTCAGGCTCCCCAGAAGATGGGCCTCGAGTGGTCTTCATCGTGGACCTCTGGCACCCCAACGTGGCCGGGGCCGAGCGCCAGGCCCTTGACTTTGTCTTCGCACCAGACCCTTGAAGGAAGGGGCTCTCTTCAGACACCTGGGCTGGAGAGGTGCTGTGCTCGCTCATGGATGGCTTGGAGTGGTAGCCAGGACGGCCTCTAGGCTGCAGGGGGTCAGGGGAGGGCTGAGGGCGTGACCTGGCCAGGCTGCACTGAAATACAGATCCGATGGCCTCTCCTAGCTCTTGACTACCTGCTTCCAGCTACCCAGCCCAGTGAAAGGCCTGAGGCAGGGGCTCCTGTACTCTCCCATCTGGCCAGCCGAGTACCTCGTCAACACAAGCCATCTCCTTGGCCCTCTCCCCCGGAGCCAGCACCAGTCCCTCAACTCAGTTTTCTTCCAATAATTTAATAGAAAATTAAAATAAATAATATGAAATAGATTGAGAAGACGGCTGAGCTGGTGCAAGCCCAGGCCAGCCTAGTACAAAGGTAAAGGGGTGGGGGGCCCGGGTGGGGAGGGAGGAGGGAGCGAAGCTGCCCTGCACGATGGTGGGAACGCGGCTCAGACCGTGCTGGGTGTCGGTAAGGGCTGGCTGGACAGTCTGGCGGGTACAGTGTGCTAAAGAGAGAGACAGAGAAAGAGAAAAAGGGAATTCTAAACCATTCTAAAGCAGCTGGTGAGGGCAAACAGCAGGACAAGGGCGGATGAGGGAACAAGTGCAGCCTTCGGAAAGGTTCTCGCGGACGGAGGGTCTGCGATGTACCGCGCTGTGGGCCGGGAGGTGGGGATGAATGCAAAAGGGCCGCAGTGAACTGTACCATGCAACAGAGGGACAGAAGAAGGACCCACGACTTGGCCAGCAGAGCCGGGGCCAAGGCTTGGGAAGGGGAGGGCAAGAGAGAGGAACTGTGTGCCAGCGGCAGGAGGAAGACAGAGAGCAAGGTCAAAGGTCAGTCCTTGAAGACAATCTGCTGGCCATGAGGACGCTCGTCGTGGGTGATGTGGCGCCGGACATGGATCCGGCGGACACGGTGCTCCCGGTTGTCCTCATCCTCCCCTCGGCCTGCCCCACCGCCTCCAGCGGCACCGCCTGTGGCCTCCAGGAGGGCTGGGTCTGGGCCCCGGGGAGTCTCGTAGATCAGGATGTTCAAGGTTTCCTCAAAGATCCGGGCCTCCGGGAACTCCACCTGCAAAAGGCCAGCAATCCCCGCTCCTACCCTGGATGCAGTTACCCAGGCGGTCCCCGGCCCCGGCACACCCCCAGCCTCTGCAGACCCAGGCTCTTTGGCCTGGACTCTCGGTCCTCTTGGCAAATTCTCTGCTCAGCAAAGTCATACTTGCCCTTCAAGGTCCAGCTCTGAAGTCAGGCAGAGCTACCTCCTTGTTTTCTCCCCTTTGCTGTCAAGTCTCTTGGTACGTTCTTGTATTTGACAAATACCGAGGGACGGCCCCGTCCCAGGGGTCGTTCTAGGCACGGGGACTAGAGCAGTGAACTAAACAGAAGTCCCTGTCTGCAGGAAGTTTACATTCTAGGGGGAGGACCCAGACATCAAATATAAACTCTCAGATACTGATAAATGTTACAGGAAAAAATACAGCAAAAAGAGAGGGTGGGGAGGGTCATAGCCACACGTTACAGCTTTAGAGAGGGCGTTCAGAGAAGGCCTCGTTGAAAGGGTGACATTCAACCAACAGTCAGAGGAGGGGGAAGGAGCCCGGAGGGTCAGGAGAGAAAGGGCCGTCTGGGGAAGAGGCACCAGCAAGGCTAGGAGCCTGGGGCAGGAGGGAGGCAGAGCGGAGAGAGAACAGAAAGGGGTGAAGCAAGGAGGTGTTAGAGACAGAGCGGGTGTCATGCGGCCTGGAGGGATGAGCTAACACAGAGTCACCAAGCTGCTTCTCACTACTGGTTTATCTTCCTGCCTTCCCACTCACAGTGGAAACTTCTTGGAGGCTGGGTCATTCATGCATGCATGCATTTGATCAACGCTTCCTCGCTTCCACTGTCTGGGGCTAGAGAGATAGGAAGTAAAGCTAGAGCCCTACCCTCCAGGAGCTAACCCCGTGCGGCTGATGGGACACACTCCTCCCGCCGGCTGCAGACAAAGAAGGAAGTATGACCAGCTTTGGGGCGGTGAGAGGTTGAAAGCTAATGAGCGAAGCCGTCCCAAAGAAAGCTGTGCTTGGCTTGTGTCTGAAAGATTGAGCAGGAGTTCATTAGGCAGCCGGGGGTGAGGAAAAAGTCCCCGAGGAGGGACTAGTGTATGCTGGGTGGGGAGGTACGAAGTAGCACTGGGTGCTCAGAGACCTGCGTATCTGAGGCCCTTTCCTCATATCAAGGCCAGAAGGGAGCAGGGGACACGACAGAGGCTGCCCCTTCCCTAGACCTTTCACTCGCCTGGATTCCAAGCCTGGTGCCGTGCTCAGTGCAGAGGACGTTCTCAGAAACTATGTGCTGACTGCCACGTTCATGACTCAGGCCTTACAGACTCAGTGTGCCCTAGGAGACCTGTGTTTTCTAAGGTCCTGAGGTTCTAAGAGCCTACTGTGGGCCGTGGACCCTGCTGAGAGTCTAACAGCTATGGTCCCTTCTAGATGGGAAAATGCACGCGTCCCCCAAACCCGCATACTGCTTCAAGACGGCCTTGACACCTAAATGGGCTAGGTAAAGAATCCCACTCCAATCCAACACCCTCGTCTCGTGGCAGAGAGACAGAGACCCGCAGGAGGAAGGTGGCTCGCCCCCGGTTAACGAGACCCCGGGACTGGCAACAGCAGCTCCTGACTCCCCGGACTTTCCGCCGCGCGCTCGGCGTGCCGCCCTCTGGCCAGGGTCCGGGAGCCGCCCACCACCACAGCCCTCCCCGACCAGGCCCTGAGCCCCTTCTGACCTTGGTCTGCTTCTTCTCCGTGGCATAGACAATGGAGGTGCAGCACACCTCGGCGATTTTGCGGCCCTGCCCGTAGAAGGACCAGCAGCAGATCTCGTCCCCCAGGACATCCTTGAGGAAAAGCAGCCGCCCGTGGAAGCGCAGGGCCAGTTTGTCAAACAGCTCAATGTTCTTAAGGAGGTTGTCGTCGGAAGTGCTAAGGACCAGGGGGCCAGGGGGCCTTATAGCACACTGGCCTCCTTCCCTGTGCTCCCGCAGCGTGGGGTCGCGCCTCGCCTGCACCCAGGTCTCTGGCCCAGCGGGGCACTTCCTCGGCCCGCCAGTGGGCTCAGGGGGCCTCTGAGGCGCAGCAGCACCCAGGAGGGGCTACCCATGCCCGCAGGCTCTGGGCCCTGGAGGCTTCACCGGACGCCTTAGTGGCGCCACTCCTTGTACCCGAGTGACAGCCGGCAAGTTCCTTCACCTCCTGGCGCCCCAGTTCCCCATCTGCTCCATGGAGAGAGTATGCCCTCACACGGCCGCGAGGATTATGGGAGTTAGCACGTGAAAAGCACCGTCCGCTGTGGAAAAGCCCCTGGCAATGCTAGCCACTCTCGCAACCCTCGCCGGAACCCGGTTTGTGGGTGAGCATACGGAGCCTCCGGGGGGACCTGCCCAAGTACCCGGAGCTGGAATCTGCATCCCGGCGGGCATTCTGCCCCTCTGTATGGGGCACAGCCCCCACACCCCGAGGCGGCCCCCATAGGGGCGGTGCCTGAGCCCAGCACCCCCCTACCCCCAGCCCAGGGCGCCCCTCAGCCCCGTGGCGGTCACCTGGTGTAGGAGTACTTGTTGTTACTGCGGTTGTGCAGGAGCTTCACCACGGGCTGTGTGGGCAGAGAGAAGGGTGGGGGTCAGGCTGCAGGGAGAGGCCCCCAGCCTCCACCCTACAGGGATCAGGGGCCTCACCTTGGAGGTGCTGGCCAGGAGCTGCTGCTCCTCCCGGGGAGATGTCACCGTGGGGATGAGGCACAGCGGGGACAGGTTCTCCCTTTTTTGCTGGAGAAGAAGGGGAAGGTGGTTAACAGCACAACAAAAGGTCACTCACTCCCCCACTTAAAAAGCCGTCCAAAGCGGCTTATTGCCTTCTGGGAAAAATCCAGACTCAGTGTTCCACAGAGCTCTGCAGGATCCAACCTCTCTGCTCTCCCCTCCACCACTCTTCCCTGCTGGCAGGCTTCAGCCCCACCCACCGCCCGCTCCTTGCGCCCACCCAGCCCTTCGCAGTTCCCACTGCTCCGAATGGTCTACGCTGCTGTGTGCTCTGCTGGCCCCTTCATGCCATTCAGATAACTCAGAACAGAGCCCCTCAGAGGGTGCCGGCCCGTCACCTACAGCTCTCTGACTCCAACAGCCTCTCCTACCTCCTTTACACATTAGCAGCTCATTCTTCACGGCACTGAGCTCCTCACATTTTCTCATTTTGTTGTATGTTTGCTTATGATCTGTTCTCACCGAGGGTGTGCCTAGCATACAGTGGGTGCTCAGTCTCTGTTCAGTAAATGAACCTGGTTGGGTGGGATGAGGTCTGAGGCAGAACCAGATACATTGGCTTCTTTCCTCTTTTCTTTTCTCTCTTTTTTTTTTTTTTTAAGATTTTGTTTATTTATTTGACAGACAGAGATCACAAGTAGGCAGAGAGGCAGGCAGAGAGAGAGGAGGAAGCAGGCTCCCTGCTGAGCAGAGAGCCCGATGCGGGGCTTGATCCCAGGATCCTGGGATCATGACATGAGCTGAAGGCAGCGGCTTAACCCACTGAACCACCCAGGCACCCTTTCTTTCCTCTTTTCTGTCTTTCAGAATTTTTTTTTAAAAGACTTTATTTATTAGACAGAGAGAGATCACAAGTAGGCAGAGAGGCAGGCAGAGAGAGGAGGAAGCAGGCTCCCCACTGAGCAGAGAGCCCGATGCGGGACTCGATCCCAGGACCTTGAGATCATGACATGAGCTGAAGGCAGCGGCTTAACCCACTGAACCACCCAGGCACCCTGTCTTTCAGAATCTTTTTGCCCAAACCCCTTTCACCTCTCTCAATCAGATCTTTTTCTCAACAGAAATTCCAGATTTTTTTTTTTTTTTAAGAACCTTATGAGACCTTTTCTAACATTGGGGACACCTGGGTGGCTTAGTTGGTTAAGCTTCTGCCTTTGGCTCAGGTCATGATCCTGGATCCTGGAATCGAGTCCTGCATGGGGCTCCCTGCTCAGCGGGGAGTCTGCTTCAACCTCTGCCTGCGACTACCCCTGCTTGTGTGCTCGCTTGCTCTCTGACAAATAAATAAATAAATAAAACCTTTAAAAAAGACCTTTCTAACATTAATATGGAAGAATAAAAGTCCATTATTACTTAAGTCGATTTTTACAAAGAGCCAAGAGGAAGGACTGATATTCAGATATCCTATAAAGCCATACTAATGAAAGCTGTGGTTTTGGTTTGCGGGAACAAACACAAAGCCAATGGAACACAAGAGAGTTTGGAAATGGGGTGACGTATATATATGAGAACTGGTATTTATAAAGGGGACACCACATACCTGTGGGGCAAGTACAGAGTGCGTATTCGTTATTGCTGTGTAATACGCCATCCCCAAGCTTAGCAGCTTAAAGCAACAATAAATATTTATTATCTTGGTTTCTGTGGGTTAGGAATTCAGGAGTGGTTTAGCTGGGTTGTTCTGGCATAGGGGTCTGTCTTGAGGTTGAGGCAAGTCAGCCAGTGCTGCAGGCATCTGAAGGCATGCCTGGGTCCAGAGGATGTGTGTCTGAGAAAGCTCATTCACATGGCTGGCAAGTTCATGCCAGTTATCTGCAGGAACCATCGGATCCCTGTCATCTGGACCTCTCCACAGGGTCGCTCGGGTGTTCTGCCAACGTGGCAGCTGGCTGCTCTGGAGCAAATAATCTGGGAGAGTAAGGTTGAGGCTTCAGTGTCTTTTAGGACCTGGTTTGTCAGCCCTATTCCGCGTGAAAGGGAAGTACACGAAAGAATGAGTACTAGGGAGTGAGAATCATTGGGACTGCCTCTGGAGGCTGGCTCCACGGGCCACCTTCTGGCCCCTTTGATTCAAATCCTTCCCATTGAAAAGCACGCTCACCCCCTCCCCCAAACCCCAAAGTCTCATCCCTTTAGAGCATCAGCTTGAAGTACAGAATCCCATCACCTAAGTCAGTCTAGGGGGCAGGGATGAGGCTCCTTGGGTGTAGGTCCTTAGTTATAACTCCTTAAGTACATTTCTTCTTGATCTGATGACCTGTGAACTGAAGAGACATAGCTCTCCCGTATACCTAATGTGCGCTGGTGGAACAGGCATGAGGACAACCAGTAGGGACTCTCAGGTAGGTAGCATACCAAAGTCTCTGCTTCAAAGAAATTCTGCAATCCAGTTGGACAAATATTGGGAGCTCTCTAATGCCTACTCTTGCCAGAAATGATTCTTTACAGCTCGAGGCTCTGCCCTGAGTCAGCCTTCGTTTTCCGTGAAAGACAGTCTGTGCTTGTAGCTACGTGGTTTCCTGCCTGTAGAGCTTCAGGGGACCAAAGGCCTCTTGTCTTGCATTGTTTCTGTCACTTTTGGTCCAAGCTGGCAGGGTCTCTGCCAATGTAATTCTTGTAAAAACTTACTGGATAGATATTCATGAAGCGAGTCTTGGGGTTCAGTTCATTGGAAAGATGTCACACCCACCAATCTCTGTGAGATATGCTCCCCTCTACTTTGGGCATGTGCTGAGACAACTGAGGGGTACCACTGTTGTCCGATCAACGGGGCTCCGCGGCATCTTCTGGGATATTTCTGAAGTCTTAACAAAGGCTTTTATAATTACATCCTCGACTTCATCTTCAGACCAAGTTTTATTGAGAATGCCCTGTGTTTGATCTTTGCTAGGAAGACTTTTGGGAATTTTAACATTGTGTGTTATCTGGAAAGGTTGGGACTTTTCAAACCCAGTAATTCCGGCCTCCTTGCTCAATTGTTTTCCCTCTTTCTTATCCTCTCCTTTTCTGTTTTATTATCAACAACAAGAAACCCAGTGGCCCCTTCAACATTCTTTCTGGAACCTTCTTTAGCAACATTACCCAGCTCATTGGGTACATTTTCTACTTTCTAGATTACTGCGGGAGACAGTGTTACCAAAATCCTGCCTCTGCATGACAAGGGTTCCCTTTGTACCAGTTTCTAGTAATATCTTCCCTGCTGCAGCCTCCTCTGAGGCCATCAGGCTTCTGTGAACAGACCCTCTGAAGCTCTTCGTGCTTTCATTAACATTCTCCCTGAAGTCCTGCCAACGGGTGCGCACGTCCCGGTTCTACAGCCACTCCTACGATTTAGGTTTTTGTTACCAGAGAACCCCACCCAGATACCAAATCTGTTATCTATTGCTGGGTAACAAATTACTACAAATTTAGCAGCTTAAAACAATAAACATTTATTATCACACAGTTTCTGTGAGCTGGGAACTTGAGACTGGTTAGTTGGGTGGTCTGGACCAGGTTGGGAGTCCAGATGTTGGCCTGGCTGTAGTTATATGAAGACTTGACAGGGTCTAGAGAATCTGCTTGAGATAGTTCACCCATTTGACTGGGGGTCTGCTGGCTATGGACAGGGGCCTTCCGTTCCTCAACAAGTAAACTCTCCACTGTGCTGACCGGGTGTCTATATGTGGCAGCTGGTTTCCCCCAGAATGAGTGATCCAAGACAGAGGCAAAAATTGCAATGGCTTTTATGACCTAGCTTTAGAAGTCACACACTATCACTTCTGCAATATCCTACTGGTTACATAGGTCAGCTCTATTCAGTGTAGGAGGTGACCACACGAGAGCCTGAATGAGGAGGAAGCGAGAATTGCTGGTGGCTATCTTGGACACTGGCTACCACAGAAAGTTTAGTAGATGGCACTGGAAAAACTAGCTCACTCTCTGGAGGACGAAAAATTGTTAAATCCCTTCGTAGTCCACATTTATAACAGTGAATTCCATTTAGATTAAAAGACCCATATATGAAAGATGATAAAGCTAATAAAAGATGTAGACAGAATGGAAGGAAACCTTCAATAAGACCCTACAAGGATATACCATTAAGCAAAAAAAAAAAAAAAGGAACTTGACATTAAAATAAAGATTTTCTCCAATTGACAAAGGAAACTGTAACTTTACAAATAATCCCAGGTGGGGTGCCTGGGGGGCTCAGCTGTTAAGCAGCTGCCTTCAGCTCAGGTCAAGATCCCAGGGTCCTGGGACTGAGCCCCATGTTGGGCTCCCTGCTTGGCAGGAGGCCTGCTTTCCCTCCCCCACTCCCCCTTCTTATGTTCCTGCTCTCGTGCGTGCTCTCTGTCAAATAAATAAATAAAATCTTTGAAAAAACAAATAATCCCAGGTAATAACTCTGAAGGAATGACGGACTTATAATTACAACCCTAATGAAATTATTGATTCAGGTTAAGGATTCTCACTTGGTGTGTGGTTGATAGGTAAATGCCATTCACATAGTGCCTGAACAATATCACACAGGTCACATTACAGTTGGTAACAAGGAAGTCGGACTGTAACGGAGGGATCCAGTCATCACCACCTGAATCTAGGGGCCAAATGTGAGCATCACTAATATTACTAATATTAACATTATGGATCTCTCAGTACAACACAAAAGGAAATATATAAAATTACCTAAAAAGGGGGCACCTGGGTGGCTCAGTGGGTTAAAGCCTCTGCCTTCGGCTCAGGTCATGATCTCAGGGTCCTGGGATCGGGCTCTCTGCTCAGCGGGGAGCCTACTTCTCCGTCTCTCTCTCTGCCTGCCTCTCTGCCTACTTGTGATCTCTCTCTGTCATATAAATAAATAAAATCTTTAAAAAATAATAAAATTACCTAAAATGTGTTCTAATCAAAATGTTTAGGGGCGCCTGGGTGGCTCAGTGGGTTAAGCCTCTGCCTTCGGCTCAGGTCGTGATCTCAGGGTCCTGGGATCGAGTCCCGCATCGGGCTCTCTGCTCAGTGGGGAGCCTGCTTCCCCGTCTCTCTCTCTCTCTGCCTGCCTCTCTGCCTACTTGTGATTTCTGGTCTGTCAAATAAATAAATAAAATTTTTTTTAAAAAAAGTTTAATATCGAGACTTTAAGTCTACTGTTGGGGTGCCTGGCTGGCTCAGTTGGAAGAGCATGTGACTCTTGATCTCAGGGTCCTGAGTTCAAGCTCCATGTTGGGTCCAGAGATTACTATAAAACTAAACTTAAAAAATAAATAAATCTACTGTCTATAGTTTACAGAAAACTCAGAGCAAGGTCTAGTCCCAAACCAAATGATACCATAGTGAAAGAATGAGGCAAATTTGGAAAGTGGGTCATCTTGCAGGACAACTGTGGACTCTTTTAACAAGTCACCATGATTAAACAAGGGATGGTTCGGGGTTGGAAGAGACCTGAAGAACATAATAACCAGATGTAATGCAGGGATCTAGACTGGGTCCTGGTTTAGATGAATCAGGCAAAAAAGATATTTCTGGAACAAATAGAGAGATTTGTGTATACGCTGGATTTTAGATAAGAAGAAATTTTATTGACATGGAAAGATGGCAATTATTAACAAACAAAAAAAAAGCAAACTACAAAACAGCACATATAGCATGAGCATATATATTTTAGCAAATACACACACACACACACACACACACCTGAAAGGATATTTGGAGCTTTTATTTTTTTGATTATCTGTGTTTTCTAAATTTCTACAATACATATATATAGGTAGATAGATAGATAGATATAAATACAGATATACTGCCTTAAAAATAATAAATGGTTATAATAAAAACAAGGATTTCTATTCAACAAAAGATGCCACAGGCAGGTGACATTTTAAGAGAAAATATTGGCGACAACTAAAATGACTAGAAATTATCTGAAACAGACTGTCTCAACTAGGCTTCCTCAGCTGAAATCTCAAAATCCAGCAAATAAATAATCTGAGTACCTGTTTTCTCAACTCTTCCGAGGATGACAGGAAATTAGTACCATTCTTAGAGGCATACGAAGAAAGTAAATTTATTATGTACAATACATGTCTTAGGGCTTAATTCTCCCTAGGAACTAAACTAAAATAGGCAGGGATCTTCTGCAAAGCAACAGGAGAAAGACAGGAAACTCAGTAGAAAATCTGGTCACGAATATGAATCGGCAACTCATGGAAGGGGAAACCACACACACACACACACATACACACACACAAAACCGAGCAAGCATAGGAAAAGCTGCTCAATCTCATTAGTAATCAGAGGCATGCAAATTAAAATGAGATCACTCTGTACCAATCAGCTTGGCAAAATGAGAACACTGGCTGAGGCCATGTGCTGCTGAGAACACGCAGCATCGGGACCCCTGATGGCGCGCTGACCGGGAGCGCTGACCGGGCGCGCTGACCGGGAGTACGAGCGCTCCGGTCATTCAGGGGAGAAATCTGATGATCTCCAAGCGATTCCCCTGCCTGTGTTCTGTGACCCTGCAGTTCCACTCCCAGCTACAAACCTGAGAAACCCCGGCCCAGGACCCACAAGGGCACGTGTAGAAGGATGCTCGTGGTGGCAGGTGGCACCGTCTGCAGGGGAAGGAAGGTGGAGGCCATCTAGGTCTCTAGCCTCAGGGGAACGTATAAATAAAATACAGTGAATACACGCCATAGATTCTTGTGCAGCGGTTAGAAGCAAAGAACTGAACGTACAAACAGTGGCATGAAGATATCTCGAAAGAGCTGTTGAATTAAGAAACAGAACACACAATCCATAGCTCAATGCCATTTATAGAAATTGAAAACGAATACATATACAAAACGAGGTTCATGGCTTTCCAAGGGTACAAACATAATCCAAGTACATGTAGCAAATGAGAATTGGAGGGGTAGCTACGGGTAAAAGGGAAGCGGGCAAGGGGCTGGGAGGAAAGGGGAAAAATAAAACGAGAGAAGACTCGTAGAGACCAATGATGATTAAGTACCACACTCTGAGGATGAACTTAATTCTGTATACCTGAATCTTAAAAGCAAAAACCAAAACCTCCAAACGAACAAGCCAGCTCTGAGTGGGGCGATGACGGGAACGGTGTCAGGAAACCTGGACCGGAGGCGGCTGGAGCAGAGGGAAAAGCACTGAACTCGGGAGTCAGAAAACCAGGGGCCGGCTCTGAGCTTTGCGGCTTACTGGCTGGCTCTTTGACCGTGGATACATCCCCAACCTCCCACCGCCTACGTATCAAACAGGGGTACAAGATGTACACCCAAGCAGATAGCAGAATCACTGCCAACACACAGCAGGTGGGAGGTACCGTGGATAAATGACAACTACAGAGCAGGAACCCACTTTGAAGATCACCGAGTTCCACGGTTTTCCAACTGCAAGTGGTGACCCATTCACGGGTTCTGAAATAAGTTTAGTGGGCCCCAAAGAGCATTCAAAAGAAAGAAAACAGGGGCGCCTGGGTGGCTCAGTTGGTTAAGCGGCTGCCTTCGGCTCAGGTCATGGTCCCAGCGTCCTGGGATCGAGTCCCACATCTGGCTCCTTGATCAGCAGGGAGCCTGCTTCTCCCTCTGCCTCTGCCTGCCATTCTGTCTGCCTGTGCTCGCTCTTTCCCCCTCTCTCTCTGATAAAGAAATAAAATCAAAAAAAAAAAAAAAAGAAAACAATATACCAGCATGTATTTCACTAAAAGTATCATTTTATAAAACTCTTACTTAAGTTATACACATGTGAGTATAAAATGCATTTTTTTCCCTATGGGACGCAGTTTGAAAAACATGGATACTGCCAAAGGAACGCTGTACTTCTGAATTTCATGAACCAGTAAGTATTCACCAAGCCGACAGAAAGTTGTTCATAGTTGCCACTTTTTAATATATAAAGGACATCAAAAAAGAAACTCTCATCTCCTATTAATATTGTATCATAAAGGAAAGGACATTCTTAACACTGTAAAAACAGAATAAAAGGCTTTATGTAAAATTCATTACACTGTACCTATTTCTCGTTTCCCTATCTTTTGGAACAGGAGGAAAGAAGGCCAGAAGTAGGAAATGACTCAATCAAGGTCATTCAGCTGTGGTAGAGGTGATGCTTAACCGACAGGTCCTGGCTATGCCTTCTAAGCTCTTCTCCTCAGAACCCTAAGAGATCCACAGAAGAGAAGCCCAGGAGCAGCTGGGGCTGTGGAACCCCCAACCTGTTTTATTGGGAGCAGCTCCGCTTCTAAGATTTCAGTGCTAAAAGAAAAAGTTAAAAACACAAAAACAAAGCCTGGCTGGGGGTAGAATGCTGTCTCCCAGGATAAGACCAAAACAGCGAGGTCATTATATTCTAATTTAAATTTAGATTATTTTTTTTCCTAGGCAGTTATTTAAGACTTCTGAGCGGGGAGAAGAGATTGCCACTGTGTTTAAGGATCATCACTCGGGTGGTAGTGTGAATGCCAGACTAGCCGCGGAGGAAGAGCAAGGAGAGAGCAGTCATTTAACTGCTACAACCGTCCTAGCATGAGGGGTGAGGGAGGTCCCTCTTGAGGCAGCAGGACTCACAGGAAAGCAGCCCCCAGTTTTCTGTGGTCATGGCCAGTCACAGCCAGGCCACAGGCAGCCTCTCCAGACACAACCCCCTATGCAGCCTCCCTTCTATTTTTTACTGTCCCAGTATCTAACTGCTCGGGCAGCTCTCCGGAGACGCGGGCATCAGGGATCCAGGGCCCCTCACCTGCAATGCTAGCTGGCAGTCCTCAATCAGGCCCTGTACCAGGTAGTAGCGTGCTTCGCCTAGTAGCTCCCCCAGTTCTCTGGTACTCTCAGGTAGCGGCACGGACCCATCCCGCAGGTAGTTGAGGATTGTACCAAAGTGGCGGCCGCTCCGGTCAATCAGCACCCAACCTGGTGGAATGGAGAGAGGCAGGAGGAAGGACGGCTTTGCGGGGGGCCTTGGAGCTACTAAATTTTATGAAAAACAGACCCCAAAGCTACAAGTCTGAATACTGATCTGTCTCCAACCTCTGCCATGTCCAAGAAAATCCCTCTGGAACATCTCCAGCGAGTTCTCCCGCAGACCCTTTTTAACCATTCCTAGAGAATGTGATCCCTTCCAACTCTCTTCCACATCGGAAAGAAGCTCCCACCCGGAGAAGATGATTACAGATGACCTTGTCAACAAACGGGGACCTTCAGTGTGAATCCGGACCGTCCTACTTAACTAAACTACCCACCCCACCTTCCCGGTCACTACCATTTTCACCCCTATACAATTCACAGAACTTCTCATTACCTGCAAGTACATGTGCTTTTTGTATGTGTATTTGGTTCTTTAAATCTTTTTTTTTTTTTTTTTTTTTTTTAGATTTTGTTTATTTATTTATTGGACAGAGAGAGATCACAAGTAGGCAGAGAGGCAGGCAGAGAGAGGGGGGAAAGCAGGCTCCCTGCTGAGCAGAGAGCCCGATGCGGGACTCGATCCCAGGACCCTGGGATCACGACCCGAGCCGAAGGCGGAGGCTTTGCCCCCCTGCACCACCCAGGCGCCCGTATTTGGTTCTTATTTTCCATCCGCCCCACACCAAAGTCAAGTCCGTAAGACTCCCCGTGTCTGATTCCTTTACCAAAGCGGCTCTGGCGCTCTGTCCCGCGCGGGCCGCACGCATCGATGACTTCCCGAAGCTCAGCTCTTCGGAGACGGAACCCCCTCCCGAAGAACCTGGACTTTCCCGCTCGGCCAGTACCTGTCGCCCCGCACCCCCCACGCACATCCTGCAGCTCTGCTGCGCGCGCGGGGCCCATCGCCGACGGCCACCCTCCCCGAGGGCAAGGTCCCCGACCAAAGAGAAGTGTCCCCTCCTCTCTGGTGTCCGCGGCGACCCCCCCCCCTAGCCTTCTCTGCGCTCACAGGTGGACCCGAGGCGAGCGGGAGAGGACCCCGGAGCCCGACAGCGGCTCCCGGCGGGCGGTGCCGAGGCCCAGGGCCTGACCTACGGCCGGGCGGCTGGAAGGCGCGGGAAGGCCGCCTGGCCGGGCGCCGCGGACGTCGGGGCTGGTTCCCGAGCCGCCGTCGGAGCTGCGTTAGAGGCTGGGACAACGCGAGGGGCCGGAAGCGAAGCCGAAGCGCCCCGTGCACGTCTCAGCACAGCGTCCGGGGCGGCGCGCCGCGGGGCTGTGCAGGACAGGGGGCAGCGGAGCCGGGCCGGGGGCGCCCGGGGGCACGACGCGGGGAAAGGCGTCCACCCGACGGTAGAGACACGAGGGCACGGCGGGGCGGGGCGGGGCGAGGCCAGGCCGGCGGGACCCCCCAGGCCAGGCGGCGCGGCGTACCTCCCGCGTCCGTGAGCACCTCGGCGCGGCCGCTGAACATGGCCTTGAGCACGGTGTCCTGCCCCGTGAGCGTGCGCAGCGTGGTGTAGTGCAGCGAGCCGCCCACGTTCAGCTTCACGTACTTGCTGTTCGGGCTCAGGGGCTTCGGGCCGTAAGCGGCGGGGCCCGGCTCCAGACCCGCGGCCTTAGGGGCTTCCAGGGACGGGGCCTCGGCCCCTGCCGGGCTCGAGGCCTCGGCCGACATGCCAGGGAGCGGCGGCGGCCGGCGGCCCCAAGCTCTCTCCGCGCCCTCCGGCGGCTCCCAGAGGCCCCGAGAGCGGAGCCGTCGAGCCGCACCGCCAGGCCCGCCCGCCGCCGCCGCTACCCCGCCGCGCCCGCTCTGCGCCCCATCGCGCCGGAGCCGCCCGGAAGCCCGGGCCGAGCAGCTGCGCAGGCGCGCCGAGGACCCGCCCCGCCCCCGCGCGCCGGCGGTGCGGAGCATGCGCGGTGGCCTGGGGCCGCGTTGCGAGGCCGCGCGCTGCCTTGGGCCGGGTGGGGTGGCCGCGGGGTGCGCTCCTCCGGCGACTCCCGGACCCGGCTTGGTGGACGCGCCCCGCCACGGCCTGCGTGGAAAGCGAGGTCTCCGCCGGGCGGTTGGTTGGGTCCTTGCTCTCAGGGGGCTTCGCGGGTGTGAAGGCCGAGGTTTCCCGCCTCCCATCCCTGCGCTTTGGACAGGCCGAGGAGAGCTTGGCTCGGAGCGCCTGGGAGAGTGTGTAAGAGTCTGAAGTGAGGGGCCTCCTAGAGGAGGTGACCGTAGGGCGAGGGCACGCGGGCGTGAGTCGGGGAGGTGGTCAGGGAGGGCGTCCCGGAGGAGGCGCTGCAGAGCCGAAGCTGAGAAGCCCGGGCCGCAGCGGGGCGGGGAGGGGGCTCCCGGCCGAGAGGAGGGCGCGCACCCAGAGCCCCGGCGGCGACCCGCCCGCTGGTCCCGAGGAGCAGAGCGAAGGGCACGCGTGGCTGCCGCGTGCCGAGCACAGGTCTTAGAGTCCCAGTTCAGATGGCGAGACCCCCAGTCCCGGGGCGGGGGTGCGTGCGGGGCGGGGGGCGGGGGGGTAGGAGCACGTCACTGAGCGGAACGCGTGCGGGGAAGTGTTTCATCCGACTGGGGCTGCAGAAATGGAACGGGATCTCCGTGCCTAGTGTGGGGTTTGCTGGGAGGACATGGTTTTAAAAGACTTGGTTTGTGTATTTATCGGACAGAGACCACAAGTACGCGGAGAGGGAGACAGGCAGAGGGGGAGAAGCAGGCTCCCTGTGCGGGGCTCGATCCCAGGACCTGAGCTCCTGACCTGAGCCGAGGGCAGACGCTTTAACCCCCCGGGGCCACCCAGGCGCCCCGCTGGAAGGAAAAGTTAAATCGAGCGGTAATTTCCAACCTGCCCCCAGCTCACCGGGGATCCTCGGCAATTCACTGTTCCCTGGGCTTGGTTTGTGTTTTGCTTAGTGAGGGGCACAGATTTCAATGCCAGGGGTTAGTTGGGAGAGCAAGTGAGTGGGGCGGGGCGTCCTGAGATCTGAGCTCGTGTTTCACCAACAGGGATTCCCAAGTCTGATTTTCCGAGTGTAACTGGTGGAAAAAAGAGAAAAGCACGCCGTGGCTGCTGGGAGCGCGTTGGCACTCGCTCTGGAAGCGCTGCTGACGCTAGGGGCCGGCCTGGCATGATCAGCTAGGCTGTGGTGTTCTCCTGCTGAGCACCAGCCCCAGACGAAGGCGCTCTCTGATGGGTGCAGAGAAAGACCATTTCATAATCATGTCTGAACACAAAAACAACAACATCGCCCAAACCACAAAAATGACCAAACGTAACCTCTACCCGCCTCCCAGTTTGAGTAACTGCTGTTTCTTTACGCAAGAGCAGCTTCAATCCCTGGTCGATTCCTCCTAATACCTAGATTAAAATTATTAAGATAACTAAAAAGAATTATCCCCACTTCCTACCAATATCCAACCTGGAGCAAATCTCCCTTCTCAGGCCCTCCTCGAAAATCATCTAACCCGAGTGCAAATCCTCTGGTAAGGCCACATTCTTGCTGAGATGTCCGTGATGGGTTCCCAATGCGGTGCTATTTCCCTTGTCCAACTGCAGGTGGGCTCCCACTGATCCTTGGCTGGACCGACAGAAATGGAGAATCCACAGATTCAGCTGAAGCCCTCACTACTTTGGACCGGGACCCTCAACTCTAGTAATAATGTGCACGTCTGAGACCTTTTGTGTGTCTGACTGTTTTGTGTTGCCATCCTGCCCATGGCTGGGAGGTAAGTTCTCACTATATGTGAGCTCTGATATTTTTTTTTTTAAGATTTTATTTATTTATTTGACAGAGAGAGATCACAAGGAGGCAGAGAGACAGGCAGAGAGAGAGGAGGAAGCAGGCTCCCTGCTGAGCAGAGAGCCCAATGCGGGGCTCGATCCCAGGACCCTGGGATCATGATCTTAGCTGAAGGCAGCGGCTTAACCCACTGAGCCACCCAGGTGCCCCTAAAATTATCTTTTATTTTTCTTTTTTAAGATTTAATTATTTATTTTAAAGAGAAAGGGGCCAAGGGAGAGGGAGAGAATCTCAAGCAGACTGCTCCCTGAGTGTGGAGCCTGCCGCAGGGCTCAATTTCACCACCTTGAGATCATGACCTGAGCTGAAGCCGAGAGTCAGACACTTAGCCATCTGCATCACCCAGGGGCCCCAGGAAAATCACATTTGTTCCAAGATGACATGATCTTCTATGTAGAAAGCCTTAAAGATTCCACAAAAACAAACCATTAGAGCTCATTGTAAGGGCCTGCCCCTCCCAGAGGAACTTGCTTGTGGACCCCGGATGTAGGGGCGGGGCAGGCCGGGTGGAGATGTCCAATCGGTGGGGCGCGTGTATATCCACTAGGGTGACTTGAGATCCGATTGGCCACCTGTGTAGGGGCGGGGCTCAACCAAGCGCATAAAGGTTGCTGTGCGGCGAGCAGGGGAGGAGAGCTGTGGCGGGAGCAGGAGGGAGAGTCGGAGTGGAGGAGCTGTAACAGCTCCTGCAAGAGCTAGAACCGCCGCCAGCGGTCCCGCCTCTGGCGGCCCTGAGCCGTCGCCTGCAGCCTTCAGCCGCCTGCGGTACCACCTCCGGAGGTCCCCCCTCCGGCGGTCCCGAGACCTCAGCGGTCCAGCTGTCTGCACCTGCAGCCCCAAACTCAGCGGTCCTGACACCAGCGGTCCAGCTGTCAGCAATCCCAACACCTGCAGCCCCGAGATGCCAGTGGTCCCAAGAGGCCAGTGGCCCTGATACCCAATGGCTCCTAGCTGCCAGCAGCCTGGCCGCAAAATGCCTCGCCACCCTGAGCCATGAGCGGCCTTTGCAGCGTGGCCTCCTCTGGGTGGCAGCCTTGTGAGAGTGGAGTCCTGGGGAACAGATCTGTGTCATCGGGGTGGTTCTCCTTGTCATTGTTGCTGTCATCATTGCCTCTTCGTCATCGGGAGCGGCCTTGTCTGGAGTAGCCTCTTCTTGGGAGCGACTCCAACCGGGGAGCGGCCTCCTGCGGAGCAGCCTCCTCTGGAGCGGCCTTCTTGGGAGTGACCTTGTCGGGATCATCGTCATCGCCTTTTCCTAAGAGGTAGCCCTGACCGGTCAGTTTGATTCTTGATGCTTGGCCCAAAATGAAGTTTTGCTTGACCTTCGCTTTGTATCAGTCTTGTTCCTTTGATCACGGACCCTAAGACTAATAAAGGAATTCAACAAAGTTGTAGGAATCAAAATTGACACATAAAAATCAGTTATTTCCATATGCTAACAACGAGCAATATGAAAATGAAATTAAGGAAAACAATTCCATTTACAATAACATCAAAAATAATAAAATACTTAGGAATATGCTTAACCAAGGAGACAAAGGGCTCATACACTGAAAACTATAAGATGTTGCTGAAAGGAAGGTTTAAGGAAGATGCCCATGTTTATGAGTTGGAAGAATTAATATTGTTCAGATGTTGATACTACCCAGATCCACCTAAAGCCCAACAGTGATTTTTGCAGAAATATGATAATCCATCCTATAATTCATATGGAATCTCAATGAACCCTGAATACCCAAAATTATTTTGAAAAAGAACAAAATTAGGGATGCCTGGGGTGGGGGGCTCCGTCTGCTAAAAGCATCTGCCTTCAGCGCAGGTCATGATCCCAGGGTCCTGGGATCAAGTCCTGCATTGGGATCCTTGCTCAGCAGGGAGTCTGCTTCCCCTGCCTGCTGCTCCCCCTGCTTATACTCTTATACTCTCTTACTTATCTCTCTCTATCTGACAAATAAATAAAATAAAATAAAAAAAAGAAAAATAACAAAATTGAAGATCTCACACTTTCTTGTTTCAAAATGTATTACAAAGCTTTAGTGATTAAAACAGAGTGCCAACTGGCACAAGACAGACATTTACACCAATGGAATAGAACAGAGAGTCCAGAAATAAACCGTCAAACATATGGTCAAATGATTTTCAGCAAGGATACCAACATCATTCAATGGGGGAAAGCTAGTCTTTTCAACAAATGTTGGGAAAACAGGATCTCCACATGCAAAAGAATGAAGATAAACCTTTACCTTACCCCATATACAAAAGATCATTCAAAATGCATGGAAGAATTAAACATAAGACCTGAAATTATAGTCTTAGAAGAAAACATAGGGGAAAATCTTCATGACGTTGGATTTGGCAATAATTTCTTGAATATGACACCAAAACCACAGACAAAAAAAATAGATAAACCGGACTACATAAAATTTAAAATTTCTGTGCATCAAGGGACACAATCAACAGAGTGAATAGACAACTCATGAAATGGGAGGAAATATTTGCCAATCCAGTATCTGCTAAAGAGTTAATATCTGGAATATATAAAGAAATCCTACACTAACAACAGCAACAACCAAAATTTAACCTGATTAAAAAGTAGACAAAGCCCTTAAATAGGGGCGCCTGGGTGGCTCAGTTGGTTAAGTGGCTGCCTTCAGCTCCAGTCATGATCCCAAGGTCCTGGGATCAAGCTCTGTACTGGGCTCCCTCAGTGGGGTATCTGCTTCTCCCTTTCCCTCTGCCCCTCCCCCTGCATCCCCCAAAGAAGATATACAAATAACCAACAACACATGAAAAGATGCTCAACATTACTAATCATTAGGGGAATGCAAATCAGAACCAAAATTAGTTACCACTTTTTATCTATTATGCTGGCTACTATAAAAGGGGGGTGGATAGCAAGTATTGGCAAAGATACAGCAAAACTAGCCTTGTACACTGCTGGTAGGGATATAAATTTGTGCAGCCATATGAAAAATAATATGGTGGCTCTTTTTTTTTTTTTTAAGATTTCATTTATTTATTTGACAGAGGAGACCCAGCCAGAGAGGGAACACAAGCAGGGCAAGTGGGAGAGGGGGAAGCAGACTCCCCACTGAGCAGGGAACCCGATGCGGGGCTCAATCCCAGGACCCTGGGATCATGACCCAAGCTGAAGGCAGACGCCCAACAACTGAGCCACCTGGGCGTCCCATATGGTGGCTCTTCAAAAAGTTAAAACTAGACCTACCGTATGATCCAGCAATCCCACTTCTGGTTGTAGACCCAAAAGAATTGAGAGCAGAGTCTCAAAGAGCTATTCATAGCAGCATAGTTACAAGAGCCAGAAAATAGAAGCAACCCATGTGCCTATTAACAGATGAATATCAGGGTAGACAAAATATGGTATCTACATACAATGAAATATTATTCAGCCTTAAAAAGGGAGGAAATTCTTGGCGCCTGGGTGGCTCAGTGGGTGAGGCCTCTGCCTTCGGCTCAGGTCATGATCTCGGGGTCCTGGACTCGAGTCCCGCATCAGGCTCTCTGCTCAGCGGGGAGCCTGCTTCCCTCTCCGCCTGCCTCTCTGCCTACTTGTGGTCTCTCTCTGTCAAATAAATAAAATCTTTAAAAAAAAAAAAAAGAAAATTCTGACAGATGCTCTATAATATGAGGACATGATGCTAAATGAAATAAGCCAATCACAAAAAGACAAACACTGTATGATTCCACTAAAATAGTGAAATTCATAGACAGAAAATAGAATGGTGGTTTCCAGGGGCTGCGGGGAAAGGAGAATGGGGAGTCATTATTTAACGACAGAGGTTCAGTTTTGCAAGATGAGAAATGTTCTGGAGCTGAATGGTTGTGATGGTTGCACAAGGTGAATGCACTTAACACAACTGAACAACACCTTAGAAGTGTCCTATACACTTAAAAATGGCTAAAATGCTAAGCCATAAGATTTATCATATGTGTATTTTGCCATAATTAATAATTTAAAAAAGAAAGAAAAAAACAAAAAAAAAATTCCACACAGCCTTGGATTTTAGAATTCCAAGCCACAATCTTGGATTTATCCTTATAAGCTCATTCCAGATATTAAATCAGTTCAGATGAGAAATTCATTATCCTCACCCATCCTGCAAGCTGATGGAGGATAATAAAACAAGTATTTATACTGCTACTGCTTTACACTTTCAGGTTAATTCATGACTTTAAGGTGCATCAGAAATAGAAGTTCTAACTTAGAAAATCAGTGTAAAATTGAACATCAGTTCAATTTTCTATTTTCAATAGAAAATCAGTGTAAAATTGAACATTTGTATATGCTATTATGGGGGTTCTGGGCCTGTTTGCCGTCAGGTCCACTTCTCATCGTCCTCTGATGTGCTCAGTTTTTTGGCTGGTTGATCACTACAGGCTGCACAACTCAGGCAGCCATGTCAGCTGGCTTCCCGTTCAAGCAGTGGAAAGCGATGGAGAGAGCCTGTAAAGCAGATGAAGGAAGAAGCCAGGGGGTTTCTCTCCCAGCACCTCCTCCACCCTCATTCCCATCGCCATGTCACGTAGCTTCCTCTGTGATGACTCTAGCTTCCACATGGGGTCAGGTCCCACGGGAGAGGCTAGCCATAATTCCAGCTTCTCCAGATAACCCTGGCCCTGGGATCTGGTAACGCTTTGTTCCACCACCCTAGGTAGCAGTGGTAACAGGTTTCTGCTATTGTTAATTTTTGGCTTGCCTTACCATCTCTCTCTCTCTTTTTAAAAAAGATTTTATTTATTTATTAGAGAGAGAGAGAATGAGAGAGAGAGCATGAGAAGGGGATGGGTCAGAGGGAGAAGCAGACTCCCCGCTGAGTCCGATGCAGGACTCCATCCCAGGACTCCGGGATCATGACCTGAGCCAAAGGCAGTCGCCCAACCAACTGAGCCACCCAGGCACCCCGCCTTACCATCTTTTGTTAGGCTTCTCAGCCATTGGTTATCATACCCCTCAGCAATAAAAAGGAACAAACTATTGAAACATGCAAGAACTTAGACCTCAGGGGAGTTATACTGAATGAAAAAAGCCAATCACAATATGTTCCATAATGTATGATTCCATTTATATAACATTTGGTGTTCTAGAAACGCCAAAATCATGGAGATGGAAAACAGAGTAGTGGTTGCCAAAGGTTAAGATAGGGGTCGGGGTAAGGAGGAGAGAGGATGAGTGTGACTATAAAAAGATAATATGGGGGCGCCTGCGTGGCTCAGTGGGTTAAGCCTCTGCCTTGGGTTCAAGTCATGCTCTCAGAGTCCTGGGATCAAGCCCCGCATCGGGTTCTCTGCTCAGCAGGGAGCCTCCTTCCCCCTCTTTCTCTGCCTGCCTACTTGTGATCTCTCTCTCTTTCTCTCTCTGTCAAATAAAATCTTTAAAAAAATTTTTTTTAAAAAGATAATACGATGGATCTTTGTGATGAAGCAACATTCTGTATCTCGATGGTGATAATGTGATAAAATTCAGTATGCCCATAAACACAAATGAATGCACGTAAAACAGATGAAATCGGAATTGTCTGTGGATTGTCCCAGTAGCACTTTCCTGATTGTGACCCAGTACTGTGATGATGTTAGATGTTACCATCAGGATAGTTATCATTTCTTTGGATAAATGTCCAGCACTGGAATTACTGGAATTACTTGTGGCTCTATTATTTCCAAATAAAAGTGATTAAAATTTTAGAAAGAAACAGAGATTTCCTGACTTCTCCCTCTAAAATGGACAGCACATTAAGAACTTTTAGATGCTTCGTTGCTATCTAAGAGGTAAGCATAGTCAAAGTGGAGTTTAGCAAGAATGCTCCTTGATATTGCCGACACAGCAGAGATAAATTGACAACATTGAACGAACATGAGTGGTGGCGACTTTCAGGGTAATGCAGATGTTTCCAACGCATATCCTGACTGCCAATGACCTATCCCTGCAATGCTATAAAGGTAGGACATGGACAGGAACCAAAGCCTCCAGGCCATGTGAACAACTCCAAATGAATCATGAGTATATTCTGGTTATTTTTGTTTACTCCAGGACAGATTGAGACTTTCTCTTGCCAGAGAGCTAACACATCCTGGTGGAGAAAAATGACTTGAAAATTTTAAATTCCCAAGAAGGGGTTTCAGTTTATCTCTCTGGTAACAGAAACACATATTTCCCTCGTACCGTTATTTTCTTAATTGACTTGGAAAATAATTTTTTTTTTTGGAAAATAAATTTTTTGTATCATCTACCATCTTTGGCAAAAATAAGAGAACTAAAGAAATACGAAAACTCAGGATTATCAAAATTCTTAGAAACCCCAAGCCACTGTACCACAAGATCAATCCCCTGTAGGATCCACAAGTTATTTCCGTCTGCGCTAACTGCTGCAGGCATCTGGGAATTACTTCAATCCTAGACTGATCCCACTGTAAGCTTATAGGACTAATTTCTGCAGGGACTTATATAATACCTCCAGACTTATCACCAATAAGAACAAGCTATATTGTCAAAACACCCGCCTAAGCAGCATGATCTGATACCTGGAGATTTGGTCTTCTGGAAAAGGATCAAGAAAAAACTGCCTATGAGCCTCTACAAAAAGGACTTTTAACAGATAAGTGACACAGAAATAAATTCCCAAGTTGTTGATCCCAGGGCTTATATTTCCCAGATAAGACACACATCACTTTCTCCTGAGTACTGGGCATCTAGTTCATTAGGGGACCTCACACTGAGGATTCTTAGCAGTTCTCTTAGAAGTTGCTGACTGTGGGCAGTGTCTGTCCCAGGAGATGAAACAAGATGCTAATTGAACAGCTTCTGCAAAAGACAACAGAACAAGATTGATGCTTTAGTTCTTCAGGATCTTTTTCCATACCCTTTGTTCTCTGAAAAATCTTAGCTGTTTTTGTCTTCAACACCCCCTCTTTAACTGACTGAAGTTTTCTTAATATGATCTTCTCTATGGGGATACGGGGTGGCTCAGTTGGTTAAACGTCTGCCTTCAGCTCAGGTCATGATCCCAGGGTCCTGGGATTTAGCCCCGCATCCAGGGCTCTCTGCTCAGCGAGGAGCCTGCTTCCCTTTCTCCCTCTGCCTGCCTCTTTGCCTACTTGTGATCTCTCTCTCTCTGTCAAATAAATAAATAAAATCTTAAAAAAAAAATATATGCTGTTGCGTATTTCTTAGACCTTAGCTACTGCTCTGAGTTTTTTTTTTTTTTTTCTGATAGGTAGGCAATGCTCAATTATTTTACACAATGTGCATATTATAAAAATATTAAAATCACATATTGAAAGTTATCACTAATCCAAGCATAATATACCATTTTACTTTATTTTGATTTTTTTAAGATTTATTTATTCGTAAGAAAGAGAGAGAGAGAGTCGGGGGAGGGGCAGAGGAGAGGGATGGAGAATCCTCAAGCAGATTCTGTGCTGAGTGTGAAGCCCAATGCGGGGCTCAATCCCAGGCCCCTGAGATCACGACCTGAGCCAAAATCAAGAGCCATTGCCTAACAGATTGAGCCATCCAGTTGTTCTACAATATGCCATTTAAAATTTATTTTTATTTTCCTATTTTTATTTATTTTTAAAAAGATTTTATTTATTTGACAGAGAGATCATGAGTAGGCAGAGAGGCAGGCAGAAAGAGAGGGGGAAGCAGGCTCCCTGCCGAGCAGAGAGCCCGATGCGGGGCTCGATCCCAGGACCCTGAGATCATGACCTGAGCCAAAGGCAGCGGTTTAACCCACTGAGCCCCCCAGGCGCCCCTGTATGGTATTTCTATTTTTAATTTTGTGACGTAGCTCCATACTGTTCCCCACAATGCTTGTACCAATTCATGTTCCCACCAACAGTGCGAGAGGGTTCCCTTTTTTCCACATCCTCACCAACACTTGTTATTTGTATCGCTCTGAATTTAACTCATTGTTGGATGTGTTGCCTCTCCACCTAATCCTGCTGACCAAAAAAAAAAAAAAAGTAGTAGCCTCAAATACTTTAGAAGGCAGATCCTTCCACAATTCCTTTCTGGTCTTAAGTTTTCTTCACATAATTAATTCCAAAGTTTGGTACTATAAAAATTTGGATCTGTACAAAGTGTTTCTGCTGAGGTCATTATATCTGTACCAGTTAAACGTAGGTTATCAGGAATGGGAACTAATGTTGGGGCTATTCTTGCTACAGACACTCTAACCTACTTACATTAATTGTGTAACTCTGCTCGAGGAATCTGTCCACCTCAAGAGTACAAAAACTGGTATATACTTATTGTGATAAATGATATTTATCTTTCAGTCCAACCTATGCCTCACTGGGATCCTAACTTCTTATTTAGAGATCAAGCTTTTGCCTCCTACTAACTTATCCTACACATTCAAGGTGATTGTTAGAGCCTCTCAGATATTTCCAACTATCACCTCTCCAGTGGGTTATGTTTTTCTGACAATGGTACCTAGAAAACACTGAAATGAGACAAGAACAAGCTACTCAGGAAAACTCCCAGGAGGCGTAACCTATTCCCTTACCATGCATATAATATGAGCTTCATTTCCCTAAAGAAGGATAATACTACTGGAGAAGATGATCCAAAACTTGTCTTTAACCCCAGCAGACATCATAAATGACACAACATCCAATTTAAATTTATTAACCCAGGGGAAAATTATGCTTTAGCCAACACTTCTTGCTGCACCTACATAAATACAGGTCAAGTAGAAAACTCTGTAACTATGCTAAAAAAAAGTCACCTGAATTTCTAAAAAAGACAAGCTGGACTTTGGGTCATGTTTTCATTGCCTGGATTTGATAACCTAGAGCTCTGTCTTCAGGGCTTATTACAGGAAATAATAACCATTTTTTTTTTCTGGTAGTTTCCAGGAAGATAGTCGGCTGATGTAGCATCTTCAGAGTCTTAAATGATACTGTGCAACCATCATCATGTCAGAGAACTCAACAACTCTAGCTGTAACAAAAGGAAAAGCTGAGACGGATCTAAGTCTAACTATCTCCACAATCTCCTAATGAGCAAAGTCTTGGAAAAGGTGAAGAGTTGGGTAGTAGACTAAAGTCCTGAGGCTGACTTCATCTGCCCTGGGCTAAGAGGGAGGCTGAGACAGAGAAGGCGTCTTCTGAAAGCCTGGTGCTGGCTTGGCACTACCATCAAGACTTCGGTGTTGAGAGGAGCCAGTATGACACGGACAACTAGACTGGGTTTTCTCTTGATGAGCACGAACAGTTTCACAAAATACCAACACAACAAGACAAAGCCTCCACTGCGACAGATCAAGACAAAAACAAGACCAGTCCATCATGACTGAACACAGACAAAAACAAGAACATTATCCAAACAGAAATGACGAAATATCCTCATCCCGGCTAATATGATAATTATGCTCTTTTATCAATTATAGTTTTAGTTTTGCTCCTTTCCCCCCCCACATTTCAGATAAAATTTTTTAAGCTATCCAGGAGTGTCTGGGGGGCTCAGTCAGTTAAAATGTCTGCCTTCAGCTCAGGTCATGATCCTGGGGTCCTGGGGTCGAGCCCTGCACCCGGGCTTCCTGCTCAGCAGGGAGTCTGTTTCTCCTGCTCCTCCTGTTTGTGCTCTCTCTCTCAAATAAATAAAATAAAAATTTTAAGCAATCCAATCTCAGAACTATGCCTTCTCCCTCATAGCATTCAAACCGGCAAAGGCCCTTCCCTTGAGTCTTCGCCAGAAACCAAACACAAGCTTAAGTCCTATAAGAAGTCATTTCTTTTTTTTTTTTAATTTTTTAAAAAAAGATTTTATTTATTTATTTGAGAGAGAGACAGTGAGAGAGAGCATGAGCGAGGAGAAGGTCAGATGGAGAAGCAGACTCCCTGTGGAGCTGGGAGCCCTATGTGGGACTTAATCCCGGAACTCCGGGATCATGACCTGAGCCGGAGGCAGTCGTCCAACCAACTGAGCCACCCGGGCGTCCCTAAGAAGTCATTTCTAACACCTTCTTACTGAGATGCCCTACAATTTCCATACTGTGTGGTCTCCTTTATTGATATGAGTCAACAATCCCAATTTTATTTAATTACAGCTGTATTCTTGGTGCCCTTTGACAGGAGGGCATTGTCACTGGAAACTGGCAATTGGCTTTTTTTTTTTTTAACTGAAAGATAGTGATTTTTAATTATTTTTTTTATTTTTTAAAGATTTTATTTATTTATTTGACAGATCACAAGTAGGCAGAGAGGCAGGCAGAGGGAGAGGGGGAAGCAAGCTCCCTGCTGAGCAGAGAGCCCGATGCAGGGCTCGATCCCAGGATCCTGGGATCATGACCTGAGCCGAAGGTAGACGCTTAACCCACTGAGCCACCCAGGTGCCCAAGTTATTGATTTTTTAAAAAGTTAACTCAAAACAAGTTTCAAGCGGTCTGAAATCATGGTACAGGTCTGTGGGTTTGATTTGGCCCAAGGGCTGCGGGTTTGGAACTTTCAGTTGGATGATCCCTTCTGGATGTAAAGATGAATGCTATGAATAGTTAACAGCCATTAACTATCTAAGCTGACCCAGGGACTGAACACAGACTTGCACATGTACTGTTTTAGTTCATGTTCTTTTCTACTTGAGTCATTCAGAACCCTCTGAATTCCATTCATGCTGTGCCATTCGCCAGGCTGCCTGCTGCACGTCTAACTATAAATGAGGTCAAATCCCTATTTACAGGAAGATGCTGATGTATACTGGTTCCTTCCCACTGTGAGCCTGTAGCCATAGGAACTGCGATCAAGTACACAATAACACCTCCATGATCAAATCCCCGGGGAGCAAAGTTCGTTTTCATGAAGCTGGTCTGACTAGTGAGCAATCTGGGGGACTTTCTGGGCTTCGCAGCAGTGTGCCGCCTCCTGACTTTCGGCTGGCTTTGGCGGAGAAGAAAGCAGATCTGTCTCAGGTATGGGCTTCTTCTTCTTTTTTTTTTTTTTTTTAAGATTTTATTTATTTATTTGACAGACAGAGATCACAAGTAGGCAGAGAGAGAGAGAGAGAGAGAGGAGGAAGCAGGCTTCCCACTGAGCAGAGAGCCCGATGCGAGGCTCAATCCCAGGACCCTGAAATCATGACCTGAGCCTAAGACAGAGGCTTTGACCCACGGAGCCACCCAGGCGCCCCTCAGGTATGGGCTTCTGATTGGGAGCTGGGACTGAGCCAGGCAGGAAAAGGCTGTGGGGAAAATTCTTCCAGCCATGCTATTCCCGAGGAGAAAGCAGGAGAAGGGCATTGTACACCAGGTTCCATGGTCTCTGAAGGCTTTACCAGTTCTCTGAGTGTATGAATGGTGCCTAGAATATAGGATTCTGCCATCACCCGGGGCATTGGCTAGAACCTTTCAGGACCCTCCCAGCACTAGAATCATAGGAGCGAGGGACCCGATTCTATGATGGTTTTGGCTTGTGACAGTGGGAGGGAACAGAAGAAATTTTAGGCTGATTGTTGGAGGTCATACCCCACTAGCTCACTTCCTTTTCTGCAGCCATTTCCCATACAATATACCTTCCCTCTGTTCTCCAAAAAGTCCAGGGACCCATGGCGTTCTCTAACTGCCTGAGGTGAGCCCTGGGAATCTTAACCCACTCAGCCCCTGACTTTCCCCTTTCCTCCGCTCTGTGGACCAAGGTTTCTGCCTCAGTTCCCCTGAATGTCAAAACAGTTTTCCTAGGACTGGAGCTAGCCCTGACTCCTTGGCATTCCAGACTCCCTTGGCCAGTGGTGGCCCTTGGAGTCAAGACTGCCTTCCTGCGCTCGTAATGTCAGGCTGAGCCTTGCCGTAAGAAACTGATTACTCAGAACCCCAATTCTGAGAGTCTCTGACTGCCCCTCATGTCCTATGTGGGTCGTAACAGCCTGAATCAAGATGCTTTGGGTACAGTCCTGTGCGCCATGGCCACATCGCTCAGGGAGTGGCTCTATGCCAGATCAGGTTCCCAGTCCAGATCCCCAGTGCCAGTCTTGCTCTCTTTACCACCAGACCATTCTGCTAACAAGACATCTCTCTGGCCAAGCTGCTCATTTTGAAAGAGATGACCAAGGGACGTAATGAGATAAAGACAGAGACAGACAGAGAGTGGGAGAGAAAGAGAGAGAGAGAGAGATTAGGACAGAGGCTCCTAAAAAAGATCTGTCATTTTTCAATCAATCAATCAATCAATCAATCACCTGAAACATAATGGAGGTCTGCATCTCTTTTCCTTCCTTGCCCAATATGCACCTATGAGGCTTCTTTTTATTTATTTAAAATTGTATTTATTTGTTTGACAGAGAGAGACACAGCAAGAGAGGCAGAGGGAGTGGGAGACGGAGAAGCAGGCTTCCCACTGAGCAGGGAGCCTGATGTGGGGCTTGATCCCAGGAGCCTGGGACCATGACCTGAGCTGAAGGCAGATGCTTAACGACTGAGCCACCCAGGCACCCCTTCTTTTTATTATTTAGAAAAACTTTAATTATTATTGAAAAGCTGATACACATGATAAACAATTCAAACAATAACAGAGTATGCAGGGGTACCTGGGTGGCTCAGTGGGTTAAAGCCTCTGCCTTCAGCTCGGGTCATGATCTCAGGGTCCTGGGATGGAGCCCCGCGTCGGGCTCTCTGCTCGGTGGGGAGCCTGCTTCCTCCTCTCTCTCTGCCTATTTGTGATCTCTGTCTATCAAATAAATAAATAAAATCTTTTAAAAAAATAACAGAGTATGCAGTATAAAATATGTTTCCCCCCAACCCTGACCTCTAATTCTCCTTTCTAGAGGCAGCCCCTGTCTTCAGAGTTTCTCCTTTATCTTCCTAAAACATACTACACACATATAAGCATGTGTGTATCTAATCTCTTCCTTTTTGTGAAACACACGTTAACGTGCTATTTGTTTTCCTACATTATACTGTTTCCACTTGAATAAACTCCACCTAGAGCCTATTTCAGATCTGTACATGTAGACACGTCTCATCCTACTTAGTAGATGGATCGCATTCTATTATGGCCCTACTGATGGGACAATTCCAGTGGTTTTCTTTATTTGTTTTGATATTATAAACAATGCTGCGATGATTATCTTTGTAATACATCTTGAAATACAGGCGTAAGTTTGTCAGATAAATTCCAAAAGGTAGAATTTCTGTGTCAAAGATTGTGTTCACCTTGGCAGATATTTCCACTCTGTCCTGCCTGGAGCTTAAATCGGTTTAGACTCACATCAACGCTGAGGGTGGGCCCGTTTTCCCATACCCTCAACAACAGGGTATTTCCAGACACTCAGTCTTGGTGTGGCCTTATTATTTTATTCATCAAAATAATACATGTTGTTAGGTCCTGAGCTGTGCACAAGAATGTAGAAATTAATAGAACCGGTTCTAAACCTTGCCCTCATAACCCAGACATGCCAACTACAATATTATCTGGAAAATGCAACAACGGTACAAGGTACAAAGGTAACACAATGAAGGGAGGAGTTCATTTCATCTTTCTGAGGGAGAGTGGGGTTTGTTCACAGCTAGGGGAAACTTGGTAAAGAACCCAGTATCTGAGATAGGGTTTTTTTGTTTGTTTGTTTGTTCTGAGATAGGTTTTTTTTTAAAGATTTTATTTATTTATCAGAGAGAGAGAGGGGGAGAGAGCGAGCACAGGCAGACAGAGAGGCAGGCAGAGGGAGAAGCAGGCTCCCCGCCGAGCAAGGACCCTGATGTGGGACTCGATCCCAGGACGCTGGGATCATGATCTGAGCCGAAGGCAGCTGCTTAACCGACTGAGCCACCCAGGCGTCCCCTGAGATAGGTTTTGAAGAATTCATTTATTTAACAAACATGCGCTAAGGGCCCAAGATGTGCCACACACTGTCCTGGGTTCTTAGGATATATTAGTGACAAGACAAAGATTCTTGTCCTCATAAAGCTTATGTCCTAGTGCATCAGTAATGAGTAGACATAATAATTAAGTAAATTATACAGTATGTTGCAAGGTGATAGGCACTATGGAAAAATAAGAAACACAATAGTGTAGGGGGATAAGGCGTGTCCATGGTAGATGGGGAGGCAAACAGCAATTTTAAGTAAGGGGGCCATGTAGACCTTGTCAAGGAGCTGGTTTTTGAACAAAGACTTGATCAAAGCGATTTAGTTGGGAAATAGCGAAGAAAAAGCTTTCCAGGTCGTGACGACAGCCAGCACCAAGGCTCTGCGGTAAGTGTGGGCCTGACATCACAAAGAGCAGCGAGGAAGCCAGTCGACTAAGGCAGGGGAAGGACAGTAGGAGGGGGTCAGAGAGATGATATAGGCTTCAGGCCCCTGAGACAGCTTTGGTTTTTCCCCTAGGTAAAATGAGAAGTCATTGCGTGGTTTTAAGCAGAGAAGCAACATGATCTTCCTTTAAAAAAAAATTTTTTTTAAAGATTATTCTGGATCAGGGCATCTGGGTGACTCGGTTGGTTGAGTGTCCAACTCCTAATCTCAGTTCAGGTCTTGATCTCAGGGTCATGAATCCAAACCCTGCATTGGGCTCCATGCTGAGCTTGGAGCCAACTTAAAAAAATTATTATGGATGTTGTATTTAGACTGTGGGATGGGGACAAAGGTAGAAGTAGAGGGTCCAGTAAGTCAGATATGAGGTAACGGGAGCTTGAACAAACATGGTGGCAGCAGAGATGGTAAGAAATGGTTGGATTCTAGATATGTGTTTGAGGTGAAGTCATAGAACTGGAAGTGGCATGAGAGAAGAAAAAAGGAGTTAAAAATGACCTCAATGGTTTTGGCCTGAGCTACTGGGGAGAAAAAAAAAAATGGAGTCAGACTCAACTGAGATAAGAAAGCGGAAGGTAAGACAAGTTTCACGGGGAAAGACCGAGTATTCAGTTTGGGATATGTTAAGTTTCTGAGAGCTGTTAGACATGCAAGTGGAGACGTCAAGGAGACGGTGAAATATATGAATGTGGTGGCTCAGTGGGTTAAGCCTCTGACTTCGGCTCAGGTCATGATCTCAGGGTCCTGGGATCGAGCCCCGCATCGGGCTCTCTGCTCAGCAGAGAGCCTGCTTCCTCCTCTCTCTCTGCCTGCCTCTCTGCCTACTTGTGATCTCTGTCAAATGAATAAATAAAATATTAAAAAAATTAAAAAAGCCTCCAGGGAGTCTTGATCTCCCCTGGACGGTTTAAAAAAAAAAAAAAAAGAAATATATGACTATGAAGTTTAGAGACAGAGGTCTACACCAGAAATATAAATTCAACATGTAATGATGAGTCTGGGGTTTTTCAGGCAGACGAAGGTGAGGAGTGATCCACATGGAAGAAACAGTTTGAACACAGGCATAAATATTTGAATTAGCAACTTTAGTCTGGGGAGCAATAGATGTTCATCTCTCACTGGGTTTAGAGCTGTAGAGGATGGTGCTGCAGGGTCAGCAGGAATATGACTGCCAGGGGCCTTACGGGGCAAACCAAGAAGCTTCCATTTTACCATGAAAGCAGTGATTGACGAATGAGCAGACGGGTATTTCAGAATGCATCTGAGAGAAGGAATTCTGGGGAACAAGTCTGGAAATGGTTAGTCCTGGCAAGAGAGGTGTTGAGGACCTGCGCAAAAGCAGTGGGAAGGCAGAGCGAAGAGTGTATTTGAGGAATATCTGTAGGGCTCAGACTGACTAAATATGAGGGTTCCGGAGTCAGGAAGAGGCAAGGATGATTCCAAGGTTTCGGGTTCGGTAAGAGAGCAAGCGCTGGTGTCAGCCGAGACAGGGGACGGTGGAGATGGGGCAGCAGCTGCAGACAGAACATGGGCTCACTGTGGGTCCTTTTAGATATGGTGAGCTGGAGGTGACAGCCGGATGTCAGATCTATTAGCCAAAAGGCTCACTCTTGGCATTTTGGATCCATTAGAATTATTCATCAGAGGATAATTAAAGCCATGAATATGAGTGTGTTTCAAATGAGGGAAGGGAACCAGTAGAGAAGAGTCCTTGATTTCTGTCTTTCCTTCCGTCACCAAGTCCCATCGCCTCTGGTGTCTTCAGTTCAACGACTTTTCTTCCATCCCACGTGATGACCTTGGCACTAGCCCATCGCATCTTCCTTGCAGGTTGGGAACTGTTCCTAATTTCCTCTTGCCCACCTCCTTTCGACCCATTTCCTTATAGTACTCAGTGATCATTTAAAAATGTATATATTATCATATCATTATTCTTCTTAAAAATCTCCCTTGGCTTCCCATTCCTCTTTATAATAAACTCCAGTCTCTTTACAATGGTTTGCGGGGCCCTAGCCCTGGAGTAGCTCTCCAGCCTCTTTTCATACCGGTCTCCCCTCATCCATGTTGGGTCACACCAGCGCCCTACAAGCCAGTCCTTTCTTCTCTGGATCTTTGCTCTGCTGTTCCTTCTACCCAGAATGCTCATCTCCCAGACTTTCCTACAGAAAACTTCAGGCATCAACTCAAACGTCACCTCCACACACCCATACACACACAAAAGAACAACCAAAAAAAAAAAGATCAGCATACCTCTGTGACCTACTTATTTAAAATGACCTCTTATTCCCTATATCTTCGTATTTATTTCTTTCACATCCATTTCAAAATTAGTTGTTAATTGTCTCTCTTGCTCACTACAATGGAAGCTTTATGAGGTCTGGAGTATTATCTAATTTGTTCCCCACTATAATCCTAGCATCCAGGCACAAAGAGTTGCTCTGTAAATTTTTGTTGAATGAATTCGGGTGGAAAAGCAGAGAAGGGACCACTGAGGAGTTGAGACGGATCCAGAGCCCAGGGAGGGGATTGGCCTTGGGCGGGAAGGGGGACACATGCATGTTCCTCTGTGAACAGAGACAAGGATGCAAGTTTAGATGAGTGCGCAGGCAAGTGTGTATGTGGGGCTTGGGGGTATGTGGCAAGGGCAGGAAGTTCAAGGACTTCATGATTGATGCCCTCTTTCTGACGTGGTCATCAGCTGACTGGTCAGGTGGAAGTTTTCGAGGTCGGGTAAAGGATTTGAGGAGACTGGGAGGGATTTGAGACAGTGACTGAGTATGGGAGAGGGAACTCCCCCAAATTTGGAGACTACCATGGGGCAGCCGCCAGGTGAGTGTTGAGGTTGTACAGATGAGAAGGATGTGAAACAGACTTTGCTTTCAGAAATCTGCAATCCAGAGGAGGTAGACTTTGTCCAAGAAAGCGGGGAGGCAGGGGGATGGGGACTATCATGGTGAACGTGACGGAGGTATGTTGAGGGCGGAGACTCCATCCTGGGAGTGGGGAAAATCATTACAGAATCCGTGCCCTTCGAGGTTGGCCCCGAAGAAAGGATGTACAAGGTAGAAGTGAGTGCGTTCCACCAAGAGGACGGTACTAGCAAAGGCACGGTGGTGTGGGACGCCCGAGGGAAACGTGGAAGGTGATGCAGGAAGGCAGGGCAGAGGCTAAGCAGCGAGGGGTCTTGCATGCCCCAGGAATTAGAGCTTCACTCCCGGGTCCGCAGAGGTCTTCAGCGGAGCAGCGGAATCTTGACATTGCACGTTTAGCAAGTTGACCCAACAGGCGACGTGGGTGTTGGATTGAAGGGAGGAGAGACTGGAGGCCGTGAGAAGGGTGAGGAGACAGCTCCTGTGGTCCCAGGGAGAGAGGAGGCGTTCCCCAAGTCAGCAAAGGCAGTAGGCTTGCAGAGGAAGGGAGGGATTTCAGCTCTCTCTCTCTAATGAATAAAACCTTTAAAAACATAAAAATAGGGGCGTCTCGGTGGCTCAGTTTGATAAGCATCTGCCTTCGGCTCAGGTCCATGACCCCAGAGTCCTGAGATCAAGCCCTGTGTAGCATCTGGCTCCTTACCCGGCAGGGAACCTGCTTCTCCCTTGGCTCGCCACTCCCCCTTCCTGTACACTCCCTTCTGCTCTCTCTGGCAAATAAATAAAATCTTTAAAAAATAAAAATAAAATAAAAAACTGTGGCAAAATACACATGCAATTTACCATTTTAACCATTTTATTTATTCATTTATTTATTTATTAAAAAGATTTTTATTTATTTATTTGATAGAGAGAGAGAGAGAGAGAAAGCACACAAGCAGGGGGAGCTGTGGGCAGAGGGAAAGGGAGAAGCACTGGATGTTGGGCTCCATCCCAGGACCCTGGGATCATGACCTGAACTGAAGGAAGACGCTTAACCGACTGAGCCACCCAGGCACCCCCATTTGAACCATTTGAAAGAGTAAAACTTAGTGCCATTAAGTACATTGACAGTGTTGTACAGCCATTACCTCTATCTAGTTCCAACATATTTGCATCATCCCAAAGGAAACCCCAGATCCATTGGGCGGTTATTTGCTAGACCCCTTCTGCCCAGCCCGTGGCAGGCACGTTCAGTCTCTACGGATTTGCCTATTCTGGATCTTTCATATAAATGGAATCCTACAACATGTGACCTTTTGTGTCCGACGTCTTTCACTGAGTATAATGCTTCCCGGGTTCATCCATGTTGTAGCCGGTGTCAGTACTTCATTCTCTTTTCTTCCCCATCATTTTTATCATGGCAAAATATACATAACATCAGGTTTACCATTTTAACTACCTTTAAATGAACAGTTCAGCTTATGTTAATTAACTGAATTTTTAAAAAGTACGCAGTTCCGTGGCATTGTGTGCACTCACACTGCACAACCATCACCGCCGTCCACCTCCAGAACGTTTTTCATTTTCCCAGACAGAAACTCTGTACCCATTAAATAATGACTCTAAAATCTCCTTTCCCTCAAGCGCCTGGCAATCACCATTCTACATTCTGTCTCTGTGAATTTGCCTATTCTAGGGACCTCATATCAGTGGAATCATGCAGTGTGTGTCTTTTTGTGACTGGCTCATTTCATAAAGCATAATGTCCTCAGGGTGCCTCCATGCTGGAGCCTGTGTCAAGATTTCCTTCCTTTTAAAGGCTGAATAATGTTCCAGAGAGTGTGTGTGTGTGTGTGTGTGTGTGTGTGTGTTTTGTTTGTCCATTCAGCTACTGATGGACGATTGTGTAATTTTACCTTTTGGTTGTTATGAATAGAGACACTGTGAACATTAGTGTATAGCTTTTTGTTTGAACACCTGTTTTCCACTTTGGGGGTATATGCTTAGGAGTGGAATGGCTGGGTCATATGGTAGTTCTATGTTTAAGTTATTGGTTACCTGTCTCAGTGGCTTTTCTATTTTCCATTCCCACTAACCATGTACAAAGGTGTACAAGGGTTCCACATCCTCACCAACACGTGTTATTTTCTTCTCTTTATTACTATTATTATGGCCTTCCTAGTGGATGTGAAGGATTATGTCATTGTGATTTTTTTAAGAGATTTTATTTATTTATTTGACAGAGATCACAAGTAGGCAGAGAGGCAGGCAGAGAGAGAGGAGGGAAGCAGGCTCCCTGCTGAGCAGAAAACCCAATGCGGGACTCGATCCCAGGACCCTGAGATCATGACCTGAGCTGAAGGCAGAGGCTTTAACCCACTGAGCCACCCAGGCTCAGTCATTGTGATTTTGTGATTTTTATTTCGCCTGTCATTGTGATTTTGATTTGCATTTCCCTAGTGACTAATGATGCTCAGCATCTTTTCAGGTGCTTATTGGCCATTTGTAGATCTCCTTTGGAGAAATGTCTCTTCAAGTCCTTTGCCCATTTTAAAAGTTGGGTTGTTTTTTGCTGTTATTGAGTGGTAGGAATTTTTTATATAATCTATATTAGTCCTTTATCAGATACATGATTTGCAAATATTTTCTTCTGTGGGTTTTGTTTTTACTCTCTTGGTAGTACTTTTAAATACACAAAACTTATATTTTGATGAAGTCCACTTTACCTTTTTAAAATTTTTGTTGCTCGTGTTGTTGGTGTCACATCCAAGAAATAAATCATTGACAAATATGTTATCTCAAAGAGTTGCTCCTCTGTTTTTTCCTGAGAGTTTTATAGTTTGAGCACTTAAGTTTAGATCTTTGATTCATTTAAGTTAATTTTTTAGAAAGATATTTATTTATTTATAGCACATGCAGGGGGCGGGACAAAGGGAGAGAGAGAATATCAATCAGACTCCACAGAGTGTAGAGTCTGATGCAGGGGTTGGTCCCACCACTCTTGAGATCGTGACCTGAGGCAAAATCAAGAGTCAGACGCTCAACAGACTCAGCCACCCAGGCGCCCCATTTGAGTTAATTTTTGTTCATGGTATAAAATAAGGGTCCAACCTCATTCTTTTCATCTAGTTTTTCTCACCCCATTTATCAAAAACAGTCCTTTCTCCATTGAATGCTCTTGGCTCCCTTGTTGCAAATCAATTGAACATGTATGTAATGTTTATCTCCAGATTCTTTATTCGAGTTCATTGATTTCTGTGTCTATCCTTACGTGTGGACCACACTGTACAGTTGGTGACTGTAGCTTGCAGTATGTTTGGAAACCAGGGACCTGAATCCTTCATCTTTGTTCCTTTTCGAGACAGTTTTATTTTACTATTTCTTTTTGGTCTGTTTCAACAATTTGTGTTTCCAGTAATTTATCCATTTCATCTAGGTTTTCTAATTTGTTACTGTACAATTGTTTGTAGTATTCTCTTATAATCTATTTTCTTTTTAATTTTTTAAAAGATTTTTAAAAATTTATTTATTTGACAGAGAGAGAGTGTTTGAGCACAAGTAGGGGGAGGGGGAGAGGGAGAAGCCGGCTCCCTGCTGAGCAGGGAGACTGACATGGGGACTCGATCCCAGGACCCTGGGACCATGACATGAGCCGAAGGCAGAGGCTTTAACCACTGAGCCACCCAGGCACCCCTATTTATTGTCTTTTTGATATTAGCCATTCTGACAGCTGTGAGGTGGTATTTCCTCGTGATCTTGACTTGCATTTCCCTGATAATGAGTCATTTTGAGCATCTTTTCATGTGTCTGTTGTACATCTATATGTCTTCTTCAGAAAAATGTCTATCCAGGTCCTCTGTTCATTTTTAAATTGGATTTTGGGGGGGAGTGAGTTGTACAAGTCCTTTATATATTTTGGATATTAACCCCTTATCAGATATATCGTTTACAAATATTTTCTCCCATTCACTAGGTTCCCTGTTTGTTTCGTTAATGGTTTCCTTCACTGTGCACAAGTTTTTTTTTTTTTATTTTGGCATAGTCCCAATCATTTATCTTTGTTTTTGTTTCCTTTAACTGAGGAGATATATCCATATATATGTTACTAAGGCTGATGTCCAAGAGATTACTGTAGAGGCTTTTAATTTCCAATGGTTAAGTTGATCCATTTTTTTCATTTACAGTTTCCAGTATTTATGTCTTGTGTTAGAAGATATCTTATTCCAGGTTTGCAAACATATTCTATTTTTTCCTCAACATTTGTATGTGTATGAATGTGTGTGTGTGCACACTTGTATGTGTGTATTACATGTAGCTGTTGACTACTTGAAAACCATGGATGAGTTTCCTAACATTGCTAAGCCTTGGTTTTCTCACCTGTAAAGTAGGGCTAATGCTGATTTCATTTTTTTATGATAAGATGACATTTGAGGGCCATTAAATGTTTGACCCATTTAGAAGTTATTCAGAAGAGAGTAGCTTTTTTTTTATATTATGGTATCATTTATTATAGTATTTGACATTTTATCATAATTTTTTGTGCATCTGTCTCTTTCACTAAGGTTTTTCATTGTTAGATATGTGGCTTCCCTCAGTGCCTAACCAAGCACCTGGCATTTAACAAGTGTCCAAATGTCGGTTGAATGAATGAATGAGTTGATTGAATAGATGAACAACACAGGATAAAACCAAGAATTTAAAGGAGAAAGATTAATTTTATCAAGCAGTCTTGATATGAAACTAAACACAAAATTGAAGTCCAATTGAAGAAACCTTCTGAAATATGTAGGGGCTCTTGTGCAAGGATGGGCTCTAAGGATGGGCTCCAAGAGGCTCCAAGAGGCTCCAAGAGGGCTGATTGAAACTGTATATAAACATTCAGACAAAAGTGCCTTTTTCCACGGAGAAGGTCCATAGGCAGATTACTTTCCGGGAGGCCAGGGATCTTGACTACTTTGTCCACCATTGTATTCCCAGCTTCCAGAATACTGCTTGGTAGCTCAGAGATGTTTATTGAATGAATATCTGACTGAATGAATAGATTTTATCAGATTTTTTAAAAAGATTTTATTTATTTATTTGACAGACAGAGATCACAAGTAGACAGAGAGGCAGGCAGAGAGAGAGAGAGAGAGGGAAGCAGGCTCCCTGCTGAGCAGAGAGCCCCATGCGGGACTCGATCCCAGAGTCCCGGGATCAAGTCCCACATTGGTCTCCTTGCTCGGTGGAAGGCAGAGCCACCCACGCGCCCCAGTCTCTATGATTTGGACTACTCTAATTCTATGTATCCGTGGAATCTTATAGTATTTCTCTTTTTGTGACTGGCTTATTTCCCTTAGCAAAATGTCCTCAAGCTTTATCCATGTTACAGCATGTATCAGAATTTCCTTCCTTTTAAAAGCTAAATAATATTTCATTGTATGTATAATCCATGTTTTGTCTATCCATTCATCTGGGTTGCTTCCACCTTTTAGCTCTTGTGAAGAATGCTACTATGAACATGGGTATACAAATATATTTTAGAGATTTGCTTTCAGTTCTTTGGGGTATATACCCAAAGTGGAGTTGCTGGATAGTATGGTAATTCTATTTTTTTAAATGTTTTTTTAAGTAATCTCTACACCCAGTGTGGGACTCAAACTCACAACCCCAAAACCAAGAGTCACACACTCCACTGACTGAGCCAGGCAGGTGCCCTTCATAATTCTAATTTTAATTTTTTGAAGAGCCAACGTTCTGTTTTCCCTAGTGGTTGTACCATTTTTTTAATTTAAAAAATTTTGTAAAGATTTTATTTATTTGACAGAGAAAGACACAGCAAGAGAGGGAACACAAGCAGGGAGAGTGGGAGAGGGAGAAGCAGGCTTCCCCCAGAGCAGGGAGCCCAATCTGGGGTTGATCTGAGCTGAAGGCAGATGCTTAAGGACTGAGCCACCCAGGCACCCCAGTTGTACCATTTTAAATTCCCACTCACAGAGCAAAAGGGTTCTAATTTCTCCACAGCCTTGTTAACACTTCTTTTCTTTAACAGTAGCCACCCAATAGCTGTGAGATGTATCTAATTGGGGTTTTCATTTGCATTTCCCTAACGATAATGTTGAATTTCTCTTCCTGTGCCTATCAGCCTTTGGAGAAATATCTTCAAGTCCTCTGCCTAATTTTTAACCAGAATTTTTGTTGTTGTGTTGCACCATTAAGAATTCTTTACATATTCGGGGCGCCTGGGTGTCTCAGTTGGTTGAGCAACTGCCTTCGGCTCAGGTCATGATCCCGGACTCCCAGGATCCAGTCCCACATCGGGCTCTCAGCTCCTTGGGGAGTCTGTTTCTCCCTCTGATCTTCTCCCCTCTCATGCTCTCTCTCACTCATTCTCTCTCAAATAAATAAAATCTTTAAAAAAAAATTTAAAAAAATATAAATAATAAATAAAAAAAAGAATTCTTTACATATTCTAGGGGCACCTGGGTGGCTCAGTGGGTTAAGCCTCTGCATTCAGCTCAGGTCATGATCTCAGGGTCCTGGGATTGAGCCCCTGGGCTCTCTGCTCAGCGGGGAGCCTGCCCCCCCCCTGCCTGCCTCTCTGCATACTTGTGATCTTTGTCTGTCAAATAAATAAATAAAATCTTTTTTAGGGGCGCCTGGGTGGCTCAGTGGGTTGAGCCTCTGCCTTCGGCTCAGGTCATGATCTCAGGGTCCTGGGATCGAGTCCCACATCGGGCTCTCTGCTCAGCAGGGAGCCTGCTTCCTCCTCTCTCTCTCTCTGCCTGCCTCTCTGCCTACTTGTGATCTCTCTCTGTCAAATAAATAAATAAAATCTTTAAAAAAAAAATAAAATAAAATCTTTTAAAAAAATTCTTTGCATATTCTATATATCATTTACTCTTTAGCAGTAAATATTTGCAAAGCAAATTTGCAAACTCATTTCATGGGTTGCCTTTTCACTCCGTTGTGTCCTTTGATGCACAGAAATTTTGATGTAGTCCACTTACCTTTTTTTTTTTTTTTTTTCTGCCTATGCTTTGGGTGTCATACCCAAGAAATCATTGCCAAATCCAATGTCACGAAGCTTTCCTGTTTTCTTCTAAGAGTTTTATACTTCCAGCTCTTACATGTAGATCTTTGGTGCATTATGAATTAACTTTTGTTAAGTGGTGTAAAGTAACAGTTTAACTTCATTCTTTCACATGTGAATATCCGGTTCCCAATACCCTTTGTTGCAAAGACTAGATTTACCTCAAGGAATGGTCCTGGCCCCCTTGTTGAATCTTATTTTACCATATGGGAAAGGGTTTGGGAATTGGTCACAGGAGTGACCCGGTCTCTGTCTTAGCAACTCGCTAGAGCTGAATACTAAGATTTTGTTTGAAAGAGCATTTGCCCAGCGCAGTTCAGTGCTCAGTGCACACTGGGCCCATGTTTTCCCACACTTGGTCTCTCTCTCTCTCTCTTTTTTTTTAAGGATTTTATTTATTTATTTGACAGACAGAGATCACAGGCAGGCAGAGAGAGAGGAGGAAGCAGGCTCCCTGCTTTGAGAGAGCCCGATGCGGGGCTCCATCCCAGGACTCAGATCATGACCTGAGCCGAAGGCAGAGGCTTCACCCACCGAGCCCCCCAGGCGCCCCCCACACTTGGTCTCTTAAGCTTCCCATCCAACCAGCGAGGTCGGTGGGTTGAACCCCTTCACCAAACTCCGCTGCCCAAGGGAGCAGGTGCTGCCTCGCGCGGAGACAGGTACAGGTTCGGCTGTGAGCCCCGGGCTCCCGGCCCCTTCCGGCGTCCCGCTGCTTCCGGGAAGGCGGCCTTCGGTGTCCTCGTCCCTCCAGCCCGGGCGGACGTGAGCCTCTACTGAGCCGTCCGGCCGCGGCAGGAACCTAGGCCCGAGGGACGCCCTAAAACCAGGGCACCGAGCGGGAGGCGCCGGGAAAAGCGCAGCCCGAGGAGTCCGCAAGGCCAGGAGCTCCGGGCGGGACGTTCGCCCCACGCCGACCCCGAGCCGGGCGGACCCCGATTCGGACCCGAGCCAGGGCGCGGCCGGGCTGTGCGATTGGCGCGGGAGGGGCGCGGGCCACCGAAAAATGTCTGCTCCGCGACTCTCGCTCAAAGGCGCCCCAGTGTCCCCGGACTGGGCCGTTAGCTCCGACAACGTCCCCACAGACGCTCCTCTGCCGTCTCTCCCGCCGACGCACCTGCCGCGGAGGACGTTCCGCTGCGTGGACCCCTCACCCGCTTCCTCCTTGGTACGCCCCCGCCCAGCCTGGGCGGGGCCGGGAAGCCGCCCGCGGGGCCAGCGCGCATGCGCCTCCCCGCGGGGGGTGGGGCGAGCGCGGACCCCGCCCCTTCGCGGCTCCACGCGTGACGTCGCGGGGGGCGCCGGCCTCCGCCCGGCTGCGAGCGGTGAGAGGGAGCGGCAGGCGGATCCGACGCCGCAGGCGCGGGAAGGGATGGTGCGGGTGTTGAGCTCCCGCAGGAGGGGCGTTGCGGGGCGGAGGGGAGGCCCAGGGGCTCCCCCTGCGGCTGGACTCAGGCTCCGCCCTCCGCCTCCGCGCTTCCTCCCGCTCCCCGGAGGAGCCGGGCCGGGCGGCCGGGCCGGGACTGGGCGCTGGGGACACCCGCATTCCCCTGGAGCCCGCCTTCCCCCACCCACCCCGGACGTCGGTCCCGTCGTGCAGGGGTTCCTTTTCCTCAGCCTGTGGCTTCCTGCCTGGGAAAGGGCGCTCCCCCTGGACGCGCAGGACGGGTTCCGAGCTCGGCCCCGCCGCCGCTCTGTGAAAGTCCCCGCATCTCAGTTTCCACGACCGCATTTTCTTACCTTGCTTGGCCTAGTTTTCAAGTTCAGTATGACACGGTGAAACAGAAAGGCAGTGGACATGACCGAGTTCCTGCAGGGCCGCGTGCTCTGCCAGCCTGCCTGATCCGTCCCATCTCGCCCCTACTGTCGGCCGGTCTGTCCCAGGTCCCTACCCGCACAAAGGTTAGCTGGCGGGTCTCGCCTCGCCAGTGAGTGGCGGAGGAGGATGCGGACCGAGCCGTTTGTGCTCCGCACTGAAGTTCTTTTCATCAGACGCTCCCTTCGTCTGGGCTGTTGGATGGAACTGTTCCTCAGCCAGACCTTAGCCCCACAACAGCGGCTTCCTGAATCTCTCCCCTTGAGCATTCTCCTTTTGGGTTCCTCTTCCCAACACAGTGTGCTCTGCTTTGCTTCTGCCTTGATTACTTCAGAAATCAGCTGCAGCAAACATCGATCAAGTGGTGCAGAGGGGTGAACACTTGAGCCCTAGATTCTTGTCCTGGCTCTGCCACTTCGTGACCTTGGGCAAGCCCCTTGTCTTTTTAGTGCTTTAGTTTCCCTTTGAATAGAATGGGTAAGTGCCTTCTGACTGGCAGCCTCTTGTCCAGTTCTCCCCTCCTGTCCTCCTGCAGGCTCTCCGTGGAGGCCCGGACCCTTCTTCTCCCCATGGGCAGCTGCCAGGCAGGGCACAACCTGCATCTCTGTCTGGCCCACCACCCACCCCTGGTCTGTGCCACTTTGATCCTGCTGCTTCTTGGCCTGTCAGGCCTGGGCCTTGGAGGCTTCCTCCTCACCCACAGCACTGGCTTACGCAGCCCTGACATCCCTCAGGTGAGTACCTTCTTCATCCTTTTCACAGGTCCTTGCTCGTGCTGCTAATCTCACCTCTCTCCCACCTTTCTTTTGCACACAGGACTGGGTCTCTTTCTTGAGATCTTTTGGCCAGCTGACCCTGTGCCCCGTGAATGGGACAGTCACAGGGAAGTGGCATGGGCCTCAGGTCGTGGGCTTACTGACCACCTTGAACTTCGGAGATGGTCCAGACAGGAACAAGACACAGACATTCCAAACTATGGTCCAGGGTAGTCACATGGGATTGAAAGGTGAGATCAAAGAGCACTGTGGGTTGGGCATCAGAACACTTGGGGCTGGGTTCTGTCTCTGACTTCTCCAGGCTGGTGACCTTGGACATATCCCAAGGCCTTAGTCGCTTCTGCTGTAGTGAGGGCTACATTCTTTCAGTAACTACCGTGATACCCTGTGGGTTCCCTGTAGGTGTTTGCTCTTTGCCCTTCCAGCTCTGAGGTTCTTTGAGTCTTTCCTTGGAGGTGTGATGAGATGGGGTAGATCTGCCCTAATGTACTTTCTCTTCCTTCTTTATCCCTCTGGCTTACTCCTCTTAGAGGCACCTTCTTGTTCCGCAGGGATGTTCAAGAAGCATGTCCTGTTCAATTAACCAAGTGCATTGAGTGCCTGCTCGGTTCTTAGCACAGCTGTGTGTGCTGTGGAGGATGGAGGATACAGAAAAAATTAGACGTCATCCATTCCCACAGAGCTTAGAGTCTTCTGGGAAAATGATCGGGGTGGGGGGTGTCAGTGGATGCCGTTGATTCCTGTGTGGGATTTGGCCTCAGGTTCCTTGTCTGAAATCGGAGGGATGAAAAGGGAGGAGAGAAAGGCGGGACTCTGTCTTCCGATGCTATCATTCTAAGATTCCCTTGTGAATTTTGTGGGGGGGGCATGCAGGGGAAGGTCTCTAATGTCCAGGTGTACATCTGTGTGGTCAAAGAGAGTAAAGGAAGGTGTCTGATACATACAGACTTGAGATGGTTTTTCCTGTTCTTTTTATTTTGTAAATATATGTACTTCAGCTGTATTGAGATAGGATCATATAACATAAAATTCACACATTTAAAAGGTACCATTCAATGGCTTTTCGTATCGTCCCAGAAGTGTGCAGCTACCACCACAATCAATTTTAGAGCACTTCATTCCGTTAGCAGTTGCTCCCCTTTTCCTCCTAGCTTCCCAGACCCAGGCAACTACTAATTTTTCTTTTTCTGTGGATTTGCTCATTCGGAACATTTCATACAATGTGTGTTGTTTTGTGACTGGCTTCTTTCAATCAGTATGTTTCCAGGGTCCATCCATGTCATAGCACGCACCCGTATTCTGTGTTTCTGTTGCTGAATAACATCCATTGTATGGATATTCCACATCTTAATTATGCATTCATCAGTTGTTTGACATTTGAATTGTTTTTACTTTTTGACTATTACAGACAATGCTGCTGTCAGCATTCGCATACAAGATTCTGTGTGATCGTACATTTTCATTTCTCTTGGGGGAAATAAAATACCAAGAAGTGGAATTCCTGGGTCATATTATAACTATGTGTTTAATCTTTTGAGGAGCTGACAGACTGTTTTCCAAGGTGGCTGTACCATTTTGTGTTTCCCCCCAGCAGTGTGTGAATTCCAGTTTCTCCATGTCCTTATCAACACTTGTTATTATCTTTTTTAATTCTAACCATCCTAGTCATTGGGAAGTAGTATCTTACTGTGGTTCTGATTGGCATGGCTCATGATACTGAGCATTTTTTATGGCTTCTCATTTGTCTATCCTCTTTGAAGAAATGTATATTCAGAGTTTTGCCTTTTAAAAAAATTTGGATAATTTGCCTTTTAATTATTGAGTTGTAAGAGTTGTTTGTTTTCCTAGACACAAGGCTCTCTCTTTTTTTTAAAGATACTATGTGTTTATTTGACAGACAGAGATCACAAGTAGGCAGAGAGGCAGGCAAAGAGAGAGGGGAAGCAGGCTCCCTGCTGAGCAGAGAGCCCAATGAGGGGCTCGATCCCAGGACCCTGAGTCCATGACCTGAGCCGAAGGCAGAGGCTTTAACCTACTGAGCCACCCAGGCGCCCCTAGATACAAGTCTCTTATCTGATGTATGATTTGCACATATTTTATCCCATTCTCTGGGTTCTCTTATCACTTTGTTGATGGTGTTCTTTTTTTTTTTTTTTTTTTCATTTAAGATGTTTTTTGAGAGAAAGAGAGTACAAGCAGGAGGGGGCAGGGGGCAGAAAGAGAGAGAGAAGGAGACTCCCTGCTGAGCAGCATGCCCAATGTGGGGCTGGATCCCAGGATTTGGGGATCATGACCTGTGCCAAAGGCAGTCACTTAACCAACTAGCCACCCAGGCACCCCAAAGTTTTGTTTTAGGGTTTTTTGTTTGTTTGTTTGTTTTTTAGTTGCTTGTGCTTTTAGTGTCTTGGTTAAGCAGAGCTTTGCCTAACTCCACCTCACGAAGATTTACCCCCATCTTTTCTATTAAAGTTTTATAGTTTTAACGCTTACATTTAGCTGTAGGATCCATTTCGAGTTCACTTTTGTGAATGGTGTGAGGACGGGGTTCAGCTTTGTTCTTTTGCAAGTGGCTCTCCAGTTGTCCCAGCATGTTTTGTTGAAAAGACAGTTCTTTCCTTTGAATAGTCTTGGCACCGTTACTGACAATCAGTTGACCGTGGATGTATATATAGGTTTATTTCTGGACTCTCAGTTCTGTTCCACTGATTTACGTGTCTGTCCTTATGGTAGCTCCATACTCTTAATTACCGCAGCTTTGTATTAAGTTTCAAATCAGGAAATGTGAGTCCTCCAAGTTTGTTCTCCTTTTTAAAAATTCTTTTGCTTATTCCAGATCCCTTTAATTACATGTGGATTTTAGAATCAGCTTCTCAAGTTCTGCTTCTGCAGACAAGCCCTCTTCTTTCTATAATGGTTAGAAACAGAATAAAAATACGACTGCATTATCTAAGCAATAATTATTGAGCACCTACTATATACCAAGCAAGGGGAATATAGAGACATGTAAGACATGGGCCTTGGCCTCGAGCAGCTTACAAAGTCTAGCAAGGATACAGATATGAACAGAAGCAAATACCTTTAACCGTGTGAAGGAGCATACAGGTTACAGTGGGAATACTCAGGAGTCTGTCACACAGGGTTAGTGAAGAGGCTTTTCCAAGGATTCAGTGCTGGAGCCGAGGCTTGAGGGAGAGTTAGGAGTGTGCTCTTCCAAGCATATGCAAAGGCATGCCGACGGGGACCATAATAGCATGTTTGAGAACTCCAAGGGGTTCAGTTCGAATGCTGCAGGGGAAGGAGTGTTGAATGAGTGGCAAAAGATGTATTTGAGGAAGCAGACAGAATCCTCTGGAGGGTCTCACGTGCCAAGCTCAGGTAGTTGAACTTTATCTGGTGCATTTGGCAAACTCAAATTTTTGTCAGGAAAATAGTATGAGTTTGTTGCTGTTCTTTGACAAAGATCACACTGTGTTGGCTGACTGCCTGGTAGAAGTGTGTCCAATGGCAGGAAGACAGGTAGGAGGTGGTTACAATAGAAAGAAGATGAGGACACCCAAACTAAGACAATGCCGTGAAAGAAGGGGACTGATGCTAGAGAGACATTGACAGTGGGTGGGTTCGATCTGGGGAATGTAGAGAAACAGGGGATCGTTCTCTTGGAAAGTTTGCATGTAGATTTTTTATAGTCATTATGTTGTATGTATGTATACACACACAATATATATACACACACACATACATACACAGGGGTTTGTATTTCTCTTTTTTCACTTATGACATCATTTTCTTAGTTTCTGCCTGGTCTGAACATTATTATTTTAATGGATGTACACCAATGGACCTGGAAAGATCCATTAAGTGGTTGGACCATCATTTGTAACTCTTTTCCTAGTGTTAAACATCTTATCGCTTCCTATTTTGTGTGTGTGTGTGTGTGAGAGAGAGAGAGAGAGAAACACAATAAACATCTTGGTATACTTGGCATCTTTCTTTTGAATCCTTTCCTTACGATGAGTTTCTATAAATGGTATTACTGAGTCAAAGGGTATGGACCTTTTTTTAATAGATTTGTTTTGTTGTGGATTCGGACCACAAAGAAGTATAAAAAGCCCACGTAAAAATCTGTCTCACCTCTCCTGCAGTGTCCACAGTTTTGTTGTTTTTTTTTTTTTAAAGATTTTATTTATTTGACAGAGAGACACAGTGAACAGCGAGAGAGGGAACACTAGCAGGGGAAGTGGGAGAAGGAGAAGCAGGCTTCCTGCTGAGCAAGGAGCCCGATGCGGGGTTCGATCCTAAGACCCTGGGATCATGACCTGAGCTGAAGGCAGCAGCTTAATGGCTGAGCCACCCGCGTGCCTTCTCAGGCACAGTCTGTATCCATTTAAAATTGTGATAGATGCAGCCACATTGTCTTCTAAAAGGTGTCACTCACTGAGAGTGCCCATTTCCCTACATCTTCAGCAACTCATTATTATTTATTTATTTATTTATTTTTAAATATTTTATTTATTTATTTGACAGAGAGAGCACAAGCAAAGGGAGAAGCAGGCAGAGGAAGAAGCAGGCTCCCCACTAAGCAAGGGAGCCCGATGCGGGGCTCGATCCCAGGATCCTGGGACCATGACTGAGCCACCCAGGTGCCCCAGCAACTCTTGTTATTATCAGTCTTTTTAATTTTTACCAATTTAATGAGCAAAGAAATTGCCTGATTGTTTTCATGTACTTTCTTCTGATTGTGAGTGAGGTTGACTATCTTCTTGTAGGTTCATTGGCTATTTTCATGCCTCCATGAATTTTCTGTTCGTATCCTTTGCTCATTTGTCTTTTAAGTTGCTTGTCTTTATGTTTTTGATTTTTAGAAGATCCTTATATATTCTGTATTGTAAACCTTTTTGCCAATTAAATATAGACATTTTGGGGCACCTGGGTGGCTCAGTCTGTCAAGCATTTAGCTCTTGGTTTTAGCTCAGGTAAGAATCCCATGGGTTATGAGATCAAGTCCCATGAGCTCGTTGCTCAGAGGGGAGTCTGCTTGAAGTTTCTCCTGCTACCCCCCCAATAAATGCATCTTTTTTTTTTAAGATTTTATTTATTTATTTGACAGAGATCACAAGTAGGCAGAGAGGCAGGCAGAGGCGGTGGGAGTGATGGGGAAGCAGGCTCCCCACCGAGCAGAGAGCCCAATGTGGGGCTCGATCCCAGGACCCTGAGATCATGACCTGAGCTGAAGGCAGAGGCTTAACCCACTGAGCCACCTAGGTGCCCCCCAATAAATAAATCTTTACAAAAAATGGATAGGTATTTTTTTTAAAAGGTTTTATTTATTTGACAAAGAGATCACAAGTAGAGAGGCAGCAGAGAGAGAGAGGGAAGCAGGCCCCCCCGCTGAGCAGAGCGCCTGATGCGGGACTCGATCCCAGGACCCTGAGATCATGACCTGAGCGAAAGGCAGCGGCTTAATTCACTGAGCCACCCAGGCACCCCTGGATAGGTATTTTTATCCATTCTGTTACTTTATTTTTTTTTTCATTACCTTTCATCTTTGAGAAGCCTTCAACTGTTATGAAGTTAAGTTTATTGCTCGCATTCTTTGCTCAGGCTTGTCAAGGTCTTGTGTCTTTTAGGAAGGCCTTCCCCACTGTAAACTTAGAAAATATTCTTCTGAATTTTCTTTGGGTTTTGTTTTGTTTAATTTGTTTGTATAGGTCTCTAGCACATCTGGACTTTATTTTATAGTATGAGATGAGTCTGACTCCCCCCCCCCCATGGAAATTGTCCCAAGGGCATTGACGAAATAGACCATCCTTTCCCTGCTAATTTGAAATGGGATGTGAACCTTTTCATGGATTTTGGTACCTACGAGGAAACTGCTTTCTCAAAAGGGACAGACTCCTTTATACAGACTGACATTGGCAATGTGTGTCTGCCCCAGTTTCACTGCAACTTCGTGAGCACTGGCGGGATTGTTTTACTGATTGTAAGCAAAGTTAATTTTTTGTTTATACGGATACATAGTTATTGTTATTTCTTATTGACCCAGTGATAGTGTACAGAGTACATTATTGAATGCCAAAACAGCTGGTACTGAAGGAAGCCTTAGAAATGAATGGAAGTCTGAAGATAAATAGCTTCCACCCCGCCCTCCAACTTCTTCCACTGCCTCTCCTGTGCCTCTCGCAGGATCTTCTGCGGAAGAGCGGGTCCTCATTACTGCCAGAGTGACCACAGAAAGGACCCCAGGAACGTGCCTGTATTTTAGTGCTGCTTCAGAAATCCTGCCCTCCAGCCAGCCACCCCTCTCCTGCTCAGAGGAGGGAACAGGAAATGCCACCTTGAGTCTTCAGACAACTGAGGAGTGTGTCAGCGTCTGGAGCCACGAAGGCCTTGTGCTCACCAAGCTGCTCACCTCGGTAAGAGCCTCGGGTTTTTGGGATTTCATACGCTGCCGGCTGAACGCTCTGCCTTGAAGGCAACTGAGGGCAGTTTTACCTAATAGAAAAGGCACAGGCTGTGTGACCTTGAGCAAGCATCTGAGCCTCTCTGAGCCTCAGCATCCTCCTCTGTAAAATGGAAAACACGATACTATCTCCTGATGCCAACAAATAAAGATGAATGAGAATGAATGTCAGGTGCCCAGTACAACGCCTTGCTACGTCACAGATTGGATGAGTGAGAGCTATTACTGTTAACGATTGTCTTTAAACAGAATAAAATATGATCTCCACCTTAAAGGAATGCAGAAGCTGTAATGAGAGGCTGAACGGGCTAATCGCTATCCTAGAGATGTTATTCAAACACAGAGTAAGGAGCAATTAACCCTAACTTGAACATTTATGGAGAGTGCTTCACAGAGAAGGTGGCATTTAAGAAAGAGAATTGTGTACAGTAGTTTATAATGTACAAAGTGCTTTCAGATTCATTATCTCATTTGATCTTAAAACAGCCTTTTGAGGTAGCTGTTATTATCCCATTTTACAGACGAGGAAACAGGCTTAGAGAGAGGGAGTGAATTGCCCCAGGCCACATAGCTGGTTAAGTGGCAGACCCAGGATTACAGCCTGTGCCTTCTGACTGCAGTCCCGGGCTGTGTCTGCCCTTTCAGGGTGACCCTGGAGGAGGAGGAAGATGTGGGCAGAGAATGCAATAGAGGGGATTCTGGAGACGAGACAGAAATCGCAGGCCAAAGGACCCGCGTGAGCACAGACCTAGAGATGGAAAAGTGTCTGGCCTTCGAGGGCACTCCATGAGGAGGGGCTTAGGAAAGACTGAGCGGAAGAGACAGGAGAGAGGCAGGGGCCTGGCTGTGAGGCTCCGTAACTTGAGGCTAAAACTCTGTGACTTAATAGTGCAGGCCATGGGGGCCACTGATGCTGGGTGAGAGGGACCGACCGAGCGGAGGAGACAGGAGGCTGCTGCGTGCTTTCCCCTCACATGTGCAAAGACCCCATGGGGAACACCACTCGGGAGCTTAAAGCAGAGAAAATACTGGTTTCCAGACCTAACCCTGCTCGAGCATATTTAAAGTGGCAGTAGTGAACTTTCCTATCTCACGGAGACATCAAAGCGGCTCGCCTCGATGGTTGGGTGAGAAAGCAGTTCATCGAGCATTGAGACAATTAGCTTGTATGGAAATTACATTTTCCATTTGGTTGCTCCTTGGATACAGGGAGCCTTCTCCCCCCACAGGGGCTTTGCTCTGTAGCTCCTGGCCCCGGGGAAGAAATGTCTTCCCAGGAGAAGATACTCATTCCTCCTTTCCCTTTGCCCGTCCTCAGGAGGAGCTGGCTCTGTGTGGCTCCAGGTTGCTTGTTTTGGGCTCCTTCCTGCTTCTCTTCTGTGGCCTTCTCTGCTGTCTCACTGCTGTGTGCTTCCCCCCGCGCCGGGAGTCCCACTGGTCTAGAACGCGGCTCTGAGGGCGCTGGCCTCGTTCCCGTCTTGTTCTCAGGTAAGGTTCTTTGCCCCAGTCCCGTGGGAGTAGGGATGGGGAGACGTGGCAATCATAGCTGGGATAGGGTCATTCGTACACAAAGTGGTTTTACTTATCTCTGAACTTCATGTTCGTACTCTGCTGTGACCGCCGTCGTGCGGTGAACCTGCGGGTTTCGAGACTCCTCCGTAGCTGTAGTTCCTATCCCAGCTTTCTGGCAACCGTGGTGAGCGAACAGGATCCCGATCTGAGGATGCGCCTGGGTAGGAGTTCTGTTGATTTCGCTTTTGTCCTGGAGTCCTAATACCCAGTTTCATGATGCAAATTGTGTAAGACTCACCGTGAGCAGGATCAAAGGATCGCTGACGCCCATCTGCGAGGCACAAAGTTGGTGCCGAAGCGTTTTACATACACTTTCTCTTTTCCGTCAGCCTTCATTGCATTTGGAAGCAGTGGAGTCTGCCCTCAGTCTTTGGGGGAGCACCGCTAACAGAGGCGGCGGTGGGCGCACCGCTAACAGAGGCGGCGGTGGGCGGGGGACCTTTGGGCTGAGTGGTCCATGGGTCTGCTCGTGAAGGAAAGTCTCAGTCTGTCATCTGGGAGTCCTGTGTTGTGCGCCCGGCTCTGAAGCTGCTCTCGGCTTCAGCGAGTCGCTGCGGCGCCCAGGAGACGGCCGCGGGAGAAGCAGGAGCAGCCCCGGCGCGGGAAGGGCTCTGGCCAGAGGAACTGGACGCTGAGGTCCACATTGCTGATTCTGCTCAGGGCGAGGCGCCACCTACTTGGGACAGGAGACAGTGGGACCCTCATGGCTTTCCTTGGATCTGAGTGACGGGGACATGAGGGCTTTCTGGCTCCTGGCAGACCCGGGGTCTGAAGGGCCGCCCGGCTGCGATGGGCGCTTGTGCGCATCTGTAGTCCCTGCTTGCTCTGCTCCTAACGCGCTTTCTTTTCTTTTCTTTTTTTTTTTTTTTAAGATTTTGTGTATTTGACAGAGAGGCAGAGAGGCAGGCCGAGGGATGGGGGGAGCAGGCAGCGCGATGTGGGCCTCGATCCCAGGACCCCTGGGACCATGAGCCGCGCCTCCGAGGCGCCCCCTTGCTCAGTCCGAGGCGCCCCCTTGCTCAGTCCTCACCGCCAGCCCGGAGCCTCCCCGAGAGCCGTCCGGTCCGTCCGGTCTGTTCCAGTCAGGACGTGTGAGGCAGAGAGAGGGCGAAGCCGACCCCACTGAGCGGGGACCCCCCCCACACACGGGGGCTGGGTCCCGGGACTCCAGGGCCATGGCCCGGACCGAAGGCCGATGCTCAACCAGCTGCGCCTCCCGGGCGGCCTCTGCCCGTTTTCAATCTCCTTTTTCGGCAGGTGTGAATCGGCTGCGGGACTTCGTCCGAAGGAGGAGGAAACGGAGAGCCGGAACGTGGGGGAAATAAAAGGCTCTTTGGCCCGGCGGCGCCCGCGGTGTTTACTGGGCGGGGGCGGCGCGGGCTTCCAGGGCGGACAGGCTCGGGGGCGTGGCCGAGCCGCGGCTCCGGGGTGGGCGGGGGCCGTGGGACGGGGGCCGGCGTGAGGCACGGTGGCCGCGGCCCCGACCCGGCCTGACCCGCCTTCGGAAGACCCTGGGTCTCGCGCAGCCGCGCCGCCCCGGGCCCGGTTCTCTTCAGTGGCAGAGACTCGGTAGCGGCCCCCGTTGAGGGACTCCCGTGGAAGGGTCACGAGCAGGCCCGACAGCGCTGTGGGACCTCGAGCAGGTCGCGCAGCTGTGAAAGGCCTGCGTCCGGAAGGGGTCGGGCAGACTGGCTGTTCCCAGCAAAGAGGCCTCGAGCGCGGGAGCCCGCGTCCGGGCTGTGCGGTGACCGACCAGAGCCGTCCGTTTTCCCGCCTTTTCCGCGCCCGGCGAGCCTCCTTCCCTGGCCCCGCCCAACCGCTGCCCTGTACGCAGGCGCAGATCCGGCTTCTTCTTTCCTCCCCCTCGCGCCCCCTCAAAGCTTCCCCTAGCAACAAGCTCGGGCTCGGCGCTGAGGCGGGGCCAGCGCATGCGCCGCAGCTCTCTCCACGGCCACTTGTCGGACTGCTTGCTGAGCTCCTCCCCCTCCAAGCCTAGCCCTTCTCCCCGCCTCCTCCCATCCAGGGTCCGCGTGGCGGAGCGCGCGCGCACTCCGGCCCGGTAGCTGCCCATCTCGCTGGCCCCGGCAGTGAGGATAGGGGGGCGGGGCCATTTCCTCGGGGGTTCCGCCCCCTTTGGCCCGGCGTCCCTACCGCGCCTGCGCGCTCCCGCCCGGTCTCCATCTTGGAATTGGGAGGAAGAGGGAGAGGGAGACCGGGACGAGCCCGGGGCCGTGGTGCGGAGAGAGGCTGAGCCTGAGAAGAGGAGGGGAGCGGAGGCGCGGGGACCGTCCGTAGCTGCAACCCTTCAGCTGCCCTCAGGGGAGAAAAGGGGAAAGGGAGGAGGCTGGGGCGGGAGGGAGGGCTGTCACCCTCGGACCCCGGTGTGAGAGGGGCCGTGCGGCCGGACGTCCTCGGGGTGGGCCCCTGTCGGCGGCCGGAGAGCTGCGGCTCAGGCCCTTCGGTCGCGAATTTCCGGGCTTGCCCCTCGCTTCGCAGATATCCGGGCATCAGCCCCCCGACCCCACATATCCAGGACCCGGGCCCCAGCCTCTTGAAACCTGGGGCTCTGTTTCATAGGATTTCAGAAACCTGGGGTTCAGGCCCCTGCGCGCACCGGTATCCGGGGCTCATTCCCCGCGCGATCAGATACCAGATTCAGCTTCCCTTCGCCCAAATATCTGGGGTTCAGACCCCACAACCAGAAATCCGGGATTCAGCAACGGTCGCCCTCGAGGAGGAGGAGGACTGGACCGCGAGGTCAGATCAGGTTGTCACCCCCTCCCCTCCAGGGGAGGCTTCCCGGGCCCGCCCCTCAGGAAGGGCGAAAGCCGAGGAAGAGGTGGCAAGGGGAGAGGTCTCCTTGCCCCTCTCCCAGCTGGGCAGAGCCGCTGGAGGACCCCAGGAGCAGGCGGAAGCGCTGGGGCACCATAGTGACCCCTACCAGGTGAGACACGGGGGGCAGGGGCGCGGGTCCCTTGTCTAGCATTGAGAAGAAAGGGTGCTCCTTGTGGAGGAACTGGGCCTGGGTAGGCCCTCTTCCCAGGATGAAGCCCCGCGGGCCGGTGGTGAGCCTCTGGCTAGCGGTGCCTTCTGCGGCCACCTTGTTCCTCTTCATTATGTCCGTGCGATGGGGGACCTAAGGTGACAGACAGGGTCTTCGATGTCATGGGGGGGTGACACCCTAGGGTGCCTGAGCTAACCAGATGGGTTTGCACTCTCCTGGTCTGTGTTCACTTGGCCCCTTACAGCTGCCTGTTCTCTGATTGTACCCCTTTCTCTGGATGGCTTTGGGGGGTTGATCCCTTGCCTTTGAGCTGCAGGGTGGGTCCACCTACCTGTGTCTTAGGCTTGGTCTGTTTGGACGGTCCTCTCCAGGAAGTGTGTGTGTGTGTGTGTGTGTGTGTGTGTGCATCTGTGTTGAGGAGTGCCTGGCAATGTGTTTTCCTAGCTGGATCGTTACCTTCCAGCCTCTCGCGGATGGTGTGAGCTCATCCGTTTGTCAAGCGATCTGTCATTTAGAAAGTGCTTTACATCGGCTCTCTCCCGTGCACCTCCCCCTCCACTCCCCCCGGGGGACCGCTTTCCTTGCCGTCTTCCCATTCTGCAGTTGAGAATATTGAGGCCCAGAGAGGTTGCCCAAGGTCACACAGTGGCAGAATTAGGATTTTGAAACCCAGATTCTTGATCGAGTTTTGCCCCCACCCCGCTCCGTGCCTGTTCTCTGATTGTTCTCTGGGCATCTCTTCTTGGCCAGGGATCCAGAGACGGATGAGTTGGGGTGAGGTGGAAGAGTGAGGGGAAGAAGAGCCTCCTTTTGGGGAGGGCTGTACTCCGAAGCGTTTTCTGACGCCTGTCTTCTGTCTCGTGGATTTTTCTCTCGGCTGTGACCTTCATCGTTACCCTGATTCCGTTCGTTGGCCTGGGTTCCTGCGAGGGCTCTCTCTTGTGACAGATGATAGCCATCGTGGGGTCTCTTCACAGTCAAAGCCACGCTGCTGGGGTAGGATGGTCCCCAAAGTATGAAATCCTTGTGCTGACCCTGGAGGCAGGGAAGGAGAGGTCCACATGCCAAGTGTCTGCATAGTGTTTGTAGGTTCGAGATCTCATTAAACATCTCACAACAGCCCTGTGCTGCCATCATTTTGTCAAAGAGAAGACCAAGTATAAGGAGCCTCCGGAAAAGCCTGTTGTTGGATGTTGCTGGCGAGCTGGACTGGGAGCGTAGCTGAGGGACAGGCGGACTTGGGTTTCCTCATCTGCAGAGGGGGCTGTGATTCCGCTCAGACATGGGTAGCCACACACGTGTTCCTGATTGGAGGAAGGGGCCCAGTGTGATGTTTTGCTGGCATCCCTCGTGCGTGGCTTGGGGTCCTGGGTCGGCATTCTGGGCTGGGTGCTGGTAAAGAGGTCAAGAAGATTCCTGTGGCAAGTTGTGAGCCCCTGCCTTGGTGAGTGGGTGTGTGGTGGGGGTGAGAGGTGGCTGGCAGTGGGGCTGGCGGGAGAGTGGAGAGAGGGGCCTGTTTGGAGCAGCTTGGGAGCTGCTGAGGGCTTGGCTGGGGGCAGTCCGTCAATCTCCTAGGCTATTCTGAGCCCTCTGCACCCTGGGGGCCCACTGAAGAGTCAGGCTTACTTCTTGCCCTCCGGCTTCCAGTTGGGCTAAGGAGACAAAATTAACCACACAACAGGAAACAATGCACGGCAGAATATAATTACACGCTAAATTGTTAGGTGCTTTAAAGGAGCTAGAACTCTGCCCTGGGAGTCCAGCTCTGCTCAAGGCTCTTTTTGTGTCTAAATTCCAACAAGTGCTTAGCCGGGAGCCTGGCCTGAAATTCCCTGGGGCCGAGGGGCGGGGTCCTGGCTTCTTCCTGCTGCGGGAGCTTTCTGGGAGCTTTCTGGGAGCTTTCTGGGGGTATCGGGCTGTGTGCTCTAGGAGCGCGCCCTCAAGGCTAGACTGGCCAAGGGAGGCTTCCTGCAGGACGGGCAGGAGCTTGAGGGAGTGGCTAGGACAGTAATAAGCACACTGGCCTGACGGGGAGAGGGTCCTGTCCTCTGACCTTGGAGAAATCCTGCTGCCTTTCTGTGCCTCAGTCACAGAGTCTGTAAGATGGTGACCACTGTCTGGCCCTGCTTCTCTGCTGCACAGCAGCAGAGGACCAGCTTTGGGCAAGACTTAACCTTTTCGGAGTTTATTTCCCCATCTGCAAGATAGGGGAAATAGTAAATTCTCATAAAATTGTGGGAAGGATTGAATGCGAGAGATGCATGAAGGGTGCTTACTCTTACGCGCTTAGTCAGGGCTCTTGGTGCCCCGCAGACGTTCTGGACCTTTTCCTGAAGCACGTGTGGTTGGACTGGGCAAGTAAGGCGGCCCAGGTCACAGGCCCTAAAAGCCAGCGGTCACTGCGGTCCCTGTCCTTCTCGTTCTACACCTCCTTCCTACCACAGTGTCCCTAACCCTTTTTGAGAGCAAGTCCTCTGGCCCTTGTGGGCCAGTACCCACTTCTAACAATGGCCGGATTTCCACTGCCTCCGGCCTGGCTGTTTCCTGCTCTCTTCCAGGGTGTGAGAGGTTGAGGGAGGAGGAGGCCTCGACGCCAAGGGGAACAGGAAGGTGCCTGGAGATATTGGGGGTATGGGAGTTGTGGGACAGGACACTTGGGAATCGGGGTTCTGGCTGGGAGGTGGGATCTTTTATTCTCGAGGCGGGAAGTAAGGGTTGTAGCGAAATGGATCTTATTGGGGGCTGGCGGTGGTGAGGATGCTTTGCTCTCAGTCTTCCTAGCAGTTTTAGGGACTCCAGGGACCCGGCCCCCGTGCTCTGGTTGCCAGGGCAACTTCATTTTTTTGGAGCTTTGATGTTGTTCCTAATCTCCCCCTTGCCCTTCCTCTGCCGTGCCGCCCCCTCATCAGGGAACTAGTGGAGGAGAAGGCAGAAACTTGAGAGGCCCCTTCCTTTCTCCCTCTTCGTGTCCCATCTTTGCTCTAAGGATCTGCTCTTCATTCTCCAGGTCAGGCCCCACTCTCAGGGCCCCCAGGGGCCATCATGCCAGCTGGGGGCCGGGCCGGGAGCCTGAAGGACCCCGATGTGGCTGAGCTCTTCTTCAAGGATGATCCTGAAAAGCTCTTCTCTGATCTCCGGGAAATCGGCCACGGCAGTTTTGGAGCTGTGTACTTCGTGAGTTGGGGCTTAGGAAAATGGGGTAGGGGCAGGCACTGCCTTCTTCCTGACCTGGGTCCACAGCCCGCTACACGGCTGTACCACGCCGGCCTCTCCTGCCCTCCCCTGCTGGGTCAACAAGACTGCCCGCTGCCCAGTTCTCACCAGGGGCCTTCACCACCTTCTGATCTGGTCTCACAGGCCCGAGATGTCCGGAATAGCGAGGTGGTGGCCATCAAGAAGATGTCCTACAGCGGGAAGCAGTCCAATGAGGTGGGTTAGGTTTGAAGAGACTGCTGGGGGGCAGAGCAGGGAACCCCAATCTCAATGTTGAGGCTGAGTAAGCCTCTCCTCCTCTGACCTCTCAGAAGTGGCAGGATATCATCAAGGAGGTGCGGTTCCTGCAGAAGCTCCGGCACCCCAATACCATTCAGTACCGGGGCTGTTACCTGAGAGAGCATACGGCTTGGGTGAGCTAGCCCCCGACTCTGGCCTGATCTTTGCACCCGTCCTTGTCCTGGTCCAGTCTCTTAGGCGGGCCCTATTCCAGGTGCCGTTATAGGGACCTTGGAGAGGAGGAAGTCTCCCCCAACTTCTTTAGTCCTCAGACAAACCCATGAATAGCAGTGTTTGTCCAGAAGGAGAGGCTGGTCTGAAGATGGACGTAAACTGTTAGTAGTTGGAAAGGGGCACATGGGCTGGAGGAAGTGGAGCTAGAATGGGGCTTTGAAGAGATTCAGTTGGGAGTCTCTTGGCATCTTGGGCATCTTGGGCTGTTTCTAGAGGAGGCCCTGGCTCTAGGGACTCTCAGCAATGTCGCTTTCTCGGCCGCCCTCCCTCTCTGTTTTCACCCCCGGGCGCAGTGACTGCAGGATGGGCAGAGACACTGTCTGGATCTCTGCCCAAGGGAGATGGGGCAGGGGGCGCTGGAAATGCTTATCTCTGACCCGTTATCCTTTCTTAGCTGGTGATGGAGTATTGCCTGGGCTCAGCTTCTGACCTTCTAGAAGGTAAGTGGCTCTGGCCAACAAGTGGGAGAAGGGAGAAGAGCAAAGACGCTGTAGGGGAAGGGAAGGGAGCTTGTTCCATCCCCACCCCGGGCTCCCTTCAGTTTGGTGTTTCTCCCTCACTCCCCAGTGCACAAGAAGCCCCTTCAAGAGGTGGAGATTGCGGCTGTGACGCACGGGGCCCTTCAGGGTCTGGCTTACCTGCACTCCCACAACATGATCCATAGGTACGAGCTGCAGCGACGGTGGCTGTGAGGGGTGCAGTCTACACTGCTCATTTGGCTGGGCTGTGGCCTTCATAGAAACTTGGTGCTGAAGCCTTGCGCAGCCTTCCTGAGACGCGTGCCTTACCCCCGGGCGTTGTCTCTGGTAGGGATGTGAAGGCCGGAAACATCTTGCTGTCGGAGCCAGGCTTGGTGAAGCTGGGGGACTTCGGCTCTGCGTCGATCATGGCACCCGCCAACTCCTTTGTGGGCACCCCGTACTGGTGAGTGGGAGTCGTGGTGAGTGGAGAGAGTCCCCAGGATGTTGGGAGCAGGAGTTGGCAGAGTCTGGGTGCCCGATCAGCCTCTTTCTTCTGACCTTTCTCCCAGGATGGCTCCGGAGGTGATCCTGGCAATGGACGAGGGGCAGTATGATGGCAAGGTGGATGTCTGGTCCTTGGGGATAACCTGCATCGAGCTGGGTAAGGACGCATCCTCTGTGCCCTCGTCCTTTTTTCCTCTCCACTCCTTTCTCTTTCTCTTACCATCCCCACACCATCTCCTCCGCAGGCTTTCAAACCCCTGTCCGTTTGACTCTACCCTTGGTCCTCGAGTCAGTCAGCTGTCAAATCCTAACAGCTCTTAGACCTGAAGATTTCGAAGCACTCTTCCCTTCCTGTCCACTACTCTAGTTCTCTGTCTTCTTTTCTTTCTTTTTAAGATTTAATTTATCCCACAGAAAGAGAACACAAGCAAGGGGGGAGCGGCAGGCAGAGGCAGAGGGAGAAGCAGGCTCCCCACTGAGCAGAGAGCCCGACGTGGGGCTCCGTTCCAGGACCCTGGGATCATGACCCGAGCTAAAGGCAGAGGCTTAACCTGCTGAACCACCCAGGCGCCCCTCTATATTTTTTGAATGCCCACCGTGTGCCATGCTATGGCAGCAGGTTCTGGGGGTAGAGCCGTGAATGAGGTTCTTGCCCTCATGGAACTTACCTTCTGGTTGGGGAAACAGGCATGTTTTCTCTCAGTGCGATAGAAGCTGGAAGGAGAAGTTTCCGGAACAGTACAACCGTAGAACAAGGGACCTGACCTAGTTCAGGGGCTGAGGGAAGGTCTCCTCGTACTGGAGATGTCTAGGTAGAACGGTAAGACAAATAGTAACTGTGTGAAGACTGGAGGGAAGAGCATTCCAGACAGGAAAGAGCAGACGTGGGGAGCTGAGCCTGGCTTCAGTTGTTTGGAATATTGCACGTAATGCCATGTCAAAAGCAGTGAGTGGTAAGGCCAGAGGTTAGGCTCAAGTGAGTTCAGGAGGCCTTGGAGCCTGTCCAGCTTACGCTACTCACACAACCGTTTGCACGGTAGTGTTGGTGAAGCCTTCAACGTGATGCCCGGCACAGCTAGTTGCCGCAAAAAGAAATGCCCTTAGGTCCTCTTATCAGTGACTTCCTCCTGTGCTGATGTTTCCCACCTACAGTCTCTTCTTCCCTCTGGTCTCCCTTACGGAGAGACCCGCCCCAGCTGGGTGCTGCTGCTGCTTCGCTCCCCTCCATAAGCCTTTAATGCTCCCCATTGCCTTCAAGACTGACGCCGTCCCCACCCTTCCTTCCACCCAGCTGAAGCTTCTGCTGCCGGAAGGTTGGCGCTCTCCTCCTGAGCTTGCCGTGCGCTTTTCTACTGTCTTGCCTCGGTTTATATTGTGTCTTCTCCCCGAAGGCCGAGATTTGCACGTATTCTTGTTCTCCATCTCCACATGTCTGCATTTGCCATTTAAGGCCACAGCCGGACAGGTGTTGCAAATATGTGAAACAGGCCAGGTATGAGAAAAATTGGGAGCTGTCCTTTATATTTCTAGTTTTTGGTAGAGACATGAATGCAGAGACTTTCTCTACTGCCAAAGAAACAATCAGTCCTGATTATAAATGACAGCTGATATTCTGTATCAGAGAAGCAATGAGGAGAAGGCTCTGGCAAACTGGAGATTGCTGTTGCTTAGTTCTAGCCCGTCATTGTGCAGGAATGTCCGCTCCTTTTCATCAGATCTAATTCTTTAGGGGAAACTTGAAATTTAGATGATGGTGGTGATGATGATGATGGTTATTGTTAGGTTGGAATTTTATTCAAAAATCACTGTTTGGGGTGCCTGGGTGGCTCAGTGGGTTAAGCCTCTGCCTTCGGCTCGGGTCATGATCTCAGGGTGCTGGGATTGAGCCCCGCATCCGGCTCTCTGCTCAAGAGGGAGCCTGCTTCCTCCTTTCTCTCTCTCTCTGCCTCCCTCTCTGCCTACTTGTGATCTTGTGATCTTTCTCTCTCTGTCAAATAAATAAATAAAATCTTTTTTGAAAAAAAATCACTGTTTAGGAGCTCCTGGGTGGCTCAGTCATTAAGTGTCTGCATTCAACTCGGGTCATGATCCCAGGGTTCTGGGATTGAGCCCCGCATCGGGCTCCCTGCTCAGTGGGAAGCCTGCTTCTCTCTCTCCCACTCCTCCTGCTTGTGTTCCCTCTCTCGCTGTTTCTTTCTCTCTCTGTCAAATAAATTAAATAAAATCTTTAAAAAAAAAAAAAAAAGTGTTCAGGCCAAAAAACATAAACCCCACAAAACATGTGTCTGGCCCACAAGGAACTCGTCCTGGCTTTTAACTTCTCAGCTGAGGCCTCGCTGCAGTACCCCTTCTTCCAAAGACCTGCCCTCCATCCCCTGCCTGCGTGCCAGTTTGAGGGCCCACCGTGCACACCCCACTTCCCAGCCGCTTTTCTGTCTCCTTCCCTGTTGGACTGGAAGTTCTTTGAGGATAGGGCCCCTGTCTTGTTTTTCCTTAACTTCCCCATAACACTTAGCAAGTTTTTGGCTCCTATTTGGAACCTAATAAATGTTAGCCGGGCTGATAACTGTTTCCTTCGGCCTCCTTCGGAGCTTACGCACATGTTGTTTTCTTTGATCTCTCCTCCACTGTGTGTAGGGGAAAGGGTCAATATTAAATTTTACAGAGGGAATTAATTGAGATTATGAGAATTGGTCAGCAAGGAAGTCAGGGAGCTGAGGTGTGGACCCAAATCTTTTTTTTTTTTTTTTAAGATTTTATTTATTTATTTGACAGAGAGAAATCACAAGTGGGCAGAGGGAGAGAGGGAGGAGGAAGTAGGCTCCCTGCCGAGCAGAGAGCCCGATGCGGGGCTCGATCCCAGGACCCCGAGATCATGACCTGAGCCGAAGGCAGCGGCTTAACCCACTGAGCCACCAGGCGCCCCTGGACCCAAATCTTTTGATTTCCGTTCTAGCCTCCGCTGCCTACCTGCCACCTCTCACCTTCTGCCTGTTGACTTTTTCTGTAGCGGAACGGAAACCACCGCTGTTCAACATGAATGCGATGAGTGCCTTATACCACATTGCACAGAATGAGTCCCCCGTGCTCCAGTCAGGACACTGGTGAGGACTGGGCTTCCTGGGCCCAGGGGTTCGACCTTCCGGAGGGTGAGGCTGTGTGGCTCATGCCCTTCCCACCTCTCCCTTACCCGCCCCTGATATTTAGGTCTGAGTACTTCCGGAATTTTGTTGACTCCTGTCTTCAGAAGATCCCTCAAGACAGACCAACCTCGGAGGTTCTTCTGAAGGTGAGGGCTCACTGCCCTAGCAGTCTCCTAGAACTGTGGCTCGTTAGAATCACTGGAGGAAGCCCTCAGTGACATTAGTGATTCCCAGTTCTTCCTCCACCAGCCACTTCACCTACGAATTCCCACCCCCTTCCCAGTGCCCAGTGGACTTTGTGTTTTGCAAGATTTTGTCTAGAAGACTGCCTTTACTTATTAAGTAATAACTTGTTTTCCCATCTTTTATTAATCAAAGATGTATGTAATTGCCAGCCAGAGCTTCTGGTCTGCGTGCGATAACCAGGGTTGCCACACTGATCTCATGTAATTCAAGCCAAAAGCCTGTGTGGCCTTGTCTTGGGTAAATGTATGATTTCCCTTAGGTGTTTTTTGAGTTACCAAAAGTAGAGGGGCCCCTAGTCCCTTCACAGATCCATGGAGGCCTAAGGAACTCTAGTTGGGAACTGATGAAGACAGTCTAGGTTGGCCTATTTGCTTTATAATCATGGGATACCTTATGAGGTCCAGAGAGGCCTCATGATGTGTCCAGGGGCACACAGCACTTTGACAGAGGACCTGGACTACAGTCCAGATCTCCTGACTGTTCTTGTCTATCAGCCGTGCCTGGGAGAACAGGCGCCTGCCCCGGGAGTAGTGATTGGGTGGTGAAAATTCATGCAGGAGCAGGGGTTAGGACAAGGCTAGCGTCAGTTCATGGTGGACATGAGTCCCAGGGAAGTACCTCGGGGCAGAGGGGACACCAGAGCCCATGGGATATTGGGAGGCAGGGTGTTTGGCAGCAGGCCTCAGCATTCTCTCCCCTCAGCACCGCTTTGTGCTCCGGGAACGGCCACCCACGGTCATCATGGACCTAATCCAGAGAACTAAGGATGCTGTGCGGGAGCTAGACAACCTGCAGTACCGTAAGATGAAGAAGATACTGTTCCAAGAGGCACCCAATGGCCCTGGTGCTGAGGCCCCAGAGGAGGAGGAGGTGACCCAGCTTACCATAGCACCCCTGTATACCGCCGTGTTGTGCTCGCCTCCTGGCAGCGCTTGGCTCACTTTCCCTCTCCCTCTCCCTACCCTGTCTCCCTGTGCTGCCTCTATACACCCTCCCCTGTCCTTCCCCTTCCCCGCCGACAGCCTGCGCCCTGTCCGCAGGAGGCCGAGCCCTGCATGCGCCGGGCCGGGACGCTGACCAGTCTAGAGAGCGGCCACTCGGTGCCCAGCATGTCCATCAGCGCCTCCAGCCAGAGCAGTTCGGTCAACAGCCTAGCAGATGCTTCAGACAACGAGGAGGAGGAGGAGGAGGAGGAAGAGGAAGAGGAGGAGGAAGACGGGCCCGAAGCCCGAGAGCTGGCCATGATGCAGGAGGGGGAGCACACGGTCACCTCCCACGGTTCCGTCATCCAGCGACTGCCGGTGCGCGCCTTGCCCTCCGTAAGCCTGGCGGTGCCACGGCCGGTTCCCCGCTCTCCCTCCCGTGTGATTGCTTCGCTAAGTCTCATGGGGTCTCCGGGGAACTCCCTTTGGGCCCAGTAGCCTCTGAACCTTGGACAGCCCTTTTACCTTCCTTTCCTCTAGGGTTCTGACAACCTGTATGATGACCCCTACCAGCCAGAGATGACCCCCAGCCCTCTGCAGCCGTCGGCCGCCCCGGCTCCCGCCTCTGCCACCTCTTCTGCCCGCCGCCGGGCCTACTGCCGCAACCGGGACCACTTTGCCACCATCCGTACTGCCTCCCTGGTAAGCGTGGCCATCCGCCCTCCGCCTGGATGCCCCGGACTCCGAGTCCAGAGATGATTTTTCCCAGCTGTGGCGCTGGTTAAGTGCACATTCCACCCTCACTTTCTGTTGTTTTCTCTCACCTTCTCTCCTCAACCTTCCCCACTCAGCAGACTCTCAGCAGAATGTTTTGGTCACATCGCCTGATATGGGTATTCCAAGCTTGGTGAACTCTTGCTCCATCCTCGTGGCTAGGCTTAAGTAGTATGTCCTGGGGCGTCTTCTCAGGCTCCTGGCCAGCCAGGAGCTTCACATCTCTGTGCGTTGTTGCTCCCACATGGCATTATGACAGATGTGCTGGATTTTACATCCCTGGAGGGCAAGGAATGGTGGCCAGTGTCTGCCTCATACCATTGATTGGCTCTCAGGCCCGCACTCATGCCTGCCTCTCATCCTTCCGGCTCCTTTGCGGGGAGAGGGTACAGCCCATTGGAGAAATGAGAGAATCGTGACTCAGACGTGCTCTTGTCCAAGGCACTTGCCCAAACACCTTTGGTGGTTCTCAAATTTTCAAATTAAGCAGGACCTCGATCCTCCTAAAATCAAGTCATGGTGACATTTTTCTCCGTTCACAGGAGAAAATGATAGACTTTTCACGGAATGTAGTTTTCGTCCACACTTTCAGTGCACCATTAGATGACGTTTTTGCTTAGCTGCAGGCACCAGCATCGATTACCTTAGAGGCCGGTGGTCAGTCTGCTGCATTCTGTGGCTAACACTTGTGGTTGAGTGTTGTGCTGGGACAGCCCTTCACCTCCTGTGATGCTCAGTGCTTTGGTGCTGTGCAGAGAGGTCTGTAACTTCCAGGGACTTGGCCACCTGGACTGGTTGGAGTCATGCCTACTTGACAATGGGACCTGAGCTCCAAACCTCAGGTGGGGACACCCAGGCCCGGTGTTCTTGATACTTCCGGCATCTCACGGCCGAGCTCCCATCTCCGGGGCTGTGTAAGGAGTCCTTACCGACTCCTTATTACACTTCAGCGTTTGGTGAAGTGGAAGGAAGCCAACACTTGCTAGATCAGCGCGTTTTATTAGACACTAGTTCATCTGTATCACAGTTGGATCTCCACAGCTTCCTACAAAAGGAGATCATTGCCCCATTGAGCTGGCGAGGGAACTGAGGCTTAGTGTCGTTCCTGTGCTTGAAGTCACATGGTTAGTAAGTAAGTGGGCGTATAGCCCAGGTATTTCTGATTTCGACTTAATTTGAATTGTTGCCACTTTTGTGCTGGGCCTGGGGTCTCCGCAGTCTGTGAATTGGACTGTGCGCCCGGCGTCCTGTGGAGGCAGCAGGCTCCCGGGGGCTGAGTGTGAGCAAAGCGCCAGATGAGAATTCCCCCTGTGAGTCCGAAACGCGTGCTCTCCGGTGGAGCCCAGCGACCGGGGCGCCGTGTGTGTTAACGAGGTGGGCAGGGCTGAGCCCCGCTTCTCATTCTCCCTCCTGCCCCAGGTCAGCCGCCAGATCCAGGAGCACGAGCAGGACTCGGCGCTGCGGGAGCAGCTGAGCGGCTATAAGCGGATGCGACGGCAGCACCAGAAACAGCTGCTGGCCCTGGAGTCGAGGCTGCGGGGTGAACGGGAGGAGCATAGCGCGAGGCTGCAGCGGGAGCTCGAGGCCCAGCGCGCTGGCTTCGGGGCTGAGGCAGAAAAGCTGTCCCGGCGGCACCAGGCCATCGGTGAGAAGGAGGCCCGAGCAGCCCAGGCCGAGGAGCGGAAGTTCCAGCAGCACATCCTCGGGCAGCAGAAGAAGGAGCTGGCCGCCCTGCTGGAGGCTCAGAAGCGAACATACAAACTGCGGAAGGAGCAGCTGAAGGAGGTGGGCCCGGGCCGCAGCCGTGGGGGGGTGCTGTGCTGGGCGAGGCGCCCTGACCCCCTGCCCTCCCCACTGTCTTGCCCAGGAGCTCCAGGAGAACCCCAGCACCCCCAAGCGGGAGAAGGCCGAGTGGCTTCTGCGGCAGAAGGAGCAGCTCCAGCAGTGCCAGGCGGAGGAGGAGGCAGGGCTGCTGCGGCGGCAGCGCCAGTACTTTGAGCTTCAGTGTCGCCAGTATAAGCGCAAGATGCTTCTGGCGCGTCACAGCCTGGACCAGGACCTGCTGCGCGAGGTGGGCCACCCCGTCCCCCATTCCCGCCCACAGCACAGGCTCCTGCCCCTTCGTGCGCCTCACTTGGGCTCATCTGTCCCCTTTGCCCTCTGCCATGTTCCAGCTTGGCTTGTTTCCTCGTGCCTGCCAGACCCCGCTAGACCCCGCTAGAGCTCCCTAGGCTTCTGCTCCCACACCAGCCGGGAGCTTGGCTCCCTTACATCCCTTAGCTCCCTGTGCTCAGCTCCCTCTGCCGGGGAGTCCTGGGGCTCTCTTGACACCAGCAAGGCTTCCTGACTGGGCTCGGGGCCCTGCCTCCCTTCTGCCTCAGGATTTGAACAAGAAGCAGACCCAGAAGGACTTGGAGTGCGCACTGCTGCTGCGGCAGCACGAGGCCACGCGGGAGCTGGAGCTACGGCAGCTCCAGGCCGTCCAGCGCACACGGGCCGAGCTCACCCGCCTGCAGCACCAGACGGAGCTGGGTAACCAGCTGGAGTACAACAAGCGGCGTGAGCAGGAGTTGCGGCAGAAGCACGCGGCCCAGGTTCGCCAGCAGCCCAAGAGCCTCAAAGTACGTGCAGGCCAGCGTCCCCCGGGCCTCCCGCTCCCCACTCCTGGGGCTCTGGGACCACCCAGCACAGGCACCCCTAGAGAAGAGCAGCCCTGCTCATCTGGCCAGGAGGCAGTACTGAACCAAAGAATTCTGGGAGAGGAGGAGGAAGCAGTTCCAGAGAGAAGGATTCTGGGAAAGGAAGGGGCCACCTTGGAGCCAGAGGAACAGAGGATGTTGGGGGAAGAATCAGGAATCTCTAGTCCCGGCCCACAGAAACATAGGAGTTTGGTTGATGAGGAAGTTTGGGGTCTGCCTGAGGAGGAGCTAGAAGAACTTAGAGTCCCGTCCGTGGCCCCCCAGGAGAGGAGCATCGTAGGCCAGGAGGCAGCCGGGGAGTGGAGGTTATGGGGCCGGCAGGGCGGGAGCCTGCTGGATGAGGAGTTTGAGTTTGGCTGGATCCCGGGCCCAGCACTAACCCCAGTCCCCGAGGAGGAGGAGGAGGAGGAGGAGGGGGCTCCAGTTAGGACCCTGAGGGATCCTGGAGACGGCTGTCCCTCACCAGACATCCCCCCCGAGCCCCCTCCGACACATCGGAGGCACAGCCCTGCTAGCCAGCTCCCTGGACTTCTGTCCCACGGTCTCCTGGCAGGCCTGTCCTTTGCAGTGGGGTCCTCCTCTGGCCTCCTGCCCCTACTACTTCTGCTGCTACTCCCACTGCTGGCAGCGCAGGGCGGGGGTGGCCTGCAGGCATCGCTGCTGGCCCTTGAGGTGGGGCTGGTGGGCCTGGGGGCCTCCTACCTACTTCTTTGTACAGCTCTGCACCTGCCCCCCAGTCTGTTCCTACTCCTGGCCCAGGGCACCGCGCTGGGGGCCGTCCTGGGTCTGAGTTGGCGCCGTGGCCTTATGGGTGTCCCTCTGGGCCTTGGGGCCTCCTGGCTCCTAGCCTGGCCAGGTCTGGCTCTACCTCTGGCAGCTCTTGCAGCTGGGGGCAAATGGGTGCGGCAGCAGGGCCCCCGGATGCGCCGGGGTATCTCTCGACTCTGGTTACGGGCCCTGCTGCGCCTGTCGCCCATGGCCTTTCGTGCCCTGCAGGGCTGTGGGGCTGTGGGGGACCGGGGCCTGTTTGCACTGTACCCTAAAACCAACAAGGATGGCTTCCGCAGCCGTTTGCCTGTCCCTGGGCCCCGGCGGGGTAATCCCCGCGCCGCCCGACACCCACTAGCCCTGTTGGCAAGGTTTTGGACCCTGTGCAAGGGCTGGAACTGGCGCCTGGCACGGGCCAGCCAGGGGTTAGCCTCGCACTTGCCCCCCTGGGCCATCCACACCCTGGCCAGCTGGGGCCTGCTCCGGGGCGAGAGGCCCAGCCGTATCCCCCGGCTGCTGCCGCGCAGTCAGCGCCGGCTAGGGCCTCCTGCTTCTCGCCAGCCAGCACCTGGGACTCTAACTGGGCGGCGATCCCGAACCCGACAGTCCCGGGCCCTGCCTCCCTGGAGGTAACCACCTCTAGCTCCTCCTCAGCCCGAATCCGGAGCGTCGAGCACTTTATCCCCCACTCCTCAGTGAGGTTTCTCCGGTCCCAGTCCTCTCCCCCCTTTCACCCCTCCTTCCTTAGTATGCCTCCCCGCCTCGCCCCAGCCCTTCGGACCTGCAGACAGGCAGCCTCCCCCGTGGAGTCCGGAAGTTACAGTCTGTGGTCTCCCGACACTCCTCCCCCACCCTAAATTATTGCTGTTCTCCCGCTGTGTGTGTGCTCATCCTCACCCTCATCAACTCGGGCCTGGGGCCAGGGGTGGCCGTGGGTGGGAAGTCATGTTTTTTTTTTTCTCTCTTTGATTTTGTTTTTCTGTCTCCCTTCCAACCTGTCCCCTTTCCCCCCACCAAAAAAAAAAAAAAAAGAAAAAGAAAAAGACAAACACAAATAAAATATCTGAGCGGAACTGTACCTTTGGCCCAGGCTGCCTCTGTCTGCTTTGTCCTGCCGCCTAGCCTCCCGGGTATGCCCCCCAATCTGGACCCTTGGCCCCCAGTTCCATGACCTCTTCACCCCCATCTACGTTATCTTAACCCCTTCCACTCCTCAGCCTCATCCTCTCTGCCTTCATAGCTTCGTTGCGCCATGACCACCACCAGCTCGGAGGTCTGAGCCCCTGTTGAGCTTCCAAGAGCTTCTTGGTCCCATAGTTGCCCCATTGGTGGATTCTTTCCAGAGAGTCCTTAGGTTCCGGGTCCTTTTGTCCTCCTCCCCTGCCTTCACTCCGGCCCATCCCCTCGGTGGTTCCCTTTTGTCTGGGAGCTGGATTTCCCTCCTGGCATTAGGCTTTACCCTAGAGGGCTTGGGGATGGATCTGCAAATCCTCTACAGTAAGGGGTGGTGAGTTTGGGGGGCCCGTGGAAAGGGGCTTGGTTGTGGGCTTGGAGTGGGAGCTGAGTACACAAGGGGTGGGGCCGGAGTGTGAGGATCTGGTCAGGTAGCCGCTGCTGGCCCAGCGAGCCTGTCAGGCCCTTCCTGGCCACCTCTTTTGGCCCTTTCCCTGGCGTGGCCCAAGACGGGGCACTCCTTATCCGTTTTCTGGCTTGGAGCTTCTCCTCCTTCCCTCCCTCCCTCCCGAGGTGCTGAACCTGGGACTTCTCTGTCTTTCCTTAGCTGTGTCGCTCTCTTCCATGGGTGTGATGTGTGACTTGGTTCTCTCACTCTTGTGCACATGCTGTGTCTGCTCCTGGGTTTCCGTCTCTGGGTTGTATTTTCTCCCTCTTTGCATGGTCAGAGCTTCTTGTGTACGCTCAGTACCCTTAAGATTTTCAGTTCCCTGTCCATAAACTCTCCTGCTGTTCCTTGTGAGTTTTCTACCCAACTGTGAACTTGCTCTTGGAACCTGTCTTGTTTACTTCGTGTCTCTTGCCCATCGAGCATCTGCCTGATCTCTCTCAACACGATCCCATCTCTCCGTGTCTGTCTGTATACAGCTCCCCCCGCCCCCTCTGTCTAACATGTTTTCTGTTTCTCTCCCTCTCCCTGTCTCTGCTTCTGTCTCCTCTTCTCTCTCTCTCTCTCTTCTCCCCTCTCCCCGGTTGTTCTTCCTCCTCCTCTCCTTGCCCCCACCCCCCTTGGTCCGTCCACTGCATAGTCTAAGGAGCTGCAGATCAAGAAGCAGTTCCAGGAGACGTGTAAGATCCAGACTCGGCAGTACAAGGCCCTGCGGGCTCACTTGCTGGAGACCACGCCCAAAGCTCAGCACAAGAGCCTCCTTAAGCGGCTCAAGGAAGAACAGACCCGCAAGCTGGCCATCCTAGCCGAGCAGTACGACCAGTCCATCTCCGAGATGCTCAGCTCACAGGCGGTGAGGCCTGGGGTCCAGGGAGGGAGCACGTGGAGGCTGGCTTCCGTGTGCCCGGCTTAGTTACGGGCAGTGGGAGTGGGGAGTGTGGACAGAGACGGGGCTTTTGTTCTTGGGGGAAACTTGGATCCTCCCACTGGCCGTATTCTCCGCAATGGTTTCATTGTCTCTCAAGTATTTTCTTAAGGTCTTGTCAAAGCCAGCCTGACTACCAAGAACCACCAAGCAAAGAGTGGCTATAATTTTTTCCTGGGCTTGAGTTAGTTTAACGTGTTAACAGGGAGCAAATCAAAATGACTGTGGCCCTTGGGCCGATTTACTCAGACTTCTGGAGGATTTTGAAGATTGCTGTTCTAAGAGTGATCACACAACAACACTGGAATGGGCCAGTTAAAAACGACACGTAGCGTAGAACACCGAAGTGCCCTAGTCCCTGCCATTCTCTTGCCCAAGCCCACCTCTCAGAGGGAACTGTTAATAGTTGTAGTTTAGATTTTTTTTTCCCTATGCATATTTGGAAAACTACGTACAATCTTAATCTGAAATTGTATTGTACGTACTGTTCTTTTTCCACCTATTTCTTGGACACTTCCATGTCAGTACACCTGTCTCATTTTTGAAACAGTGTAGAATTTTCCATGGTATGAAGGTACCATCGTTTCTTTAACCCATCCCTTATTGGTGGACATTTAGGTTGCTTCCAGTATTTTGCTATTACAACGCTTCGGGGAGCTCCTCCGAGCACCTGTGCGAGTATACCAGGGCCATAGATTACTGGAAGTGTAATTGCTGTGTCACAGGGTATGGCGACCTTTCATTCTGCTGGATGTTGAGACTGGCTGCTGCTTGAAACCCGAGGGCCCAGCCTACCTGAGGGGTGTGTGTGGGGGGGGGAAGGCCCCTAACATGCCTTCTCCTCTTTGCCAGCTGCGGCTTGATGAGACCCAGGAGGCAGAATTCCAGGCCCTTCGGCAGCAGCTGCAACAGGAGCTGGAGCTGCTCAACGCCTACCAGAGCAAGATCAAGATCCGCACAGAGGGTCAGCACGAGCGGGAGCTGCGGGAGCTGGAGCAGCGGGTGGCTCTGAGGCGGGCACTGCTGGAGCAGCGGGTAAGGGGGCTTTGACGCGAGGGGGCAGCGGGGAGGGCGGGCTCCCCACGTCCCGCCCGCAGACGTGCTAACCTCTCTTCTGGGTGTCCCAGGTGGAAGAGGAGCTGCTGGCCTTGCAGACAGGGCGCTCCGAGCGAATCCGGAGTTTGCTCGAGCGGCAGGCCCGTGAGATCGAGGCTTTCGATGCCGAGAGCATGAGGCTGGGCTTCTCCAGTATGGCTCTGGGGGGCATCCCAGCCGAGGCTGCTGCCCAGGGCTATCCCGCTCCACCCCCTGCCCCTGCCTGGCCCTCCCGTCCTGTTCCCCGATCAGGGGCACATTGGAGCCATGGTCCTCCTCCACCGGGCATGCCCCCCCCAGCCTGGCGTCAGCCCTCTCTGCTGGCTCCTCCAGGTCCCCCAAACTGGCTGGGGCCCCCCACACAGAGTGGAACACCCCGTGGTGGAGCCCTGCTGCTGCTAAGAAACAGCCCTCAGCCGCTGCGGCGGGCGGCCTCGGGGGGCAGTGGCAGTGACAGTGTAGGCCCACCTGCCGCTGCGGTGCCTGGGCCTCTGAGCCGCAGCACCAGTGTCGCTTCCCACATCCTCAATGGTTCCTCCCACTTCTATTCCTGAAGTGCAGGATGGAGGAGCAGATGAATGGGGCAGGGGCAGGGGTGGGTGGAGCCTGATCCTGGAGGGCTGGAAGGGAGGCCCATCCGAGGGTGGGGGACAGGATGTTGGCTCCAGCTCCCCTCAGACGGCCTCATCTCATGAGCTTCTTGGGCTGGCCAGTGGCCCAGGGCCAGCTTGGGCGTAGGTGCCTCAAGGCTGACCAGGAGCCCCTGCCTCCCCACCATGGTGCCAGGGTCTCTCTCCTCCACGGCCTCGGGAAAGGAGGGAGATGTGCGCGTCGAATATTCATCTGGTCCCCTGGGGGAGGGGAAGGGTGGGTCTAGATATATTATATTCAGAGAACTATACTGCCCTGCGTCATGGGGCCGTGGACTGGGGATGCCAGGCCCCCCAGACCTGGGCTGTGGCAGAGCAGGTCTGGGGTGGGGAGAACAGAAGGAAAAGGCCTTCCTAGGAAAGAAGGATCAGGATGGGGTTTGGGGTCAGGTTGCCTGGTCTCTCCATCCCCCCCGTTGCTGTCTGACGTCCTGTGCCGTCTTGTCCTTTTTTTTTTTTTTTTTTTTAATTGAGATCAGAGCTAGGGCAGGGGAACAAGGGAAGGACCTTCGAAAGGGCTGCTCCCAGACCTGGGGGCAGACATGGGAGCCCCTCCCAGCTATGGGGTTGGCACAGAGCCCCACAGCAAGCTTTTAATAAACTGTTGGTTATTCTAACAGACCCCAGGACTCACCGTTTCTGTCCAAGGTGTGGATTAAGGACTGTTCGGCGGGAGGTCATATTGTTACTTGTCTTTAAAAAGGGAATTTATTGGGCTGTGTAACTGAAAATTTCAGTGATTTTAATGACTCTGGGCATGGCTGGATCCAGAGCTTTAAAGGAATTCATCAGTCTTCTGGCTTCTACTTCCCTTTGCTTTGGGATTCAGAGATCTTCAGAAGGTTCACGTTCACACACGGGCTCCAGGCCTACATGTTAGCAGCCGTCTGAGCAGTGAGAATGCCGGCAAAGCCCTAAAGTGACTTCAGTGGGTCAGTCTGTAGGCAGAGGCCTGCGGTACTCAGATTGGTTAGGTCTACGCCCTGTACCCACTCCTTGAAGGGGAAAAGAATTGGCCCAGAGACTAAGTGGCTATTTCCAGATGAGGAGAAGGAAGGTGTAAACACCGGCTGTCCGCAAGTCATTTCACTGTGTTTCTCACATTTTTCTTAAGGCCAGATTTTCACTCTCCCCAGCTGGGCATGTCACACAGCTTGAAAGCAGGATGATGAGGGCCCTGCTGGTCCGGCCAGAGAAAGGGAGGTAGGAGCCCCATTCCTTTCTGATAAGAGCCTGGTGGCCGACTAGACGGCAGGGGCTGGGGGCTGGGCCTTCATTTGGAGAACTTGGGGGCAATAAAGGAACCCAACTGGGGTGGGGACATTAGCTACTCGCCTTCCTGACTCAAAGTACAGGGAGTGAGGGGGGGGACCGTTTTGGTTTGGACTGGTTTTGAAATTTTAAGTCCTCTCTACACCCCAGTGTCAGAGACCCCAAGATCAAGAGTCACGTGCTCCTCTGAGCCAGCCAGGCACCCCAAGTGGTGACCACTTTTGATGAGGTGATTCAAACAACTCCTTTATTGAGTCAAAAAATAAACCCCTGTAAACCTCTTAAACTGAGGACATGAGAAATAGGACCCCAAAACTTGTGTCCCTGGGAGTGCAAAGTCTTCTTTGAAGAAAGCAGCTTCTGCTCTGCAGACACACATTGGCACGGGGGTTGTGGGTGCTGTGTCTGCTTTCTACCAGTGGAGAGCCCCCCGGGGAAGTGGAGGGGCTCAGTTACTCTCTCCGTCACTGCTGATGATGCCGCGCATATGTGACCAGTCTGGGGGTGGGGCCCGGGGCTGCTCATCCTCTGAGCCCAAAGTCCGGCAGTATAGCTCCCCTGGGGTGTCTGCTTCTCTTGAAGGGTTCCAAGCCGTGCGTCTTCGTGGTCGGCCTGGATTGCGGGGCAGGAAAAGCAAATGAATTGTCTGAGAAAATCCAAGCCTCATCTCTTGCACAGTAGGAGGAAACCCCTCACCTGAACCACTAATGATGTTCGTGACGTCCAAGGAGGCCACCTCGGCCGCCTCCTCCCGCTGCTCCTTCAGGGCCCGGCACTTCTCTAAGGAAGGGTTACCTGGGACAGAAGAGGCTGGTGACCCTCTCTTCCCGAGCCGCCCAGGCCCTCTCCTGCAGCCCCCAGGGCATACCCGGCCTCACCCTTCATGCCCAGGGCTTCCAGCTCTGCCCGGAGGACACTGAGGCGCTCCTTGTGTGAGCGGCAGGGGCCCAGCAGCTTCTTGTAGTTGCGGTGGGCACCGCAGGCCCGAATGTAACGCTTCAGCCTCATCACAGCCGGGTGGTCCTCACCGCGGCGACCGGAGCCAGCCTGCCGGAGACAGACCGCGGCTGCAGGCCAGACCTTCTGGACTTGAGTCAGGGTCTCCCTCCTCCCTAAAGGTGGCCTCCTGCCCCATTGTCCCCCTCACCTTCCTGCCTTTGGGTTCCGGGCTGCCATCCGTGGAAGAGGAGGAGGAGCTTCGTGTCCTGCCTCTCCTGGAGCCCTTCCTGAGCGAGGGGTTCTCCCTCTCCCGCTCGGGGCTACCGTCTGCCTCACTGGGGCTCCCCCCGCTCCCCGGGTCGCTCGCCTCTCCGCGGATACTGCCCGCTTTGGCGGTCGTTCCAGCGCCTTCAGGAGCCGGCTGCCGCTTTCTCCAGCCGGCCGCCCCGGCCTCGCCGCCGCCGCGCTGCCTTTTCCCACGCTTCCGTGAGGCTCGGTCCTTTCTCTTGCTCTGCACCCGGGGCTCGTCGTCCCCCACGCTGTCATCCCCGCTGCCCGCTGCCGCTGTCTCCGTTGGCCCCTCTCTGTCCTCCGAGTGTCCCGGCCGACCTGCGGTTCTGCTCTTCTGCTTAGAGCCCCTCTCCTCCCAAGGTGACCTTTGCCCCCCGCTGCCCCGGGCTCCAGCTTTCCAGTGTCCCTCCTCCTCCTCGCTGCCGTCTGTCTTTCTGGCCAGGGTGTCCTCGTCCTCACTGTCCTTTCCCCTCGCCTGGTGGCTTTCAGCGACTTTCTTTCCCTCCGCCTTCTTCCTGGTCTGGACAGGTTCCTCCTGGCTGTCCTCACGGTCGCTGGCCCGCTCGCCGTCAGCTGAGGTTTTGCCCGGCGCCTGCTTACTCCCGGTCACGGCTCCCTTCCTAATCCGGCCTGGAGACGCCCCGGCCTCTTCCTCCTCTTCCTCGCCGCCGCCGGCCGGGGAGACCTCCCTTGTTCCCGCAGAGCCCCCTTCCTCGTCCTCACTGCTCTCCTGGGCCGCCGCCTTCTCCAACGCAGCCTTGGGGCCGGGCCGGTCTGGACTGGAGGCTGCGGAGCTGGGCTCTGGGACGCGGAGGGACAGGATGCTGGGACGGTTCCGCCCGTCCCGCTCCCTCCACTGAGGGTCGCTGGCCTCGGGCCGGTGGAGGAAGGGCAACGGGAAACCCCGCCATCCATCAGTCCGCCCCGTTCCCGGGTCCTGACTCCGCGGCCCCGTGCCCTCCTCGAGGGCCCGGGGACGAATCCACGCACGGGACATGCTGCCTCCATGGACCCACGACGCGGAAGGCACTGACCTGACTCCGAACTGAAACGGAACCTCTTCCTCCCGGGGCCACGGCTGGGGGCGGGCGGCCCCTTCGCCTCCTCGGCCAGATCCCGCCTCTCTTCCCCGGCGCCCGCTCCATCCACCTGTGCGCGCGCGAGCAAAACCCCGCCGAGTCCGCGGCCCCGCCCCTCGGCCATCGGCCCCGGCCCCGCCCCGCCCCCTCAGCCACCGGCCCCGCCCCCCGGCCCGGGCTCGCGCGCCCCCCGGCCCCGCCTCCTCAGCCCCCGGCCCCGCCTCCTCAGCCACCGGCCCCGGCTCGCGCGCCCCCCGGCCCCGGCTCGCGCGCCCGCACCTGCGCTTGGAGCAGCTCCTGCTCCACCAGCCGCTTCAGCGCCTGCTTCTCGGCGGGCTCCAGGTGGGCGCGGCCCGCGTGCGCCAGGAACCCGCGCCGCACGACGGAGTGCGTGAGCGCGCTGCGGAGACACGGGTCACCGCGGCGGGCCCGGCCCGGCCCCGCCCGCTCCCCCCGCAGCCCCGGCCCCCAGCGCACCTGAGGTCCGGGCGGCCTCGGAAGAAGCTGCGGAGGAACGCCCGCATCTCGTGCTCCCGCGCCATTGTGCTCCGCCCGGGACTGGCGGCTCCCGCCTTTTTGTCCCCTCGGCCTCCGTCACCGCGTGGGACAGGAGCCTGCGCACTCGCGGGGCCGCGGCGCCGTGAGGGCGGGACCGTTGGGGGTCGGCCGCGGGTCGCTCGGGCCGGCACCGGACCGGACGGAGCTTGCTCGCCTCGAGCGGTTGGAGGCGTTCGCGGCTCCTCGCGCTCCGCAGGGCCACGCGTTTCTTTCAAAGCTCTCGTTAGAAACCGCCTCGGCGCCGGCCAGCCTCGGCTGAAACGTCATCAGTCCGCGACGCGGCCTCCGTCCGCGGTCGCTGGCACTCGGGAGGCCGCCGCGACTTCGAAAGGCAGATGGAACCGGATATCCTCGCCTGAAAACTCGGACTCCCTGGGGGAAAGCCGCGCCTCGCGACGGCTAAGCACCTCCAGACCCCGGAAAGGGACCTGCGGCGTCCGCCATCTTCATGACATCATCGCGTCGCTGCGGCGCCATCTTCCGCGCAGCCCCGGGAGGCTCCTTTCTCGTCCCGGCGTTCCTGAGAGGGCAGCCCTTGCGGAGGAGAGCCTTTGGGCGCGGGGCACGCTGGGAGTTGTAGTCCCGGCGGACACGGCCTTACGGAGTCTCCGGAAGCGGAGGCGTGAGAGGCCGCGCTGTGCGGGCTCTGGGCGGCGGGACGCGCGATTGCTGCGGGGCGCTGCCCCCGGGGCGGGTCATGAACGGGCCGGCGGACGGCGAAGTGGACTACAAGAAGAAGTACCGGAACCTGAAGCGGAAGCTCAAGTTCCTCATCTACGTGAGCGCTGGGATGAGAGGTGGCGGGGCTGGGGCCTGGGCGGGTACACCTCGCGGTGCCCACGCCTAGGGGAGCGGGAGTGCGCGGGCGCCGGGCGCCGGGCCCCTCTCCGGATGGCCGTTGGCTCAGCGTCCACCTCGCCTGTGATACAGGAACACGAGTGCTTCCAGGAGGAGCTGAGGAAGGCGCAGAGGAAGTTGCTGAAGGTGTCCCGGGACAAGAGGTGGGACGCGGTGCGGGGAAGGGGGGACGTCTGCGCGCGATGGGGCTCCTGGGAACTGGGGCTCGGGGCTGGGGAGCGGACCCCGCGGGCCGGCTGGGAGGGGCAGGTCGGGGGACTGGCCGAGCCGGGGATGAACGCCCTTGCTTCCCGCGCCTCTTCCCCAGTTTCCTCCTAGACCGCCTTCTGCAGTACGAGAACGTGGATGAAGATTCTTCCGGTGAGCGGGGGCATGGAACCTTGTGGTTCCGTCAGCAAGCTTCAGGGGCCCCTCCTTACAGGCTTCGGGGCTGAGAGTCCTCCCTGCCCCTCACCTCTGCCGTCCCTGCCCTGGAGCACTTATCGCTTTGCACAGGGCTGCCGTGGAACCTGCGTTCCGGCGGGGGGACAAGGAGCGCAAAGAAACTAGGATCTTCGATTTGAAAGGAGTAAAATCAGGGTTGTGTGGTAGTGACCGGAGTGGAGCAGGGCTTGGTAGACTTTTTCTGTAAAGGGCCAGATAAAAATCTACTTCAGGCTTCGCAGAGCTCTGGCAACGACCCGGTGCTGCTGTGGCAGTGCAGAAATAGCCATAGGTGATATGTAAATAGATGAGCACAGGTGTGTTTCAGTAAAACGTTATTTATGGACCCTGGACTTTGAATTTCATGTGATCTTCACATGTCCTAAGTAGTGTTTTTCCTTTGAGTCCACTGCCCTCACCCCACTTTTAAAAACTTAAAAGCCGTTTTTAGTTGGCAGGCGAGGCAAAAGCAGGGACAGTATCAGTAGAGAGCTCCAGAAAAGCCTTTCTCGGGAAAGAAAGTTTGAGCCGGGACCTAGGTAAGAAGCAGAAACCCGTCTTGTGAAGATACAAGTGAGAGATTTGCAGGGAGAGGGAATGGCCAGTGTAGACGCCCCGAGGTGAGAAGGGACCAAGCTGTCTGCAGAGCAGAAGGGCTGAAGCGTGGACGGCGGCTTTGCTTTGAGCACTTCTCGTCGTGTCAGACCAAGGTCCCGCTGGCATCCTTGCTAATGAGACAAGAGAAGGTCATCGTATGTCATTTGTTCTGGTGGTTTTTAGACTGGTTTTTTTCCTTTCCTTTTTTTTTTTTTTTTCCCCTTAAGCTTAATGGTGGTTGCAAACTAACAAGTTGACTTCATGACTCACTGAGGGGTTGAGACCCACGGTTTGAAAAAGTGCTAAGGTGGGCATTTGCGGTCTGATTCCAGCCTGGGGTCCACATAACCCATGACGCATACAGTCACCTCTCTCCACGGTGCCTTTAAACACTGGTCTGGAGCGGAGTCAGCAGGCTTGTTTTTGTAAATAACGTTTATTGGAATATCCAGTGGCCAGGAGTTTATGTACAGTGGGATGGTGGGTGATGGGTGAGGCCAGAGAAATAGGCAGGAAGCCCACTCATGTAGGTCAAGGCACACTGTTTGGCTTTTAGCCTTGCTTCTCACTGCCTGCCTATGCCTTCCCTGAGGTCTTCCAGGTGACTTCCTGTTTGAGGGGGATGTGAGGACAGGAGCCGTGAGAAAAACAGCACGTTCACGGTCAGAGTGGGGTAAATCTTGAGTGAGAGCCAGAGACGTAAACCACAACTCGTAGCCTGGAAAAACCCACCGTCTGGTCCGGGAGACACCCACACATGACACATCTTAGCGCAGTGTGAGGAGAGCCCCGACCAGTGGGAGCGGAGAGTTTTGGGAAGAGCCAGCAAGTAACTGAGCCTGAAGGGACTCTGGAAGACTTCTCGGAGAGGCGGTGCTTAATTCCGAGGGTCTGAGCAGAGAGACGGGGACCGCCTATGTCCTGGGTATCAGCTGTTTATGAAATGAACGATGGGTTTTCTAGATAGAGGTGAGGAACTGGGAGATAAATTTGTTTTTAGAGGGAATGGTGTGAAGAAAGAGGCCGGTTCGGTCAAGAGACCAGAAAGGTAGGTTGAGACCAGATTAAGAAGCCCTCTGAAGGCTCGCGGGGAGTCGGGGCTGTCACCAGGAAGGCTGGGATCAGCTTTCCAGATAGATGGTTCCGGACTTCGCATGGACAGTGGGTGGCAGGAGAGAGGAGACTGCTGAGCCGGCGACTGGGAGATGGTGGCCCGAGCCGGTGGTCGTTGGGATGAGGAGCAGCGGATAAACATAGGAGAGGTGTGAGGGGCAGCTTAGCCAGACCCTGGACCTGGGGAGTGGAGCGGAGGCAGGACCTGAAGGCAGCTTGAGAGGCTCATACGGGAGCGTGGCAGAAGTGGCCAGAGATGGGGTTTCAAGCCCCAGCTGTTCGCCCGACTCTCTGAGCCTCGGTGACCTCATCTGGAAGAGGACGTGATGCCCTCACCCTCCTCCTCAGATGGTTGGGAACACAGAGCAGCAGTGAACTTTCCAGAGCCTGGCACGCAGTTAAGTGCTTGACAGATGTGTCCTCAGGGAGTCCAGCCGGGAAGTCCGTTGTCGAGGACGTCTCAGGAGGCTGGGCCTCCCCAGAAGAGCACGTCGGCGCCCCGGGCCCTTCCACAGAGTTGAGGTAGCACCTCTGGGTAGGCCAGAGCCCCCAGCCCTCTCTGACCGGCCCTCCCCCCGCAGACTCCGATGCCACCGCATCTTCAGATAACAGCGAGACCGAGGGAACGCCCAAGCTGTCAGACACGCCGGCCCCTAAGAGGTGAGAAGCAGCCATCCTCCTCCTGGGGCGGGGGGCACCTGGGCCGCAGAGCTGCCTCTGACCCCCGCCCATCCCCTGTCCTTTCTCCAGGAAGAGAAGCCCTCCGCTGGGGGGCGCCCCCTCCCCCTCCAGCCTCTCCCTGCCTCCTCCAGCCGGGTTTCCCCTTCAGGCCTCCGCGGCCTCCTCCCCATACCTGAGCTCGGTGAGTTGCCGTCAGGGCTGGGAGGCCGTAACCCGTAACCGAAGCGCCTGGGAGCGAGGTGGGCGTCGGCGGGCGTCGGCGGGCAGACAGGCCTCAGCAGGAGGCCGGCCCGACTCCGGGGACGCCTGTCTGGGTGTGGCCAGCCAGCGCCCATCGGAGGGGTGTGCGTCGGGGCTGCCCACTTCTCTCTGGTGTAGGAATGGGGGACAGGCGCGACCGAGGAGAGCGGAGCTCAGGACACGGTCCTGCTGCTGTCCCCTCCCCCTCCGTTCTCAGCAGCCACACTCATCACCACCTCTTGTTTTTCCATTCCTCCTCCTGTTTGCGTCCCCCCCCCACCCCATCCACTCCATTTCCCATCTCCATCCCCCACTCCCGCCTGCAGCTGGCTTCCCCCCCCTACCCCCCATTCCCTTCTGACTACCTGGCCCTGCAGCTGCCCGAGCCCAGCCCCCTGAGGCCCAAGCGGGAGAAACGGCCCCGCCTGCCCCGGAAACTCAAGGTACCCTGATGGGGGATGTCAGGGAGGGGCCGGAGGGCAGGACCACCGCCAGCCGAGGGAGGCTCAGGACGGGCTGGGGCCCGTCGAGGAACTTCCAAGGATCGATGTGGGGCTGCCGGGGGCCCAAGCCAGGGCTAGGCACCGAGGGGAGGGTCAGAAACGTCCTGGCCCCCAGGCTTGACAGTGGAGAAGAACAAGGCCGGGACCAGCGTTGGGGCACCCCCGAGTGAAGACCGTGTGCTCTGTGATGCCGGGCGGCCCCAGAGCACTGGCAGAGCCATGGCAGCTGGGGGCAAGGCTGCACCAGTTAAAGGCCATGTGACCTTGAGCCGGGTCTCTGTGACCCTCCAGGTCTCCTGTGTCTGTAACTGAGTAACCGAACAGCGTGTAACGAACCGGTATTTTGGGAACACGTGCTGCGTGCCAGGCACTGTTCTAGGTTCTGCAGAGGAGGCAGCCCCGCCGTCACAGAGCCCCCATGCTAGCAAGAGAGGTGGAAGCAGACAAGATAAGTGGGTGTCGGGGCTGAGAAGTGGGGCCAGGTAGAGGGGGCGGGGGAGCTCCAGAGTAGATAGGTGCCGGTGTTTTGGGGGGCGCAGTCGGGGACGTCCCTGGGTCAGAGGCTTCAAAGAAATGAGAAATGACCCCTGGCTCCGTGAACAGGCGTTTCGGGGAGAGCAGGCAGCGCAGAGGCCTCGAGGGAGGGCCACCAGGACGGAGGCCAGTGTGGTAGTTGGCAAGGGAGGGGTTGGGGGCGCGGTGGTGAGCAGGTCAGAGAGAGAACCAGGGGGCAAGGTCGTGGAGCGCCTCTCCGTGTCGCAGAAACTTTGCTTGTTCTATGAATGAAACGGGGGAACCGTCGCAGAAGGTCAGGCACAGAGGAGTCCGCTCTGCCTTACGGGACCGACCACTGTGCAGAGAACAGGACCAGGGAGGCGCCTGGTCAGAGTGGAAGTCGGGGGGCCTCTGGGGAGGGCCCCACAGGGAGCAGGTGGGGAGCACCGATTTCAAAGACGGAGCCTTGGGAAGGCTAGCGCGGGCTGCGGGAAGGCACGACGCCCGGGGCAGCTGCAGGGTTTGGGGCCTGAGCAACGGAAGGAGTGGGGTGGCCGCGCTCCGAGACGCGGGGCGCGCAGCTTTGGGAGGGAAGACACATTGGGACATGCAGTCCGGAAAGGCCAGTGAGACACCAGGAGCCTGGGGCTCGTGGGGTGCGTGTTTTGAAGTCCTCCGCGGAGCCGCGTGATTGGGGGGCACCGCGGACGGAGCCGGGAAGAGGCCTGCGCTGAGCCCCGGGGGAGGTGAGGGCTCGGGCGGCACAGCCCCCTTCCAGCTCCGAGTCAAAGTGGAATTGGGACGGGACAGGGCAGCTTTCAAGCTGGGTAGACAGAGTTGGAGGCACATTGGGAGGTCATGTTTGTGGTGGTGAGGAGTGCGGGTTCTGGAGTTCAGAGCCCAGCGCTGCCTCTTACCCCCTGTGTGACCTTGGCCCTGCACTCTCCCCGGGAGGGGTTTGCTTCTGGCCTGTAGAGCCAGGTTGGTGCGGCAGGCCAGGGGCTGTGATGCCTGGCATGGGTGCTGGGTGCAGGAGTGGCCTGGGGGCGGTGTGGCACTGCGAGGTGTCCTGAGGTGTGGGTCCTGCGTCCAGAGGACGGGCAGCGGGGCTGTGGCCATCGAGGAGGGAAAGTGTGGTGGGTGGAGAGAGGGGCCCAGATCACGTGCTGTGGTGCAGGAAGGGGTACATCGGGGAAGGTCTCAAAGAAGAGGTCCCATCTGAGCCCAGGGGAGGTGAGATTTGGACATTCCAGGCTTAACAGGAGTGGAAGGAAGACCGGGACATGGCAGAAGTATTGTTCGGGCAGGACTGGGGACGGAGAAGGGGGGCGAGGGAGGTGTCACGGACGCCCGGGTGCCCGGAGCCAGGAGGTCCTTATAAAGGGGTGGGGGTCACTGAAGTTCCTGGGTGGCTTGGTCTGAGGAGACAAGGGACAGCCGTGAAGACAGGAGGGCTCTGTTAAGGGCCTGGGCCTCGGTCAGAGTGGGCTTGAGTCCTCCACACACTCCCTGTGGGACCTTGGGCAGGTCATTTTCCTTCCGAGACTCCGCTTTCTTCTCTGGGGGCCGGGCTGGGGGTAGAACAAAGCGAGTTCAGGGAGACAAAACACACAGCCCAGTGCCTGGGGCTCCACGGGAGCTGCTCCCGCTCAGGCAGAAACTGTTGGCGAAGGCCAGGCGGGCCGGGTTGTCGCCAGAGAAGAGGGGCTGCCCTCGTGGAGCTGGGCCTCCTGTCTGTCCCTGGTCCTGGCTGACTCTTGTACCTGGAGGCACTGGCCTGCCACCACCCCAAGGACAGCAGCAGGGCTGGGGGCTCCTGGAGGGCGCAAGGTGTGAAAGCGGCCCCAGGGCAGACACAGACCGCCTGGCGGGGACCCAGCAGGCCTGTGGCTCAGGGTCTTAATTTGCAAGTCTCGGATTCCTCCTCTGGCTGTGCCCCCCTCTCCCTCCCAGGGTGGTCTCTGACCTTTAGCAGTGGCCACCACCTGGCACGTAGCAGGTTCCCAGTTGGGGCCAAAGAGCTCTCTTGGGGTCTGGGGGGACTCACACCTAGCAGGAGGCGGGGGCTGGAGGGCTGGGCCGGACAGAGGCCACTTCCCAGCCTCAGGGGACAAAGCAAGACTTTGGGTGACTAGAAAGGACACTCCAGGTGGAGGGACTGGCCTGTTCTCAGGTGCGCCTTCCCGCCTAGGCCTGGAGTGGAGGAGTGACGCGCTCAGGTCTGTGTTTTAGAGAGCGCGCTCGGGCCGCAGTGTGGAGGAGGAGCTGGCTCTGGGAGAGGCTGAAGGCAGGGAGTCCAGTTAGGAGACTGGTACCGTAGTCCAGGTGAGCCGAGAAGAGGGCCTGGCCTAGGCCGGTGGCTGCGGGGATCCCAAGGAGGGGCCCGTCCAAGATAGAAGAGGTAGGGGCCTCACCTGGCGGGCGGGGCAGACCCAGGACCCCCTCCACCTCCCCAGGGAGCCCTCAAGTAGAAGGGAGAGGCGGCCGGCGCGGCCAAGTGGGGTCCTAGGCAGGCGCTGCAGGCCAGCTCTGACCGGCTCCCAGCGCTCTCACAGGGTAGCAGAGGTGCCTCCCTGGAGAGGGCGGCCCAGCCTTCCCCTCCCGGTGTCCTGTGAGACCCCCCCCACCCCCGCCACCCCGCTCATCACCGCCTCCATCACCACCCCTCACCTGCAGGCACTCGCTGGGGTGAGACTCGAGGGGCTGAGGGGAGGCAGGGCCCCGATCCCGATCCCAGCGTTGGCTGGCCCGGCATGAGCCTTCGCCCCCTTCCCTGTCCCCCAGGGCTGCGGCAAGAGGCCCCGCCAGCCTCCCAGAGGTCCTGTGCCTCCCTGACTAGCCCTCCCTCTGTTTCTTCCCCCTGCTGCAGATGGCGGTGGGACCCCCCGACTGCCCCGTGGGAGGGCCGCTGACCTTCCCGGGCCGGGGTTCTGGGGCCGGGGTGGGGGCGGCCCTGGCCCCCTTGCCCCCCCCCAAGATGCCCCCCCCCACGATCCTGAGCGCCGTCCCTCGGCAGATGTTCAGCGACGCGGGCAGCGGGGACGACGCCCTGGACGGGGACGACGACCTGGTGATCGACATCCCGGAGTGACCCCCGCTCTGGCCGGGCGTCCGCCCTGTGCCCGGAGGCCACACACGCGAGCCCCCCACTTCCGCAGAGACGTTTATTGGCGTCCAGTTGCCATGCGGCGGCCGCTGACACAATCAGAAGAGGCGTAAACATGCACGAATGTCCCCCCCCCACAGAGAGGTGGGTCCCTGTGGGGCAAGGCAGAGGCCCCACCCTCCCATCCCGGCCCCAGCCAGGGGACAGTTCTTCAAATGAGTGGCCACGAGCATCTGCCCGCGCTGGGACAGGCAGAGAGCCCGCCGTGGTCTCCCCATTTAAAAGGGCAGCTGTACAGGGCTAGGTTGGTTGGTTTTTAACGAGGATTCTGTATTAAAGGAGTGGCTCTTTTTTTGTGTTTTTGTTTTTTGTGGGGTTTTTTGCCCTTCTCTTTTTTGGAGACTGTCTCCTCCTCCGAACCCCCCCGAATCCGACCTCCTCCCTGTGGGCCGAGGGGGTCGGGGCAGCCTGGAGAGGCAGGAGGGAGGCGCGACAGCCCCCTGGGGGCGCACACGGGAAGGGTGTTTGCATATTTGCGTGGGAGCGAGTCAGGCAGGAGGAAGTTTGCATATGTGAACACAGATCGCCACGGTCCCTCACGAGACAGACAGACCCACGGTCACGCAGACGCTCACGAAAATAAGACAGGTAGTGGGGGGCGGGGCGTCCACCCCGTGTAAACGTGCAACACACTCGTGCGAAGGTGGGGTTCCGGCCCCACAGGGCCCGTGCCGGGCAGGGGCCGTGCGCTCAGGCGGAGGCGGAGGGCAGGGCCCCGGCGGCAGGAGGCAGCTCGCTGGTCAGGGTGTGCCAGCGCTCCAGGGCTGCGTCGGGCTGCTGCAGACAGTCACTCCAGTGCTTCCGGGCCTCGCCCCGGGCCCCGGGCCCCAGGGACACGCCGCCTGGGAGGCGACACGCAGCGGCAGGCACCTTCAGGGCTGGGCTCTCGGCCAGACACCCCCCTTCCCCCGCGCCCCCCCATCAGCCCCCACCCGGCACGCTTCTCCCTCACCGATGAAGTCGTTGGACTTTCCGATGTCATAGTCCCAGACTGTGACTTCCAGGGTCTTGGTGGCCAGAGTGGAGAGCTCCATCTCGTAGAAGAAGTCCTGGGGCAGAGCAGGCCACATATTCGGTCAGGCCCCAGGCCCCTGCGCCCCAGCCCCCAGCCCCAATTTCTGGGCCCCGCCCTGCTCACCTCATTAAATTCTGGATTGAGAGTCTTCTTCTTCACACACGTTTTGTGCTTGGATTTCTTATCCACGTCAGGCCTCAGGTACCTGCGGAGGAAGGTGGGGCGGGGGAGCAGGTGGGTCAGGGGCTGGTGGGCCCCCAGGGAGGCTGGCGCAGGGGTGAGGCTCCAGGGCCGGGCGGCGGGCTCACGTCTTGACGTAGGGGTCCGAGTAGCCGTTGACGTCCATGGCGGCCAGGTGGGCGCAGCGCACGATGCCCACCAGCAGGCCCCGGCGCCGAGAGCTGTAGCTGAGACTCAGCAGGATGCGGCCGCGCTCTTCCAGCAGCCCGGGCCCCTGCTCCGCCTGCTCCAGCTGCGGGACGGACTCGGGGCTCAGCCTGAAGCCGCGCCGCCCCCCACCCACACCTGCCCCCCGGGGAGGCACCTCACCTCCTTCAGGTAGCAGGAGATGCCCCTCAGAGCCGCTGACATGGAGGATGGGGAAGCCAGCTGCGGGGACCGAGAGAAGGTTCTGGAAACCTGGCCTCCCCGGGGCCACCGCCCTGCACCCCCCCCCAACACCCCAGACCAGCCCCCACACAGACCGGGACCTGGCGCTCCAGGCAGATGTTAAAATGTTTCTTCTGCGAAGGCTTGAGGCGGCGGAGGGGCACTCGGATCTCCCCGATGAACTCGTTGTGGCTCAGCTTGTCCTCGTCACAGACGGAGATCCTGGCAGGGAACTGCAGGCTCAGGGTCCGCTGCGGTCGGGGAGGAAGGGCCTCCCACCCAGCCCTGAGCGCCTGAAGCCAGTCCCCGCTCTGCCCCAAACCCTCCACACCGCCCCCATTTCCCGGGCTGTGCGGAGCGGCCGGCCTGGAGCGCGCTAGGGGCTGTCACTCGCCCCGTCCTCTGCCCCCCTCTCCGGCTTCCCAGGCCAGCCCTGGTCCACTGGAACCTGAGCAGCTCCCGCAGAAAGCCCTCACAAATCCCGAGGGCCCCCACCCTCCGCTGCCTCTGTTCGGAGCCTGGGGACGGGACCCAACTGAACACGGTGCCCGGAGCTGGCACTGGGGGTGTGGGTGACAGTGTGCGAGCGCTAGAAGCTCCTGGAGGAGCCCTGGGCGGTCGGAAGAGGATCCCACACTCTGGCACTCCTGTCCTTGTCTGCGTGCAGCAGGGAACCAGCGGGGAGAGGCACGTGAGCCCAGCGATCACGAAATGATCGCTTCCGGGGCGCCTGGGTGGCTCAGTGGGTTAGGCCGCTGCCTTCGGCTCAGGTCCTGATCCTGGGGGCCTGGGATCGAGCCTGCCATCGGGCTCCCTGCTTCTCCCTCTCCCCCTGCTAGTGTGCTCTCGTAAGCTCTCTTTCTCTTATAAAACCTTGAAGACACGATTGCCTTGAGTTCTGTCCGTCCCTTCTGCAGCTTCCCGTGCTCCCTTCTGTCCTGACAGTCTTGAGAAACTCACCGAGAGCTGTTCATTTCCCACCTCTGCCACCTACTAGCTGCCGAGTGACCTTGGCTAAGTCACTTAACCTCCCTGTGCCTCAATTCCCATCTACCAAACAGAGCTATCAGTACCCAGCCCCTATACCTATCGGAATCAAGGGAAATGAATGTCATAGTGCATAGCCCCGGGCCGGGCCCAGGTGAGTACTCAGCTGCTCAGGCCTCCTGCACTCACATCTGAAAGATGAGCCAGCCTTCCTGGGGTCTGCCTCTGTCTTCTCCCACTCCTCCTGAACCCCCAGTTGGCCTCACAGCCAGCAGGGTGATCTCTAAAACCCAGCTTGACCACACCCCCAGAGGCCCCCAATGCCAACCCTCCCCCCCCCACCCACTTCCCCTTTGCCAAGAACACAGCTAAAGGCCTCACAAGCCTGCCCTGTGGAGCCCCTCCATCCGGTGAGGGACCACAAGCCCCACAGCTCCACCTCCTGGGACCATGGAGCAAGTTTCCGGTCCCTGAAGACTTGACTCCCTGGCACTGGCTGTTGGTGGGGGCACAGGAAACCGCACGGGCAGACCTCTGCTACATAGGTCTGACCTGTCAGGGGCTACGAGGAGGGCTCTCGGCAACCAGGGAAGGCTTCCAGGAGGAGGCACAGTGGGGAGCACTCTCCAGGGAAGAGACGCAGCAGGCCAAGGTCAGGAGTCCTGAACCTGACCGGTCTGCAAGTGAGTGGGCAGTCTTCTCTTGGAGCAACAGGAGGAGGAGATTCTTGGGAGGGCAGGAATGCCAGGAAACATTTTCCTGCTGCCAAAGAAGAGGAACTGGGGGGCCCGTGACTGCTCCAGGGCATGTGAGAGGGCCTTAATGGGAGGCAGATCAAGCAAACGAAGTGGCAATGACAGCCTCGGAGGAGGCGCCGAGCTGGGACCCCGGAGAGCAGGGACCACGGAACCCTCACCTGAGCACCTTGTGGGTGATGTCCTGGTCTGTGATCCCACTGTACGTCAGATCCTCGTTCCACACGGGATTCAGCGTGTTCCTCTGAGTCTTTGTTTTGAGCTTATTGGCCTGAGGTGTGGAGAAGAAGGTTCTCAGGACACGTCCCCCAGACCCTCAGAGGCTGAAGGCGGGGGCAGGCTGGGAC